>NW_021939122.1:15085846-15529715 GCF_001715985.3 Manacus vitellinus
GTTCACGGAGAGGGGCCACTTCTTCTCCTCCATGGAGTACCAGCGACAGCTGGAGGAGGAGGAGGGCTACCCGCCTCCCGGCAGCAACGGGACTTTCAACGACAGCGGGGCCGGGCCGGGCTGGGGCACGCCGTACCCTCTGCACACCACCATCACCCTCATCAGCTTGGCCGGCTTGCTCATGCTCTTCACTGTCTTCGGCAACGTCCTGGTCATTATTGCTGTCTTCACCAGCCGGGCGCTCAAAGCCCCCCAGAACCTCTTCCTGGTTTCCTTAGCCTCGGCTGACATCCTGGTGGCCACACTGGTCATCCCCTTCTCACTGGCAAATGAGATGATGGGGTACTGGTACTTTGGTAAAGTCTGGTGCGAGATCTACCTGGCCTTGGATGTGCTGTTCTGCACCTCCTCCATCGTTCACCTGTGTGCCATCAGCCTGGACCGTTACTGGTCCATCACACAAGCCATCGAGTACAACCTCAAGCGCACCCCACGCCGCATCAAGTGCATCATCTTCATCGTCTGGGTCATCTCAGCTGTCATCTCCTTCCCACCACTCATCTCCATCGAGAAGAAGAGCGGGCAGCAGGCTGACCAGGGGGTGGCAGAGTGCAAGATCAATGATGAGAAGTGGTACATCATCTCTTCTAGCATTGGCTCCTTCTTTGCCCCCTGCCTCATCATGATCCTGGTCTACGTGCGCATCTACCAGATAGCCAAGAGGCGAACCAGGGTACCACCGAACAAGCGAGCAGAGCGCCCTGAGAAGAAGCAGAATGGCTTAACTGACAAGGAGGACCTGCCAGCCACAGCGCAGCTCAACGGAGAGAAGGCGGCAGGAGGCAGCGGTGGGCAGGAGGGAGAGGTCAATGGCATAGACATGGAGGAGACCTCTTCCTCCGAGCACCAGGAGAACAACCAGTGTAAGAAGTCAGAGAGACCGTCAAGAGGAAAGACCAAGACTAAGCTGAGCCAAATTAAGCCTGGGGACAGTTTGCCCAGGAAGACGGAGGAGGAGAGGAACACCAAAGGATCCCGGTGGAGGGGCAGGCAGAACCGGGAGAAGCGCTTCACCTTTGTGCTCGCAGTGGTGATTGGGGTCTTTGTCATCTGCTGGTTCCCCTTCTTCTTCACCTACACGCTGATGGCCGTCTGTGAGAGCTGCTCCGTGCCTGACACCCTCTTCAAGTTCTTCTTCTGGTTCGGGTACTGCAATAGCTCCTTGAATCCCGTCATCTATACCATTTTCAACCATGACTTCAGGCGGGCCTTCAAAAGGATCCTCTGCAGGATAGAGAGGAAAAGGATTGTTTGAAGGAGCCTTTGCTGTGGGCAGGACTAATCAAGACTTTGTAGGAGAGTAAAGCATGTCTCTCTCGGACTGTGCTTGCATGGGATGGTTTCCTTTAGCTTGTGAGCAGGAAGCCTTTAAAACCCGAGAGGAGCCTATGGAAGTGCTGGGAAGCAGCAGTGAGGAGCAGCAGGCAAGTGGAGGTCCGAGCTGTGGCATTTGGCTTTCCAGGGGAGGATGGCCTTTGACTTGCTTGGTTTATTTTGTTAGGGTTTTTTTTATTTTTGCCAGAATCTCTCAGTGGATGTTTTCATGACTGCTCAGTTTGACTCTTTAAAGACAAACAGCGTGCAGCTCTATGAGATGAACAACAAAAAGGGAGTATGCCACACCAGAGGTGTTGGCTTTATTATTTTGTTGTATCTTTTTTTTCCCTGTTGTATATGTATGAATTTTGACCCTCTTGTAAAATACAGTATTGTATTCTTGAATTTGAATGTCTTAATTTTTGTAAGGCAAGCAGCTTTGAAACTGTGAATGCTTTAATTTTTGACACCTTCAAAGTCTCTCTCTTTCCACCCCCTTAAAAACCCTTCTCTCAAAACCACTGAACAACTAGAGCCATCCCCTACCTGACAGTTTGATAATATTACTAAAATTTTCAATGTGATTTTTTTTGTTTTGGCTATAAAGCTTAGGATCACAGACCTCACCAGACTGGCTATTTTTGTTGTTATTTTTTTATATCATACCTGTTTTCATTTGATTGCTGTGTTGCCTGTGATACAATACAGCTGAGATGGCAACTGCTGTCTTGTTACTCATTAAAGCAGACCCTGATGGAGCGGTGCCTTTGCTGTGCAGGCAGGGATGTCCCAGGCAACCGAGACTATCTCCCCTGCAACGTGAGGCTTGGGACCCAGCCAAGCTCCCCACGAGTTAATCTTGTTTGATATTGTACCAGTCTGCAGCACCGAAATGTGTTCGATGCTCACTCGCTTCCTCCACCTCAACTGTAAATAGATAACATTTCAAAGCAAATAACAGGGCTCTGCATATCAAGTTATCTCATCTGTGTTGATTTGTTGTAGTTTAACTCCTGTGGGATTTCCTGCAGAGAGGAGGGGGTTTGTGCACAATGGGCCTTCTTGTCTTTCTCAGAGGGGGAAAAGTTCCGTTTTTAACCTGCCAGTCTCATTTTTCTAGGACATATTAAAGCATCCCTCTTTCAGTCTTATACAGGGCAAAACTCTGAAGTGGGAAACCTAACTGACATTTTTTCCAGTATTTTATAGTGTGATTAAGCTTTTTTTTTTTTTTAAATATATGTGTAAATATTGTGAGATTGCAGCAGGAGAGAGGGTTAATACTGCTTTTACACTCTTTCCTGAAATGGCTTTCAGCTTTTTCTGCTAAAAAAACCCAAACAACAACAAAAAAACCCCAAACCAAAAACAAAACAAAAGTGGACAGAACAAATCTAACATCCTTGTGCCATGAATAAATTTCTGGAGAACATTTATAGGAAAAGCTTTTTATTTCTAAAAATAAATGAGTCTGCAAGTCTTTTAATGTTATGAAAACAGCTTTATCAAATACTGACAAGTCATAGAAATTGTTTGGAGAAAGCAAAGTTTGTGGAAGTTTCATGTATAAGATGAATTTGCCTTCTCTGGAGTCGTATGGAAGAGACTTTAAAAATACCTTTTTACTTTTGAGAAGTGTTCTGTTGATTTTGCTCTCTCTTTTGACTTTGTAATTAACTCCAAGGGTCCTCAGATGCATCTTGGGACCTGGAAAGCAATGTTTACATTCACTTGCATTTTCAGAACTGAATCCTCAAGAGATGAGGAAAGCAAATAAACTGTGCTTTAATGTAAAAAAAAAAAACACCCAACCAAACCACAAGCAGAAGTTGCTATAATGGATGATTATTTTTATTAAATAAAAGAGCGTTTACAGATCAAGTGTGAAAACCCTCTGAACAATCTGTTAGCTGCTTTATTTTATTGTATTGTATTTTATTTTCTGAACTGCTCACTGTTCCTCCAGCAGCCTTGGTCTTGACATTTTTTAAAGGACAGGGGGGAAAAGTGCTTTGTATTTTCTGAAAGGCGTTGTTAGCCCAGGTAGGGAACAATGGCTCCGTTCATTGTGCAGTGGCATAATAACAAATGAGTCCTTAATATTTTTTCGGTATTTCCACTCCTCCTTTGTGCCACAGTGAGAGCATTCACGTGTTTCTTAAAGAAAAGAGCTCAGGGTTTGAGGGTGTGATTTGCTTCCTGGAAATGCAGCCTGGCACTACTGCTGGGGACGCCTGCCTGGCACAGTGTTTACAGCTCTTGAGTTGTGAAGGTTTTTAATAATTAGGTTGCAGATGGGATTAGAAATGATTAGGCTGGAAGGAAACATTTCTTGATGTATGCAGGAGTGTTTATCTGAGTGGGGCTTTGTTTCCAGCTCGCAAGAGCCAGCCAGCCAGGCTCTCTTGCCCTTACACCAGGGCTGCCAAGACCCTCCCTGCAGGAGGTGATGAGGGATTGTTCTCCCACTAAACGTGGAACTGCTTCTCTGAGGCTACCTACCTCCCTGAGGATGCCAAGGTCTGCTCACCATCAGCTTCGGCTTTGCCACAAGTGCCAGGTAACTCCAAAGGTGGGGAACACTAAAGGTGTCAATCCTGTGAATGCTTTAGTGTGGGCTTTGTTTTGCCCAGCAGCGCATGTAACTGTCTGGGAGCTCTGGCACCTGCTCTTCCCACTGTTGGGTTACTTGATGTCATCCTGTTTCCCTGGTATGCTTCTTATTTGGTGAGGAAATGAGTGACCAGGGCCCCATGCTGGAGCTGCTGGTCTCACAGCCCCACTCTGCAAGTGCCACTGGAGTTGCATTTGGAGGTGCTCAGCAATCTGGGAGGGGTCCAGGGCTGGCAGGAGGCATCACTGCTGGGAGTAGGGCACTTAATGGTGGCCCAGAGATGAACATCTTGCTCATCTCATGGTGGCCTTTGCAGGCCAGGGGAGCTTGATTCTGGTAGAGTGTCCTCCTTCCTCTCTCTGGCCTTGGAGGGTTTTACAAAGCAGACCCTGTGGGAGGCACCGGGTCAGTGCCTGGGACAGGAGGTGATCCAGCAGCCATTTATTACACTTGCCCCATCCCTCTGGCTGTCTGATGTCTCTGCAGCCAAATCTCTAGTATGGACAATAGAGTACTTTGTTGGGTTTGGGGCTGGGAGATTGGGGCTTTGCTGGGCTTTCAGTTGGTGAAGCTTTACACAGCTGAAATATCTAATTGCTCCTGATTTTCCATCAAAAGGAAGAGTAAGGTGCAAACTCCTGAAATAATGCCTCCAGAGCTGTAGTCCTCCCACAGCCTCCTGCCCTCATGGTTCAGCCCAGTCAAATGAAATTCTCACTGGGCTCTTTTGTGCGGTGTAGCGGCTCCCTGCGTCTGACAGGGCAGAGCTGCCTGCCTGCCCTTGTGACTAATGTCTGAACTTCCCATCTCCTACTGCCTTTGCTGTCTTCTGACTAAGGCTTCTATTTCATTTCCCCTGAGCTGATGATCATTTTGGTTTCAGCTGTGTCCTGGACCCTCTACACCTGCTGGGGATGGGCACATCGAAGTCTCAGTGGCCCTAAGGCACCGTGGGCTGTGTGGTGGAAGTGTTGGTGTGAAACCACTGTCACTTTCCCTTTGGTAGGTGAGGTCCAGTCCTGCTGCTGCTGAGCCAGTGATCATGTGGTTGTGGGCTTCTCTGGGATGCTCCCTTTGACTCTGTTCACTCCCATGCCTACCCTGTCTCATTGTGGGGCTGAGCCCTATCACCCTTGCCAGGTCCAGATGCTCAGTTCTTCCCCTTTCCTCTCCCAACTCCCTTCCACGCAGGAGAAAGTTGCCTTATCACTCCCAGCTCATTCCCTTGCAAATGACACATTAAGGGATGTAATGAACCTTGATTGTTTTTTTATAACCTTTTATTTTGGGGCTGAAAGGTTAATGGTGTGAGGGTGGGGAGGGGCACCTGCCTCCCCCACTGGGTGAAGCCATCCAGGCTGGCACAGCAAACAGCGGGCAGAGATGTCACTGCCAGCTTTGCCCTGCAGAGCATTTCTCCACCACTCCCCTGTGTGGGGTGACCCTGCATTCCACCCCTTGTGTGGGGACCCCCGAGGAGAACGCAAAGGTGCCAGACAAAGGACATGCAGGAGGAGTTCAGTGTGAGTTGGTATGTGGGACAAGTGCCCCAAAATGTCCCCAGGGGTGAGCTGCAAGAGCAGGAGGGTTGCCCTTGCAGAGACCTGTGGCTGCCTGCCCAGGGCTTGTCCCTGACCCCCTGAGCCTACTGATATATGTATGCATTTGTTTCTGTGGGGTTTTGGTTCTTGTTCTCTGGGGAGCAAGGAGCTGGTCACATAGAGGAGCCTCTCCAAAATGTTCCAGCAAGGGAGGGACTTGGCCTGAATCATTCTGCTTCCACAAAATGAGTTTCCCAGACCTGGAGGAGCCTCTGTGGATTTCAGTCTGTGTCCATCAGCCTTCCCGTGCCATAAGTCCCACCCTGCATCCGCTTCTCCAAGGTTTGCTTCCCTCTGGGTTGGGTGGCTGGCCCCGCTGCCCGTGTGGCTTTTATCAGTGTAAGCTCTTTGTCTTATTTCTTAACATTCCCTGTTCTTTCACCACTGGAAAAGTTCAAAGTCTGTTGAGATTGCTCCTTTATTACAGCCAGTGCCCTGTAGTCAGCTCCACTTGGACCTCTCACCACCTCTATCATGAACTACTCTTTGCAGCTGGTTTGTAGGAACACCTCTGTGACTTGTGAAATGGTTGTAGCTGTGTCTGCTTAAGGCTGTTAGTGCCTTATCCCAAGCTGTAGAAATGAAGAGAGAGCAGGGTTAGTGTCAGCCCACCCCCTGCATTAGTCACTAGTACTCACTCAGCTCACAAATGCTCCAGGACCAGATTCACACTGCTCTGTGTACAGAAAGGGTTTTAGTCTGAGCCCTGGGAAGTCCAGGTGAAGTTCCAGTTGGGGGTCATCCTGCAGTAGTGCTGCACAAGGTAACAGCACACTCCCAAATGTTATCAAGGCTGAGCAGAGGGGTAGTGAACAGGGCTGGGGGGGCACCAAAAAATGTCTTCTTTGGGTCAGACCATGGCTGGTCCCTGGAGGGAGGTTTGATGCAAGCGGAGGAGGAGGAGACCTGCTGTTGTGGGACAGGGGATGTTGGGAGGTCTTGGAGGTGCTGATGCTTGAGCTGGTCATTCAACATCCTTCCTTCTTGGGGGACTTTCTTGGCCATTTAGGTTATCCCCTAGGAGAACTCATTTCCCAAGGAGGACCACCAGTGTTTGAGGACAACATCTCATATCCAGGTGTATAGGGATGTTAGATGGGTCTCAGCACCCAAATCCAACAGAGACACATGAGAACTAACCATAACAGGGAGCAGGAAGGCATCTCCCTTGCTTGAGCATAGGTGTCATCAGCAAAGGTGTAAACTTGCTGGCTTAAACTGGCTTAAAACTGCTTAAGCTGGCTCTAGGTTAGTCTGTTAGCATGATTGTCAACTCTGTATTGACTGAGTTAGGAGAGAACATCTGTGCTGGCTTGTATCTGAGGTCCTGCTCTCCTTCTGTGGCTCTGAGAGTGGCCTGTAGCAGATTTTAGGGAATAGTGAAGAGAAAGAACCCTCCCCAGGAGGTTTGGGGGTCATTAGGCACTCTGGGATTTCCTGGGGCCAGCGGTGCCTTTTGCGCTAATGGAGAAATTCCACTGACATGTGTTTCCTGTCAGCCATGCTCTGCAGCGGGAGGTCTGGATGGCTTTCAAAAACATGCTTGAGTCAGAACCAGCAACTGGGTCTGTGTGAGAGTAATGGGGTGAATAGGTTTTGTCAGGAGGTGAGATGAGCTGATGTGAGCATCCCTGCTTTCCTGCATGCAATGCCTGCAGCATTTGGCCCATATTGGTTTGGGCACAGCCTAGGGCATTGCACTTGGAGGAGCAGCCTTGAGGTCCTCCAGAGCTGTGTGACCTGCTGCAGGGTTCACTCTCAGACATGAGAAACATTTATTTTAAATCTGCTGCTACATGGAGGAATTGATTGCTCCTTTGCTGATTGAAACAGTTGTGTTTTGCTGGACCATGACTTTATGGCCTTTTTCCTGTTTGTTTTTCAATTGGTCTCCACAGAAAAAAAAAAAAGAATGAGCTTCTCACCACTGGACATCTCTGATGAAATAATTCCTGCTGAAGGCTGCTTTGTCTTCATCTGTGCATGTGGAGTTGCTGCAAAGCTTTCGTCTGAAGATTGAAAACCTTACGGTGTTACTGAAAGATTCTCTGAGTAAAAAAGAAATGTGTAGGTAAATATTTAAGACACTGCATCCAACCTTTTGCTTTTCTGAATCAACTGAACTTTTTAAAAGACTGAAATCCTGGATTTTTATTACCAGAATAACTTTTGCCACCAGGAAAATTAGGACAAACTATTCCTCTTGCAGACCAAACCCTGCAGAGCTGGGTCTTATGTGTGGCAGACCTGGCAGCCTGGCTGCTGGGATGCTGATTTCTACCCTGCTGGAGCCTCCCCTTTCCCAGCAATTATTCCTGCAGTCATGATCCCTGGGGGTAATCTAGTGATAAGTCCTCTCTGTGTAAAGCTGAGTTTTGCAGATATTTGACTTGAAATGGCTCTTTGAATAAGGTTTGCCAGAATGAGCTTCCAGGTATGGCTGTGCCTGGTGCTGTGCAGCCTTTCCGTCACGAACACAGCCTTCCACGTTCTTCCTCTCTGCTGTGCTGTCACCCAGACAGGGCACAGGGGGCTACAAGTGCATCACTAGAATGATCACTTTTCCCCAGGAGGTACTCAAAATACAGAGCAGCGACATGACTCCAGTCCACCAGGTGAGAGTGGAGTCTCCTCATTTCTCTTGGTTACGGGCTTGACCCGTAACCTAAGCACAACCCAAAGATTTAAACTTCAGAGATGTCAGTTGAAAATAATCCTACATTTGTTCCTTCCAAAACATCTCAAGGCTTTAAACCAGCCTCAAAGAGCCAGAAGAGTTAAAACAGCCAGTTGAAATGGAATCACCTGACTTGCTTACTTTGAAAGATTTACCCTTGTAGGGCCTTTGGCGTTGCTGTCTCAGGATAATGAAGGTACATCCGATACATTTTGAACAGCAGTATAATTACTTTCATCGACACCAGTCAGCGTTTGGGTGAGATGGCTCTGAAATGGCGCAGCAGGGAGGAAAAGAAAAGCTAAGTGCTGCTCTGCTGAGTTGGGCACACACTGAGGAGAGCAAGGTAAGCAGTGTTGGATGCAAGGCAATCTTTCATGACTGTTGGCTCTACAGAGCCTAATTAGAGAATGTGTTCTGGCTGGTATGAGTGGGGTTTGGTCCAAATAGGGTTTCCTGTAGTAGAATAAGATGGTTGTAGCAACAGATACAATGGTGGCAACCACCTTTAAAGCCCAGTGTTATTGGCTTAAATCCTTTGCATCGGAAATTATCTGCTCCTGTTGTAGTTGTTGCTTATTGTTCCCAGAAATGCCTGTTCCTGGCCATTCTTCTGAGTGATGTGTGAGATGTGCAATTTTGTCAGGAGGGTGGTCAAGGCACTGGGAAATGATTCACACCATCCCCATCCATCTGTGAGAGGCCTGGGTTTTATTTGCCCTAAGCCCAATAGCTTTTTTCATCACTTTATCTTCATGGATTCTGACTGCTGAGGATGCAACCATATCTGGGAGTGGGAGAAGGGCACATACTTGTGGGGCTACAAATGAAGTCCATGGAAAATGACATAGAGTGAAACAGGGTGTGGAAAAGGTTGGTGTAAACTGGATGATGCCACTGCACACCCAGCTGCAAAGAGATCCAGCCTGAAATGCTACATGAGGAAAAAATCCACCACAGCAATTCCAGTAACTGACAATATAAAGATAGGACCCACCCCTCTTATTAATTGCCATATCACTTGGGATTGCGTAGACTGACATGTTCAAGTTATCAGATGTTTCGAGGAAGAGGTGAATTTTTAGCTGTTGTTTATTCAGATCAAGATTTAATTAATATTAAATAGATTAAATATTTGATGAAATAGACTGAAATTAAATATTTAGTTCCCTCTTCCCCCCAGATAGCAGCCCCAGTGGATGTTTATGTGGGCAGTAAGGCTAGAACATCTTCTGAATATCAGGGAGTGTTCAAAGATCAGAGTTACAAGGAAGCATCATCTGTGGATAGGAATTAAATTTCTCTTGGATCTATGTCTTTGTCAGCCTGTGTGTGAACCCGGTTCTCCTTCCTCTGGGCTTATTCATCTACTATTATCCCATCTACTTGGACTTCAGATACCACTTCAGTATCACCCCTGCTCTTCTGCCACATTCATCTTCAGTGGAGAAAGAGGCTTTGTGGGGAAGGGTTTTCTCTCATGCTGCTCATTTCTCAGGGCAGTGGGCAGCCAAAAACAAACTGGGCAGCAAACAGCAATGCTTCATACAAAATAATTACATCTTACCTCCTGAAGAGGAAAACATGTAGAAAAATGGCATCTCATCTGAAGGAGGGCAGCTAATTCCCCAGTTGTACAGACTGGTGCTCCTGTGTACCCTCACCAGAAATGGAGTAAGACCACTGTTTCCAAGTCCTGCTGGCAGGTGAGTCTGGTTTGCTGAGATTCTATTGGGGTCTTAGAGCCATTTAAATTGGGAAAAATCTGTAAGATCATCAAGTCCAACCATTAACCCAGCACTGCCAAGTCCACCACTAGACCATGTCCCTAAGTGCCACGACTTTTAAATACCTCCAGATAAGCCAGAATATCTGGATTTTCATTATGAACTTCAAGTACAGTCTTGCAAATTAGTCATGGTCCACTTGCTGCTGCCCTATCATTTACCATGCTGGTCAGTTTGTGATGGTTGGACTCTTTATTGTCTGTTATTTTGCTATTAAAATGAGCTTTGCCTCCCCCTCTGTGGTCCCCTACAACTCTCCCCTGGATAGGGCCTGACTTGTTTTATAAAGGGTTTATCACCTTTGGAAGGATTAAGTCCTTGCTTTCTGCCTTTGCCACCCAATTCTCCTGCCCAAGGCTCTCTATGTAGCTCTCAGAAATCAGCAGCTGGGCCCTGGCAGTAGGTACTTAACTAGAAATAGTCTTACTGTCAATATCCTCCTGCCAGTGAGTGGAGATTGAAACAATGACCCTTAGTTTGGTCCAACCAAAGATTGCTTGGAGCTGCAGTCCCTGCCTACCTTCCTGCTGGCAGGGTTTGATACAGTTCCCTATAGAAGAGAGAGGAATTATCATATTTATAAACCAAATTCAGGTATCTGATCAATTTTACAGTGTCATGCTTTATCTATAATAGCCTGATGTTGCTTTATAACATAGAGTGACAAATAAATCCACTCTGTTCCTGCAGGACTAGATACAGTTTCATTTGTTAGCACAAGAGTACTTACTTAGTTGAATTATTTAGAATTTTTTGTGGAAGTTAAAGCATGTTTGATTCACAGGCAAGGCCAGTTTTGTGGGCTCTCTCCAGCCACTTAGGGCATGAGGGGGATATATAGGGTTTTTTTCCCAAAGGCACCTTTACCAGGTCTACTCCTTTTGCCACACTTTTCTTGTATCTGAGTGTTCTTGGTGCCACATTCAGGGTCATTCCACCTCCACATAGCTGACACTGGGTAGTACCTCACACATCAGAGAGAAACGTTGCTGCTGTGAAGATCTTGCATGCCGCAGCAAGTGGTCAACACATATGGGTGTTCAAAAGGGGACCGAGGAATAAAAATACTGGGATGTACCAGTGAAAGTTGTGAAAGTTGTGTGAGCTCTTAAGAGGACTTTGAATGACTGAGGCTGCTTCCTCAGCAGGAACAAATTGATGAAGTCCTGCTGAAGTCTTTCATCTTGAAGCCCAGCACTCATGCTAGACCACACTTTGCAGAAGGTGGGTTAGCAAAGATTTAGGGCTTATCTGCTGGTGCAAGACAATGAATTAGATTATTTCCCAAACTCCTTCTCAGCTGTAGTTTTGTGATCCTGCATGTGTGTAGAGGGAATTCTGATGACTTAAACCTAATTTAGGTGCCCATGTCTCAAAAGCAGATCCTCAAAACTTAGTCCCAGTGCTGCCTGAACTCCAAGGCCATAAACTCTGCTCTCCTGGCACCTCTGCTTCTGGCTGGGCACAGATCACTGTCCTAGCTTCCATGCACAGGCTTTCTGCCACCTCCCTCAGTACAGGGAGGGTTTCAGAACAGCTTGCACTGTGTCTGGGGCACCTGGAGTCTTCTGTCTTGGCAGCGTGGTACTGTGGGCAACCCCAGTCACATATCCAGGGGCTACTGATGGGAAATGATGGACACTGGAAGGGTCCAAGCTGGGGATACATTCCCTTAAGTTCCCAACATTTTAGTGCTCGTGTTGGGCCCTTGTGCTGGCACTGGTGATATTTTAGCCAGTGTTTGCTTGGTTTTGGGGACAGTAAACTTGTTTCAAAAGTATGTACAATATCCTAGCAGCAGTTTTCTAAATACAAGTATTGTCATTACCCAGCAGTATGACCTGTATGTTTAGACAAGACCTCCGATTAAGAGTGAGGGTAAATCCAGCCCTGTCATTGTCAAACAGATCGTTCTAGTCTATTGGCATCTAGAATATTTCAGAAGCAGTAACAGAGTTGTGGCTTGTCCCTCTCACCACTGCCAGCATCGTGTGGGGATGAAGCCAGTGCAATCTATTCAGAGTGGTTAAGTGACTTGCTAGAGGTCAAGTGAAAAAAGTTGTGGTAGATTAATAAAAGATGGTTTTAAATAATGCAATATAGGCCAGTTGATGAAACTTAACAGGACCAGAAAGCTGATCTCATTCAGCTTGATGCGAGGCAGTGCCTGGCCACCTTTTTGGCAGAGGGTAAGGCAGACCTAATCTCACTGTGGTTTTCAGGGACTGCTTGGGGACGGGGAATTTGCTGCCTGGTCTTTGCTGTGGTAATTGTTCTCTGTGTCCTCTGGTGTCTTCAGCATCCCTTTTGGTTTCCTATCCTTGCCTCTGATCCCTGCCAGGAGGAACACAGTCCCTGTGCTGAAGAAGGACATCCCTGGTCTGGGTGGGCTCCTGAGGCCATGCTGTTCACAAGTGTCCAGGAAAGGCAGGTCTGTACCTTGCTGATGGTGGGCAAGGGAGCCTGGACTTAAGGCTCACAAAGGCCCATGATGATAGTCCTTGCTTGGGGTATTGCATCCCACTTCACCCTGACCCTGAGAAATAGCTTTTCTTTCCTGAAACTGGACCCTCCTCCAAGAAAAAGCTCAAAAATATTTTGGAGACAGATGCAGAGAATCTCACTGAGTTTTGACAAAGTTCAGTTTACCACTGCTCCCTACCTCTAACCATCTAAATTGCAGACTTTCACTTAACACTGAGACCATAATCTATAGAATTGTAAAATAGGGATGCTCATAGTCACAAGCAGACACCTGGGGAAGGAGCCAAACCATGGGGCTCCCTGCCTTACTCTGCTCTCCTTTCCATGGCTGTGGGTTGCCTGCAGCTCAGCACCAGTTCATCTGCAGACACCAGCACCCCATGCTTGCTTTGACTCAGGATGCTGCTGCAACGCCTTGTTGAGATCCTTTTTCTAGGAATATGCTGGGAAAACCCAAACAAACCTGTCTTTGTTTCTATGTCTCACCTCTGTGCTGCTGAGTTGCCTTGAGTTTCATTGCCAGCAGGCAGCAGAGCCCCCACACCCATCAGGGATGTCTTTTCTGTTGTCCTGCCAGGATTTCTCAGAACTGTAATCATAGCCAAGCAGAGAAAACCATTTCCAGAGCAGATTTCTGAGGGGTCCCACAGGAACACAGCCAGGTAGGCAGGTCAGCACCTGGCAAAGCCAGCCCTTGCTGGCGGCTCTCCTCTCTGTTTGATGGATTGCACCAGGCTCTTGATCTGCATTTTTAACTGTGAGGGACTGGTAAGGGCAGGATCCTCGCAGTGCGGGCAGGTCTTGGAAGCTGCTGTCTTAATGCATGGACATCAGTGACACCATGCAAATGCTGAACAGACCTGCTGTCACCCATATATGTCCCTTGGATTGGGGCTTCCTCTACTGGAGAAGAGAATTAGGTGATGGCTGAGCTGATTGTATTTTTGCCTTGTGACACAGAGAAAGGCACACGCAAGAGGAACTCAAAGAGAGTGTGATTAATGTACTTCTAGAATCGGATTGTTTAATGCAAACGGCTTTAGAGATATGACTAAAGTAGGAAAAGAAACTTGGAAAAGACCCCATTTGGGATAAAAGCAAAGAAGGCTATTTTTTGCAAATACCAGGATAGCTTCTTCTAAAAATAATATCTTGGATGTCTGTTCGAAAACGAGAACCAAATGCGATTCTGAACGGTCTGATGCAGCCTGTCATTTCAGAGGAGGAGGGATGGAGACCTCTCATTGGAGGCAGGGGATGTGCTTGCAGGCTCTGAGACATGGCAGAAACCACGCTGTGCAGAATCCAAAGCTGTCAAGCTTTGGAAGGAAACCTGGTTGCAGGCAAGCAGCATTTGCCCACAGGCTGCTGAATTGCAGGTTCGCATGTTGCTGTGTTGGCAGCCATTCTCAGTCATAGCTCTAAAAAGATTTTTGAGAGTATGTAAGAGTTTCTAAGAGTCAGGAGAATGGCATGTGGATGGCCGTGGTTTCCCATAAGCAATGGTATTCACATACTCAGGAAAAGGAATTGCACACAGTTAACTTCTGGTGGGTTTTGTTTTCTTTTTTTTTAAGCAGAAACAGGAATAACATCAAAAGATGGAGAAAAAGAGGGAGTGGTCCTTACAAGAGAGGCCATATCAGAGCTGTCTTTCTGTTCAACTATTTCAGGCCCTTTTTTTTTGCTTTCCTTGCCTCTCCAGTGCACTGTTCCTAAGAATCTTGCAGAAGCAGTGAGGTAGGTTTCTCCTCTTTCTGCAAGTCTTTGCCTCAGCCTCTCAAGCAGATTTTTTTCATCAACCAACAGCTGGGAACACTGTGTTCAAAGTGAGTTCAGGTTGCAAACATCGATGCCAGTGCTGAAGCCCTTCAAATGATTGAAACCCTTCAGGGTACCCTTTGGTACTAACTCAGACAGCATACAAGCAGTTTTGGAGTGTTTTCATAGACTTCTTGCTAATCTAATATTAAGCTCTGCTCCAACTTTGCCCTTTCCAAGCAGTGACCCAGCAGTCCTCTGGCCCTACTGCTTAAAGCTTATAAGAGGATTTTTTTTCCTTTGGAGCTGATGAATGTGAGTGTGTTTTATTTGAAATGTACTGATCAGAGCACTCCACCTCGGGCAGCAGTACAGGGACATACACCCTCCAGAGAGCATGCTTCTCCAGCCCTGTCTGATGGCTTCACCTCCTCTTTGCAATGTGTACTAGGGAAAGGCTCACTGCTTCCTTTATGATCAGTGTCCATGAAGAACACGATGAGAAGGCACTGATGCAACCAGCCTGAGGAGCATTTATACTGGGGAGCACTGGAGCCTTTCCTAAATGTGAAAGAGAGTACGTGTCTGGAGGGAAAACTTTCTCTTGGAACTCCTAGATGGGATTTAATTCATCTACATCTGTATGAAAACGTAGATGATGTCATGACGGGACTGAGAGGTCAAGATCACATCAGTAGCCAGCAATAGGTGATCTAATAGAGAAGGTCAGTAGGTGTCAGCTGCACTTCCCCAGGGGGTTTGTAGTGGCCTCAGGTGCTCTCACCTTTGTTAGCTCATTACACAAACCTGTTGTGTAAGATGCCCAAGACCAAGTGAGCTGCAAGGTGGCACAGGGAGGGCCAGGCAGTCAAGTCTACCCTTAGGTTGTGAGCAAGCTCTTCCTCTCGGAAGCTCAGAGCACTCTCTTTGCCCTTGTCTAGTAAGCTTGTCTCCAAGATGACTTGCACAGGAACACATTAATCTTCATGGGACCTAAATAGACCCTGTGAGTTGGAACATCACGTGTCCTGCAAGCTAGATGGCTTCAAGAGAAGTCCTCATTACTAAAAGGAAGAGCTCCTTCACCCAAAACTATGCCTGATCACTCTCATAGGGAGAAAGCTGCAATATTTCTTTGGGAAGTCTTAAACTGATTGAATGACTGATGGAAGTGCTGGGAGCTTTTCAGAACCTGGCTGGGATGCCCCCCGCAAAAGCAAAACAACACCAGAAGGTGTTTTTCTTGTGACATGTTTTGGTTCTGTCACTGTGTGTAATTTTTGTGATCACTTTGTTTTGCCCAACTGCGTTGCTCTGGGCGCGATGGGGAGGAAAATCCATCTTTCAGTAAATACTCCTCAAGCCACCTGCTGTCACAGCAGATTGCTGCACGTCTCTCTGTTCTCAGAGAACAAGTCTGAAATTTCAGGCCATGTTGAACGTCTGCTGCTGGCCTGATCCACCTCACAGTGCAAAGTTTTCAGCATGTTCTGGATGCATTAAACAGCACTATAAATGGCATTAAACAGCTAATATAGAATGTGAAGCTCACATGCAAAGACTTAGAAGATTTGGATTTCCAAGCCAGAGGAAGAGGAATATCCTTCAGCAAAAACCCTTCTGCAAGGCCTTGCGTTTGTCTCTGTGAGACGCTGCAGCAGGAGGAGAGGCTTTTGCACTTTCCTGGGAAGAACTCAGGCACTGTGCACTAAGTGCTCTGACATGCACTGGCATCTTAACCCTTTTGCCACTGTACACGAAACCTAAGTGTGTTTCTGCATCCTCAGCTGCATCAAAAGCCTTTGGAGGCTTTATATTTGAACTCTGAGTTTCCTCTATTCTGCCTAGCCTTGCTCTGCAAAGACAGGGATTAGAAACCTTCTCCTGAACTTCCCAGTGACTGTATCTATGTATGAAGCAGCTGACTTTGTAGGCAAAGGTTTACCCATCTTTATGCCTGTCACAGCTTATTAATGTGTGGCATGACCACAGTGCGTCTGGAAAGAGCCCAGCATTAACTGCTCGCTTCCTGGCCTTGTCATCCATTCCTTCTGCCAGGTCGTCTCCACTTCAGATCTGCTTTCTTTTGGATGTAATTTTTTTTAAAGTGACAGTACCCTCAAGGATTTTGGCAAAAGAAAGGCAAAATGGAAAAATCTTCCAGGTAGAACCTATTCTTCTGACAGAGCAGCAGCTGCTGTGGAGGAGAGCCAGAGGAGGGATCCTCTTTGGCGGAGTTTGCAGGCTGAGGATCAGAGCTTGTGCTTCTCTCCTTGCTTGGCAGCATAAGCTGCCTCCCTGCAGAGAGAGGTGATGGCCAAATCAAGCCTGAAATGTGACATTCACAGCTCTAATTAGACATATGCAGTTCCACTTTGCCTCCAGAATCCAGGTCAAGCAGGTGACAATCTTCCAAGGCTTGCCAAAACGTGGTCTAGGAATCTCTTTGGTGCAGTGACCAGTCAATTCAGGACTTAACAGGTTCAGCATCTTTTAGATGCCTGCATTAAGGTGAGTTGAGCCAGTCACTTTCTCTTGGTCAGTGGGGAAGGGAACCTCCTGGCCAGCTCTAGGAAAATGCTTGCTCTGTGGAGCTGCAACACTGGGAAAGAGAAATCTGCCCAAGGAGGGAATAACATGCTTTCTCCCTACCTTTTGTCCTGGTGGGCTCCATCCAACTCTACTGCAATAGGCTGACCGTTTGCAGCTCTTCATAATTTATTAAATCTTTACTGAATATTTTAATAAGCACAACCACAGCAGAAAAAGAGAAAAGCTTGGTAGGCATTTCTCGTGTGTCCAAGGGTAGGATATGTAAGTTTGGAGTGGGGCTCTGGACAGGGACTGGAATGAGACTGCAGAAGATGACAGCAGCTAATCATGCACTTGTCTGGATTTCATGAGCTGAGGAAGCTCATGGCTGCAAGTACATGATGATCTTGAGGTTTTGCTGTTCTCATAAGCCGAAAGCCATGTCTAAGTTTTAAGGAAAGGTCTTTTTCCTTCATCTTCCCATCTCCTTCCCTTCCCCATTTCACACTGTTAATCACACTGGCAGGATGCCCTCCAGGCTGAGACTGTTCTGAGAGCAGGGTGAGAGGAAGATGCTGAGAGGGAACAGCAGGCTGTACATTTTTCTTCTCTAGCACAATTTAGCCATGATTAATGCATGTGGAAAATAATCAGTGCATTCGGCCTAATTCTGCAGAATTATTAAAGGGATAATAACAAGGGGAGAGGAGATATTTTACTGCTTTTATTACATTTTTAGGAAGGAGGGCAGGTGTTGTGTGAACATGGTCAGGTGAAATCAGCATCTCATATGAAAGCAGGGAGCAAATTTTGTCTTTTTGTTTCATTTTTTTTTAGTGTTTTTTTTGTTTGTTTGTTTTGTTTTGTTTTTACCCCCAGAAAAGACATTTCTAGCCTGAGCTTTGGAGATCTTTTATTTTCGCAAACCAGGTCAAAAGAAGCTCGTTCATCATTAAAACAACACAGTCTGTATTAAAGGGAGGAGAGACTGTAAATGGAGAGTCTTTGGAAGATGGGATTATTATGCTTTACTGTGAGCTGGTGATCACCTCTCAGCCTTCTCCTCTCTCAGTCTTCTCCTCTCCTTTCCATGTACTGTTCAGCCCCTACTGCTGATGGGGTCGGGCATAGCAAGTAGCTGATGGTTCCTGGGGAAAATGCACTGCGCAGGAGCTGTCAGGCAGACAGCTGGGAGGTGAGCACATCACAACAACGTGGTGCCCCTCTTCCTTACACACATCACCAAAGCTTTTTTGTTTAAAGTTAGGTCAGATGTAGCTACTTATAGTTTACTTACTGCCATGATCTCTGTTTATCCCATTACAAATGAAAACATCTTGTTTTATAAGCTGAAGTTTTCCAAACTTTCTTCCCATCAGGAGTTAAAACTAAATAATAAGATATTGGTTTACTGGAGAAACTGTAATATTTCTCTAGATTTTATATTGCACTAAATAAAACACAAAAAAAAAAACTGATATGAAAAATATTAGAAAAGCCTATTTTGTGATGTTAGTTGCATTCCTTTCTGGCACGGGTAGGTGTGTCAGCTACTTCTTTTAATTGTGGGATTTTTATGACTTTGAATTTACATTTAATATATTTTCCATTTTCTTGTAATTCCCATTTACCAACACAAAATTAAGATTTCTTGTCCCTGCTGAGCTTACTGCTATTAATTTTTTTCTTATTTTTCTAATTTTGCAAACTTTGATTAGGATTTTTTTCCCAGTAGGTTTCTGCAGGTGTTCGAGCCTGATCAGAGAGATTACTGCCCATAAGTGCTTCATTTCAGAGTCCACAGATACCATTTAAGACAGAGATAGAAATCTTTTGATTTCTGAATCAAACTGTAAAGAGCAATTGGATGCCATGGCATTTAACAGTAAGGCTCTTGGGTATTGCCTTATCAGAGCTGAGAGCAAGGTTGAAGCTGCCTCCTGTTCTGCTGGAGAGCATGTGGTTGAGTGGGTGTCTTGCTGCCTTCTGGGGCCACTGGAAGCAGCGGGTGCATGAGGCTGCAGTGCTCGGCAAAGCCTTGGAAGTGGCACGTTAAGGGAATACCCTCACTGCCTTCCTGCTTGCCTTGGTGCTGGTGGTACCTCTTGGGGGACTGTGAGCATTCAGCTGGGAACTGGAAGTAGCACTGGTGCTGCTGTGAGGATGTGGCAGCCCCAAGGGCCTGGGGCACAATGCAAACCCTACTGGGGCAGCCCAGCCTCATTAGACCAGCTGTCACATCATGGTTGGGTTTCTTCTTTCAGATGCTCTGTAATGATCCCTTTTTAGTAGAGGATGGGAATTTGTCTTTGCTATTGACCCATCCTTGCCAATGAGGGTGCCCAGGCTTGGCTTTTAGGGAGCACAGGGAGTGGCACATTCTATGAGAGAAAAGGGTGCACTGCCCCAGAAAGTGGGGAGCAAAGCAAGGGGATGGAGGTATCCAGATGAGCCTGAATCAGCTGGTGCACACAGCCAGGTCCTCAGTGTGCAGCTCTGTGCTGTGTACCTGAGGAGCAACTCTTCCCTGAGCTGCTCTCCTTCAGCTTGTTCCCTCATTGAAAGAAGTTAAAGAGAAAGTGATATCTGTGTTATCTTCCTACTTAGCATTAGGAACTGGCCTGGAGCTTTCCTATTTCATTCCCACAGGTCTGTTCTCATTTCAGGAGATGAGTTTCAGGGCAAAGCTCTGTAAAGGCAAGACCCCCCATCTTGAGAAAACTGCAATGAGGAGCCCCTGAGGATGACTGCACATAGAGGAAAGTGCAGGGAAAGAGGGAGTGAGAGTGAGAGTTGGACCTACACACCCATATGCCCCACAGGATGATGCTCTTATTACTTGCAGTTGTGCAGCTCAGATGCAAGACCCCATGGGCTGTGATAGTGGGGGGCTCAGTGCCAGACAAGCGTTCACTCAGCACCTTGCATGGGCACCATGATCTCTCTGCTGGATGGGGAGCACCTTGAGTCCTGCCAGAGTGAATGTGACAGCAGAGGCAGGATTTCCCTGTGTGCTGAAGGAGATGGAGACAGTTCCCAGCCACCCTACAACCTTGGTGCTGGTGGACCCTGTCCTGCAGAAAGGTTGAAAGAGCTGTAAGGCCACCAGGAATTTTGGAGAGGTATAAGGGCAGGAATCGTATTCCGCTGACAGTTTGGAAATTGGCTGAATGCTTTCTTCCTGTCAGGTCAGCTTCAGGAATATGCTGTAGGTTTGGGGGTTGAAATGGATGTTACAGCTAATAATTTTAAGCTTTAGGAGGTAAGAACTAAACCTATGCTTGGCAGACATGAATAGCCTGGTCTAAGTGAAGAGGACAATCCCGTGGGCTCTGCCATGTGATGAGACTTCCTCAGAAGGTACAAAATGCTCAATAGCTTGGGGAAGAGCAGAGAGATGTTGCCAGGGGCTCAGCCCTTGGACTTATTTTGACGAGGTGAACAGCAGTGATCTACTAGGTGGCCCAAATGGCGGCTCAGTGCTCCTTGCTGCAGAGGTGTCCAGCCAGCAGTGGGAGCATTTCCACGAGACCGGGAAGACTGCATGGAGAGAGATGGAGTCCAACCCTGGTGCAGGCTTTGGGCCTCAGCACACAAGAACAAGTACAAGAGTTGTTCATGCAGACGCTTTTCAAATGGGTAAATGACAATTGTCCCTGCAGGTTAGTCTGGTGACTGTTGAATGTATTAGAAAGGAAATTTGGTTTTGACTGTGTAACCTGCCCTTGCAGAGAAAACCTACTGAACTTTTTTTTCCCCCTCTCTTTCATGATAAGCCCATGAGCCTGAGGTGGTCACAGGATCACTTCAGTGACATCCTGACTCAAGCAGCTTGTTGCGCTGTTTGTAAAAGTCCAATTTTCTTTTTGAGGAAAATCAATACAGCTCATTACTTAGCCGAGAAAAGATCCCTGTGTCAGTTCCACTGGAAGGCAGCCCCTGAGCAGGCTCAGGCACTGTTTGTAAGCTGGACAACAGGCTGATAGCCTTTGTCTTGAATTATCTGTTCCGAACTAAAACTACCCCACTGAGAAGGCCGATCAGCTTCCTGCAGACCAACAAAGAGCTGCTCAACAAGTGAATACCACCAGCCTTGGGCAAAATACGCACTGAGAAAAAAGTAACAACACAAAAGACACTTTTTTACGCCTTCTGTAATAACTAAGTTCTCATGCTGCTTCTTCATTATATCCTTTCTTCTGGGCTCTGGCTATGTCATCAAGTTTTTTCATTTCAGTGCTAAGACATGTGAGTTAGTGTTGTGAGGCCATATTGCACATGGAGGAAAGTGCAGGATAGCCAAATATTATTTTCTAGCCTGTTTTGAGTGGTGAGACAGAAGTCAGGTGCTTGGCCCAAACTTTTGATGAGTTTATGCGAGTGCACAAGATGTTTTAAAGCATCCTTGGAACCTGAGAGGGGCTTGAGCAGTGTGGTAGACAGTACCCTTGCCTACTGTGTGTATGTGTATGGCCTTGAGGACCACACTGGTCAATATGTTTAACCAGGACAAGGCCTGGGGGCATCCTCACCTGCATTCCCCAGTAAATGCATACCACTCATATGAATATATAGCTATAGTGAAAATTGCTCCTTGCTGCAGCCCAGCTTCAGAATCCAAGACTCCAATACCTTCTCAGAAGTTTGCTAGTTTAAAAATTTGGAGGAGAAATTTCTCCTGTATGAAATGGAGAATGGAAAAAAATGCACATGGGCAGCATTGGTTCATCATTGGTCTGTTTCCAGTTTTTCTCTATACTGAGACCTTGATCTCATGGGCTGTCTTTAAGAATTTATTCCAGATTGTAGATAATTTTGGGTTGTAGAGCCTATGAACAGATGACACTGCTTATATTACGAGGCTCCTCTGGTGTTTGATGATGCCTATGATTGCAGTGCATATAACATTATTGTTTGACTGCAATTGCAATAGCATGGGTGGTGTTATGCCTGACTAGCTGATTAATCATCTGGAGCAATGAGTAAATCTCCCCCTCTTTTACAATAATTAATATGTACAGCTGAGTCGCAGCTGGCAGAGTATGGAAGTGATCAAGGCAAACAGAGAGGTATTTGGCAGCTTTAGGCTGCAGGAAGGATGAGTACATGGAGCTCTTGGGGCAATTATTCCCTCTGTGAAGTAAGCTGTAGCTTGAGCCAGCTCTGAACCACCTCAGGGAGCCGAATTTCTGTGGTAGGTGGCCAAACTCTAAAGACAAGTTGGCCCAGTCGGAGTTATAAGGTTAAGGTTATGTATTTTGGTGTGCAAGGATGCTCAGTAATGCCTTATCCTCCCCTCTTGAGGCTCCTGCTAGGTGCTGCCACTGTCTTTCTCCCATCCCAGCAAACGTATGGCCTATTTTTTTAGGACCAGACATCAGAAGTAGAATGCAGTGGAGACTGAGTGGATTGACTAGGTGTGCTTTCTTGGAGGATTTGCAAGCCTATGCATATACCCTAAGTACATATATGCCCTTAGTGTCGCAGGGATCTTTGCTTCTACCCTTCCTCTTGTTCTGTTTGATCTTGCTCCAGAGCCTCTGTTTACCTTCCCATCTTTTCCTTTTAAGACTAAACATTCTTGAGCAGTAATTGTCTCTTCCCATGTGTGTGCACATTGCTTACACCAGTCATAACTAAAACCCGTGTTGTGCTGCTTAAAAGGTCTGGCTTTGAGGATGGACCTATTTAAGACTTTGGGATTCAAAGCTCTTTCCTCTTTGCAGTGGTTAACCAGAGAACCCTTTGCCAGTATGTCTGTAGCTGCCCAGGAGCAAAGGAGGAAAGAAATTCATTACAACAATTGGATTAAATACCTTCTGTGCTGAGGACCTGCCATGATGGCTTAGGGCCACTGCTGTCTTCAAGCAGGTGGAGTGGCTTTCTGGTTCTTCTTGGAATTTGGGTCACATACATTCAGGCAACAGCAGTACAGATTGTCTGAAAGCACCTTATGGTTTTGCTTGTGAGAATTTACAATTCAAATCAAGTAACATTGCAGCCTCTCTTTTCCTCATATGTTGATTTTCTTTGCTCTCCTGATACAGCAAAGATCAAGATGAAATATTAAATGTCCTCCACAATGTAATTACATATGGCTGGTTGCAATCAATTCCCTCTGCCTCATGTAGTTCGCTATTGCTTTTCCCTTTCCTTCCCTTCCTGTAAAAGACATTGGGCTTTGATTTGATAAAAGATAAAGACTTTGATTTCCACCTCTATCCAAGGAGAACTGAGCTCCCAAATCTGAGTTTTCACAGAATAATTAGTTGCTGGAGACAAGAAGACTTAATGGAAATGCAACTGTACAGCTTAGTGGACACTGCAGGACAAGGAAGAGAGGACAGATGCTGGTGCTGATGCTACAGTGGATGTTAAACCACTTGGTAAAAGCAGCGAATCAGCAGCTCTGAATCTCTTCTGCCAGAGATATGATTTAACCCTGCAGGACACAACTGTGTTCCCATCTGTGTCAATCTCTGCTTACATTAAGCTGAGTTTTTTCACGGACTGAAGCCAAGATGGAGAGTTTTCACATACTATCAGGCAGGTGTGGAAGAAAACCCAGAGCACAGTAGGAGTGAGGCACCAAACAGCCCCCCAGTCAACACTCTCTCCTTTGGTGCCTCTGTCCTGAAGCCCCTCTGACACTCCTGTGATACAGGTGCATTAAGACCACAACACATTTCTTCGAAAATTACTCAGACTTTTCACTGCACTTTAGTCTTTGCCTTACCTGTCTGAGCCTTACACATTGTTGTTTATGGCTGCTCTCAGAGCTGATGTGGCTTTGTTTGTGGTACAGTCATTTTTTACTTTCTTATTGCTAGTATTGCTTCTCCTGTTTTACATATTTTCCACATCAATCTAGAAAACCAGAGATAACTCAGATGAAAAGGAGTCAATTATGTGGTGCCTGGGATACTCGTAGTCTGGACTTTATGACCCAGGAAGTTTCTCCCTGCACTATGCTCCCAATTTGTTGGATTTATTTTTTTTTCCTCATTAATATATACAAATAACATATCCTGGATACTCTGCAGTCAACAGCACTCACTTTATTGGCAGTAACTGACTTGGAAGCTACTATATCTCTGTGACTTTTCATATATATATGTCTGGTTTTTTCTTTCCATCAGCTAGGAATGTTTTTTGTTTGTTTGTTTGTTTTTCATTTTGCTTTTTTTTCCACTTCATCATCAATATGAAAGCATGCTGACATTAGATACTAGGCTGGACAACTTCTGAAATTAACCTAAGCTAGGAATTTTCAATTGTTTTCCATTTATATGATGGTATTTTCCAAAGCTTTCCTTCCCCCTTTATCCTTGGTTGGATGCTACTCCTGACACAGACAGGAGACAAGTTGGGTGAGTGCCGAGTCCCTGGGAACTCTCTGCCAGTGGCTGCTAGGAATGTCAAACTAGTGATGCAACAGATTAAATTTACCAATGATGTATTGCTGTTGTCTTCAAGGAAGTCTTCACCATGAACAAATATCTCCTGTTAGTGTGACTGCAATGGTCAATTCTTCCCCTCTGAACAGCTTTCTGTCTAAAATGGTGAGCAGCCAAGCAATAATGGTTGGGCTTAGATCACTTTCAAATTTTTAGTATTTTTTTTAAAAAAAAGAGGAGCAGAAGCTTATAAATTTCAGTATGAGAATGTATTGAGAAGCAGAAGGTTTGACTTAAAGTCACCATCCTTTTTGATTGAGTCTTAGGATATTATAAGGGAAGAATGTGCCTTATCAGAAAGTACTAGAAAACTGTCCTTCTTTTGAAGTTTTGTTTCCAAACACTGAAGCCCCATTGAAATATCCTATATATCGTGCAGTATAAGACTGTGTATTGTATAATTTCTGTACCAGACAAGATTATACACAAGTATTCTTCATTCTATTGTATTTGAAAGGAGATTGTTTATTACTTGTTCTTTATAACTTTTTACCAGGCAGAGGGCTCGTTTTGAATTTCTCTCCCTGTGTTCAATTATGCATGTATTTCTGCCCAAGGATTGGGAGCCAGTCCCGGACCTGAAAGAAGTACCTTGCCCTCTTTCTTATTGGCTGCTCCCTTTGGCAGTCACCCTTCCTGGGGGATGCTCTCAGAGTACTGGTGAGGGAGAGCTGCTCTGCAGACGTTTGCCTGCAGGCTCCAGGGCTCTTGCCCAGCAGACTTCACCAGAAGTAAAAATTACTTAAGGAAAAAATACAAATGATGCAAACACAGGATGTAACAGGAGGAATAGCCTTAAGTACTTTAAATTGAGGGAACTGAAAGTCTGCTCACTGCACCATGACATATTAAGCGAAGTCATTCTAATTAATCTTCTTTTAATATGGAATAATAGTCAGAGAAAATGCAACACAACCCATACTTCTCTTGCTAACATGTATCCAGGAGACAGAGTGAATTTAAAGTAAGGTGATCTTTGAAGTACAGTAGAAATAAATTCCTGAAAACAGCAATTGATCAATATGGAGAGTGGCAGGTAAAAGCAGTACAAATACCTTCTCTAAAAGCATTGGATGTAGTAATTCCCACAGGCATCAGGAGGCTGTTAGTTAATCACACAGCAAGGCACCATAAGCTTCACTATCTGGTAAAAAAAAAGAAATAGAAAAAAAAACAGAAAAAAGAGAAAATCTCTAAGCATACATCAGCAAGTGACAAATGTGCATGCTGGGGCTCTCTGGAATACGGGAAAGCCATGGCCAAGGCTGTGACTCATTCCTGAATGACCAGGGCACCAAGGAAACTGTTGGCTGGGTTTCAGAATGGAACTGGCCACTTGGCCATGGCATCTACCCCAGGTCAGCCTGGCACTGCCAGGGAGCTGCTTGGCAGAGTGTGTCGAGCAGGTTTTGAAGAGCCAGCCTGCTCTATGTACGTCTTCAAGGCAGCTCTCTCCCACTGACAATAGGTACAGTAAGTACAGGAGAGTGTTTACAGGGGACTCTGCCAGCCACTCTTCCTGGCTGGCAGGAGATTGGGTTTAACATCTTGCTAAGTGGGTCCCAGAGAGGCCAGGTATCCTCTGGGAAGGCTGGAGGAGGTCTGTGCAGAGCAAACTTGGCCATAACAAAGGAGCAAAAAATGGCAATGTCAAGAGCCAACCCATCAGATGTTAAACAGACTTCTGTGAGAGTCCATGTGCAATCCACAGCAAGTGTCACTGGTCCTGCAGGAGCAGGAACTCCTGTACATAACTTTGATCACCACTTTTCACATCCACCCACCAAATATATAATGGAGATTATATTATACTCCCATGCAGAGATGGTATTGTGTTCATTATAGGTTATACTTTATTTCTGGCTGTATTATAAATTCTGGTTTATCCAGCTGTAAGTACAGATCAAGAAGCACACATAAGTGCTGAAGTTCAATCCCTGTTTTACCAGTTTTACAGTCTCAGAGTACCATCAGATGGGGTAAGAACGTCTCCTTGCTGACTACTGCTCACTAAGCTTCTTTCCTCTCCAATCCAACATTTAAGATCTTGTCATTTATCTATGCAAGCTCTGGCACCTGTAGAACTCTCTCTATGCTGATACAGCTCACTAATCTGGCAGAAAAAAATAGTACAGCAGAAAAGGGGTAGTTTGGTTCATGCTGAGTTAATGAGCTGAACTCAGCCCTGGCTTTGTTTGCATAGGCAAGCTGGAAATCTCCTTCCCTAGTGGCATGGAGCTAATTCTCATCTTTTTAGATCATTTTAGATCATCTCCTGCATCATTTTCTTTTGATGCAGGCAAGTAACCTGCAAGATGGACTATATACCTTTTGCCCCTCTCTACCTGGAAACACTTTTTTTTGTCGTTGCAGATGCAGCCAGGACTGAACGTTTCCTCCCCAGAAACGTGGAGCTGGGCTCAAGGGGTATAGGCTGCTTGAAAACTGGAAGAAATGTGCAGCACAGTAAGTGTTGGGAAGGGTTAACTATTAAACAGGAGTTAAATAAAGAAATAATTTTTTTTGCCATCTGATAACCGGACTGTCAGGCTGGGCACCAGTGGGTTATTTGTTTTCCCTTAGATTTGTATCTTCCAGATCTGTTTTTTTTAAATATTTTTCTTAAAGCAGTTATTTTTCAATGCACTGTGTTTTAATTATGTTTCCCGCATGAGTGCTGGTCTGGTCTAGTGATGCAGGGAAAAGCATTCCCTGTAGGGCGTATCCTCAACTCCAACCTCTGGGCTGCCCCAGCCTTGTTGTAGGGCTTAGTCCCTGTGGAGGGATCAGGACTTGGTGTGCTCAAGTAGGACCCAAGCAGGGAAACATCTCTGTCTGTGCACAGTTCCAACTACTTTCCTTAGAAGTGTCTTGAGAATATGGAAAAAGGGGCTGGGACTTGATGCTGATGCCTGACTTCTGGGCTGTGGAAATATTCCTGACAGTGGTTGCTTTCTCTTTGTTCAGCCTTCAGCTGTTCGTCTTCTCTGCTGGCAAACCTTTTTCTTCCTTCTGCCTGAAGCCCCTCTGAAAACTGTCCCACAATTATTTGTCTCTATTTCCATATTCAAGCTCCATCTCTCTGCAGAAATGCCTGGAGAAAACTGCTTCCCTTGGACTGCAACTCACGAACTCACCCACTGTGTGATTCAAGGGCAATCTTAAAAGGCTACTGATACTCCGTTGTCTTGAATTATATCTATATTGCATGATGCAGTGGAAAGCTATCCAGTAACCCCTATTAATTTAGTCAGCACAGGAAGCAGTTCAGCCAAGCTACTGTGGGGCTACTGAAGGGTTCTTTTATCCCCTGTAGAAGATCAGCAGTGACAAATCTTAATCTGGTGGGTGCAATTAATATGTTCATCCAAAATTCAAGCTAAGCTACACTTTCCATAACAAACAAAAAAACTATCCTGAATAAATCCACAGATTAAGGAAACAAAGGAAAAATGTGAAGGCTCTTGTTTTACAATGTTGATTTTACCAATTGCACTGCTAAAAGGATACTTTGCATCTGTGTTTAATCATCAGGGGCTATTCACTGTGAGCACACAGCTGTAATAGAGCCATTGGCAGTGAATGTGTCCAGTCTGATCCTGGAAACAGGAATCTCACTTTTAGGGGAGGGGACATCTGAAGTGGCTTTACCCAAGGAAAGGTGCGTGTGTGTGAGAAGCTCTGAGCTGGACAGGAGTCAGTGCATGCCCAGATTGTGGGAGGAGCTGTGTGTGCTCGTGACTGCAAAAGAAGTAACTCCTATTCAAACACTCAAGAGGTTCCTGGGATGAAGGATAACTGAAGGGTCAGGAGTTCCCTACAGTGAAGAGTCTCTTCCTATCCCATTTTATTAGTATTCCCCATGGTTCCTCCATCTGTCATAGTCTGCATTAGACATGAAGGGATGAAATGACCCTTATCATTTCCCCTCCCAGTCTAAGTGAGAACTGTTTGTGCTTTGTTTGATTAAAACATGCTGTGGTTGTTTTCAGGACTTACTAATACCAGGATTAATCTGAAGCTACTGTACAAAGAGTTCATTCTGGTACCTCTGACAATAGGCTTACTGTGACACTGGTTTCAGTTTCTGTGCAACATCTGGGCTTAAGTACAGCATGGTAGAACTGCACCCCTGTGCATTATCCTCTCATCAGATAAAACAGGGACTTGTCCTTACTTAAACAATCCCTGGAAGAAAGCAAAGCTGAAGCACTAAGCCTATTATGGATCAGCTTGCAGTGAGTATTCATCGATTTTAGGAAAGTCTTGCATGAGACCAGAAGAGTTGTGAAGGAGAGAACCATGAAGCAGAAGACTGACTCATTTCTGCCTAAAAAGCTGAAAAGAGCAAAAATACCACAATTACAGCAAATCTCTTTTGCCAGGCAGCTTGGCATCATGAGCAGCAGACAGCACAACTTTCCTCCAAGTAGGTACAAATGGACAGCATGACAAAAGCAGTCGATAAAGGACCTTAGGCTAGGGCCCATTCTACTCTTGAGCAATGGTAGAGACTATGTTTGGTCATGAAATGTGGAGGCGTCACCACATTCCAAGTGCTGAGTGCAATTCGGGATGCAGTAGATCTCTTCTAGGACATGTGTGTGGGGAAATGTTTCCCAGAGCCGGAGAAATTTCAGCTTAAAAATTCCTTCTTGTCTTACTCATTGTGCCAAGGAAAACACAGCACAAGGGCCAGGGAATCTCACAGCAGAAGGAAGCAAGTCCACGAATGAGTCCACTGTAGCATCCGTAATGGTCATGAATGCATGCTGGCCCTTCACATGGGGAGAACTGGAAATGGCTTTGGACACAGCTCTGCCCTGTGGCTGGTTGGTATTGATGCCATCTCAAAACAGAAGATGGAGAAAGCGGCACTGGCCTGCCAGGCTTGGAAATACTGGAAGAGAGAAGGTAAAGGAAGGGAGAGTGGAGGGACCAAAGGAGGCAAGGAAATATGTAGGTTGAATACCTTTTAAAGAAAGTCTTACATCAATCCCTGTGTTACTGAACCAAGATAGTCAAGCGAGAAAGTCATTAGAGTTCATTACCCCTAGCAACCTGTGGCCATTAATTCTCTCTGGCAGCAATAGCTAATGTTGCAGCAACATCTAGCCTATGGCTCTGCACACTGGAATGTAGAGACACAATAGGGTACAAGTACGTGCCTCATAGATGTTAAGGAAGTTGAAGAAGATAAAAGTGGTGCCAAGAAGAAAAGAGCAGGTAAGTGAGCAAGGTGAACCACAAATCATTGACAGCTATTGCTCCTCCTGGCACCAAAGGTCAGTAGTGCATCCACAGGAGAAAACACCTCTTCTGGGAATGACAGGCACCTTCTCTATGTCGCCACATGAATTCTCAGTCACAAAGCTCCTTATTAGCTTAGTCCTTAAATGCTCCAGTAAGGAAATTAACCTGATTAATCAACACTCCTTCCTATACTGAAATGGCTCAGGAAGTGCTGAGTCTGCTTTAAACCAAAAACTTGCCACATTTTCCTCATTACTGCAAAGCAGGATGGTACCTCTCATGTAACAGCCTGAAAAGGGGATTTGTAACCAGGTTTTCTATACCATTGCTTTCAGGACCACTCTGGCTGTCTTCCTGGGAAAAATAAATATCCTGGCACCCACAGCTATCAATCCATCTTTCAGATCCCTTTAACCCCTAGAAAACTCTCCTGTATGCCTTGTTGTTTAGGGTTTTCAGACCAAATCATAGGTGATAATCGAGATTTCAATAACAAAGTATCTTCAAAGGGCATACCTGATCTTTCCCTCTGATAACCATGGAAGTCTGCTTAAAGTCCCCCTCTCCCCCCCCCCAGCTCTGGTTATGGAGACTAAGAGAGAGGAATGCTCTCTCACAGAGTGTACCCGTTAGCCACTCTTGATCAAAGCCTGGATCAAAGCCTGGCAGTTGGTATCCATCCAGAAGCAAACAAATAAATGCACAGGTGGAGAAATGAGGATCTGAAATTTGCCCTTGGGTAGACAGTCTTCTATGTCAATACTGTGAGTATTCTCAGCTGTTAAGTAAAAGCTGAGAGGATAAATCCCAAATATAAGAAATTAAAATCAATAAACTCACTGAGTCCTCCATGTCACAGTTCAGGCTCATAAAGAGATACAGCCACTAAATCCCTACAGTGCTGCTTTCTCTCAATTGCACACATTAGGAAAAGGAAGAAAAGAGTTATATGAAACATTTGTCTGGGTATAGGAATCAGTTATCTTAATGATACAATATCAAAAGGAAATATTGTCTCATTTAGACATCTACCAGCTACAGTCACTACAATGCTCCCAAAAGAACGGTAATTATTCTCACAGATGCCTAGAAATTAAGAATTATACTTTCACTATGTTTAATATCCTAGCTGTGCTTTCAAGGATCATCTGTCTTAGTAAAGCTTTGGGGATCTAATTCAATTGCTTTTTGCCTGTCATTGCTTATTTATAAAACACGTGTCCTTCTGGTGATACTTTGTTCTAGTGGATCTCCCAGAAGCTGGAAAAACTGATGAACAAGACAGATGTGATCTGCTCACCATGCCTGTAGGACTGCATCCTGTCCTCAACTGTCTTGTTTTGCAAAACACAGACCACACCTAAAAAATGCATCTGCCTCAAGCTGATCATGCCACATGGTAGGGCAGAGGCACAGCCACCTTTTGATACTTTGTGCTGATTATTCTGCTAAAATCAACAGCTACCTTGTGATTTTTCACCACAGCTAACAACATCTGCAAGGTGTGAGATGTTTGTTTACCCGTGTGCAGATAAAGAATAATTTATAATGGATTATTTACAAGATCACATTGTTATGGAACAGCTTTACCTGGAGCCCTAAAGTAACACCAAAACTGATAATCTATGCAAAGACAACTAAAATGCAGCCATTCCTCAAGTGAGACACTGTAGTGCTTGACGATGTCACACGTACGTGCCAATGATAAAGACAAAGCGTGAGAGTAATGTTTAGAGGATGAGAAGAAAAGTAGCCTGTTGATGTGGAACTGTGAGTAGAGCATTTTCACTTGGGCTTTACACATATCCAGTGTCTAGCAGCAAGGAAAAAATGCCAGGAACAAGCCCAAGGACAAAATGCTATTAGGAGACTGCAACATAGGAAGGTAGGATCTTAGAAACTACTGCAAAGTGGATGTCAGGAGCCCAAGGAAGGAATGTTGGTGGTCCCACGGGGAACTGAGTTGGATACAGGACATGGAAGTGGTAGGGAGAGGAGAGGCACTAAACCCATTTCTGCTGTTAAGCTTGTTCTACTGTGCTTCAACACAGCAATTGAAAATACTAGAACTATTAAAAATGGGCTCAATGTGAAGGTCACAAATACTCATCTTGAATTTTATGCCTCTCCTCATACGCTTAAAATTAACTGTATGCTTAAGTTCTTTCATGATGGAAATGCTAATTGATAGGCAACATCAAATTTCAGGCTAAAAAAGTGTGCAGATTCTTACCATCTTTCTATAGAAAACAAATAGCAATGTCTTTCAGCCCTGAAAGTTACCTCTCTCAATAGTCTAGAGTATACTGTTCTTCTGATTAACAAACCACAAGATGTATTTCTTTCCAAACATCTGACGCTGTGTGAATAATTTTCTTAATCAAAAGGAATAAGCAGGAAGCACATATTTTATCATTGTCGCCATGATAGCTGTGAATGATTGCATTTTTCACTCAACTACTCTTGTGGTTTTGTACAATTTTAGGAAATACACAAAGAAATCATTCTGGAGATGGTTTTAATGGGATAGTATAGAAGTTTGGATTCATCTGACTGCCAGATGCTGAGTCATAAAGAGAGAGAGAGAGAGATGGTTCAGAGGTAATGGATTATGGATAGAGTTTGTAGGATTCACTATTTATTATTCTTCAAAATCATTGATTTACATCAACAGTGATTTTGCTTGTCCAAGATCACTGTCAGTTATAATTTCTGGTCAATGTGGGAGAGCATCTGACCCTGGCACAGCAGCAGCACAAGCTGTACAGCTGCTAGTGCAGGTCTGAGGGCAAGAGGGAGAGAGACAGAAAAAGCAGCCAGTGCATGCAGGAAAAAAACAGCCTGTGCTGTGAGTCTGGAGAGTGAATAAGGGAAAAAATGGATAGTTTTTTAACATTTATTGATTAAATCCTGCCCAGTCTCTTCATGGGGCACAGCTGGCTGCTATAAAAGTAAAAAGCCAGCACAGATCAACAGCAGAACTGTGCAGGGAGGAGTGCAGCTGCATGGCTTCAACAAATCTGGTGGTAAATGTGTGTGTCAGAGCAAAAGCTCTGGGCTCTCCCAGGTGCTCCCGGGGCTGTGAGCTTGGTCTTTATCACTGAGCTAGGGCTATTTGTCTTCAGGGAGGCAGCTGCTGTAAGGAGAGATGGAGCATTTGACTCCACCTCCCATTAGTGTAGGATTCAAGCCATGTCACTAGGCTGGCTGGATTTCTCTCACACTCACATGCATGCACACAAAACAAAATGACGATGATGGCAAAACACAAGATGGGAAGTGCAGCTGTCAGGAATTTCTTGGTTCACATGAGGAAGATGGAGAGTAGCCAAGAGAATTGAAAGAGGGTGGGTAAATCCCTCATAAAGAAAAACAAAGTAGACAGAAATCCTAAACACAGGAGGTCTTTTAAGGCTTGAGAAAGTGGAAAGAAAAGAAAATGGTGTGGAGGCAGAGGATGAGAAAAAAGAGAGGAAAATCAGAGAGAAGCTGGAGAGTTATTGATGCTGCAGGATCACAGACCTGATGGCTGTGTGCTAATTGTGCTCAGTTTATAATAAGCCTCTAACTTCAGCCCCAGCTGCATTCAGATGAGCAGAGAGCACATTTCATAGCACTTGTTAGGGAATGTTGTTGTGCTACTGAGACATAGGAAATGAGCTAGTGGTCTCTGTGTCCACCTTCTAACAGGAGTGAGCTGCCACAAAACCACAAGTTGTGAAGTTTCCAAATGATCTGATCTGCTCAAACTCCATTTTAATTTCTACTGGAGAGCTGTGAAACCAAGTCCTCAGATAAAGATGGGAGTGAATCTGGATGAGGCAAGTAGCTGTGGGCAACTAGAGGGATATGATGAAGAAAATCACTCTGGTTGCTAAATCTACCCATGCAAGGGAAATAATTTACAACTGCAAAGTGTCGTAGTGGCCTCTAAAATATGTGCCTGACAAAAAGGCTACTTAAAATAAAAGGCATTTGTTAGTTCTGGAACAAAGCAGCAATATAAGTTCAGAGACACTTCTGAGGACCACAGAAGGTTTCCTTTGCTGTGCTTCCATTTGTAATAGAGATACACACGGAAAAGAGGACTGCAGGAGCTGCAGTTGTAATTGCTATATGAGGTTGCTGGAGCTGCATTCCTGAAGGAAGAAAGGTCCAGGAGAGGTCAAGAGTGGAAGAGAAGCAGTTCGTCTTAAGCAAGAGCATGAAGAGCTGACTTGGAGGGAGCCCCTTGGAGTGGGTCTCAACCCACCTGGTCTTTGACTGCCAGGTTAAATCTGAAGGCCAGTCGCCTGATGGAGGATGCTGTGTTCACTTTGTAGCTGTGCCTGGTAGACCCCCAAAGTGGGACCATAGGACAGAAAAGTCAGTGCCAAGCACATGTTTTTCAGTGTGCCTTGATTTCTCTTTTGTAAGTCTTCAATTTGACAGCTGAGAACTTAATTAACATTTCACAGTGCTAGAGTACTTTTGTCTCTAAGCTTGGCTAGGCATATGCCTGAGCCCAGACCAGTCCAAGGCTTGCTGCTCCTCTGGAAGTAATGATTCCACATAAGGTAGTGTATGCAGACTGCAAACCAGTATATGTTAGGAGATGGCCATGGTATGGCTCATCCACCAGCCTGAAAGAGCCAGCCTGGGGTTAGTATCATCAATGACAATTCACACACAGGAATTCCTCAAGTTTACCTTCCTAGCTATCCTAGGCTATGGATAAGCTAGTGGGAGATAGCTCAGTATGCCTTTTTATCCCAAAATGTCTCACCTAACAGAGATAGCCTCACAGACTAAAGTAGATGGCACCATTACTGGGAAAAAAAGCAGGGACATTTTATAATGGAACCTGTCTCCAGCCTGCTATTTCAAGATCTGTTTTGAAGAGTAAAATGTGTGCAAATATGTCCTCTACAAGGTAAGCCATTTCTGTCCCTGCCTTTTGCATGAGCATGATAATTGTAACTCCTTATCTGTACTGAAATGCACCTGTCTCCCTCTTGTCCTCCCTCCCTCTCCTGAGTTCTCAGTCCCAGACACCAAGTTCTTTCAGTCACTTATCAGGCAGGTACGTATGAAGTGCAGCGTTAGTTCAAGGACATGTACTAATGAAATAAACGTATCACAAAAGGCACCACCTGGTCAATATGCTTAACGTTTTCTACAGCAGATAAACTCAGAAGGAACTGATGAAGCAACAACTATTGTTATGTTTACATATTCATCCACTCAGTTGAACAGGATTCATTCCTGGTCAGTCCTCCCTTGCTGTTATATCACTCCAGGAAAGTGTGTTTTATTGCACTGCCTGTGAAACCTGGCTATTAATAGGGGCCTAAAGTGCATGAAATTGGCCACTGTCAGTCCTATTAAGATGCATAAGTGCATATTACTGATTTTGCAGTTTGTGTGTAATTTGAGCCTTTCAAATTTCCCTTGGAAGCCTCAGCTTAGTTATGTATCCTCTCCTTAAGCAAAGGTGATGAAGGTCAGGGAAGTGCTATTGGACTGATTGCTGTAAGGTGTTGTTGGGGTTGAAACTGTACTTGAGTTCAGGACACAAACTACCAGAGGCTGTGAAGGTGTGTTGATGGAATACCATGGCTGTTGTTGGTGACAGCTATTATGTTAGATTGGCTATTTTTCCAACCCAGTTCAGCTCACAGCCCACGTGATGACAGCACATGGCAGCTTTGATCTGTACTTTTAACAGGGCAGCTGGAGAGGACTCCAGGCTAACCTAGGCCATTTTGAGGGCTTACTGACAAGCCTCCACCATGTGCTAAAAGATACAGTCTTATCAACCATGTCTCCATCTCATCAAATATTGCTGGTTTAAGAAGGAACCATCAGAAGACAGTGTGCCTCCCTGTCTTGTGTTTTGCCTGACCACACCGGGATTGCCTATACCAATGAGTGGGTGGTTCTAGCCTGGCTGAGCATTTTTCCAAGCAGCAGATCTGGGTAAGGACATGCTAGCAATATGAAAATCACTTTTCACAACAAAACTACGTCTTCAGGGAGGGAAAATCATGGTCTTTTATGGGAACGTTGGTACCTAAAATATATATACTTGGACTGTGATGCTCATAGCATGCTACAACACTCCTCATTTCTGGGTATAGAAATTCTGAGAACCCTGATCACCTTGGCATGAATTATTGAAATAAACAGAATGAATGCTTAAAAACGAGAAAATGTGTCTGTGATCCAAGGTGCTTTTCAAGCATCTCATTGTTTCCTTCTTTACCGTCTTGCCTGCTGCATCCTGAACACTGCAGATAGTCTTTAATTCCATTAGCTCTGTACATGAATGCTTAAGCTGACCACCAGCATCCTGTCACTAGGAACAAACTTCCCTAAGGTGAATTATTACACAATTATGGAACCTTTTCTGAGGCATTCAGTGCTGATCACTGTGTGCAGACAGGACTTTGGCTGATAGGGACTACTAGCAGGGCAATGTGAAGAATAATTTTTTCTTGGACCTGTCTTGAGTAGGAAAGCAATAGTATTAAGTTGTTCATATTGAAATAAAGTCATAGGTTTTGCTTTTTATCTTGAAGAAACTGCAATTCAATATCAATTTGGATGTAGCATAGGAAGGTAATGAAGAAATCAGAGAGAGCAGTAGGATCTGAACAAGGTTGGAGCAAAGAGGCATTGGATAAATTCTCTTTCCTATTTTCTGGAGAATGTGTGTCATGTCAACCTGCTTTATGTTTCCTAACAATATTATGATTAATGTTACTGGTACTGTAATCATATATATGATGTGTGGGACTAACAGAAAGAAAAGGGGTTTCCTGTAGTAATAAATATGTTACCAGACCAGAAATGGTCTTGGATTATGGAATACAAGAAACACTTTGTTTCTTTCTACTTGTCTTTTTGATCTAGTATTAAAATAGATCATGGCTCTGCCACACAAACCACTGTGCAAACATACCACAGCAGACCTTCAGCTAAGGTGTCACAGAGCCATCATTTTCATTGGAAAATCAGTATGATGTCTTTCTGCCAACTTTTTGATACTTTTTACCTGGGATGGACTTCTCAAACTACATGAAGGAATGGTTTAGTGGGATGTGGGAAGAAGTGATGTGTGATGTGGGGAGATGATGACTCACGGACATTTTTTACTTTGTCAAAAACAAGTTATGCACTTCACCTCATTAGGAAATGTCATTTCTCCTTGGGATTTGAGGGAATTGAGTTGTTTGGAGATCTTTGTGGAAAGATGGGCTGGTAGCTGATAGTGGTTTTGCTGTAGGAAAAGAGGAAGGTTTTGTATGTGTGTGAGTGAGATTATTATCTCATATAATTCTGGGTTCATTGACCATCAGTGGTGTTAATATTGACCACTTTTAGCATTGGGAAAAAGGGAGGGAAGGCCAAGCTTTAAAAAAAAAAGGAAAAATAGTTGGAAACTAGTTACATGCAATTGAGCGCTTCATCTCCTGTCATATAATGTATCACAAAGCCCTTCTTTATGGATGTTGAGAGATTTATGAAAGGGAATGAGTTGGAAACAGAGGAGAAAGTTGCAGATTGTGAAGTCCACCATCTGAGGGAAGCTGGGTCTTCATCCCTCACTCCTGCCAGAGAGCAGGCTGCTACGTGTGAGTCAGATCTATTCTGGTAAATCAGCCTGGATCAGATATGGGACAGAAAAAAGCTGCTCCTCCTGGAGCACAGTGTTATCTGGTGGGTACAGCTACAAAAAAGAGATATAGCCATTCTGGTCAAGAGATATATTAACTCTTCATCTCCCTCTGCTTCATTTCATGGAATTTGTACAAGGGCTGTGCTCACTTCCCAGACAGCCTGCTTGTGAAGGAACTCAAGAAGCCAGGGCAGTTGTTTCCTTTCCTGAGACAGAAAATGCCCTCTCTAAGTCTTACAGCCCAGGTTAGTCCAGGAGGCAGCAAATATGAAAAAGTCTTGTGGACCTCTTCACTGGGTAGATGTGGAGACCTACAAATGATAGATGTGGGCAAAGGGGGTCATCAAGGTGTACCCCTGAAGTCTGGGTCAGAAGCCACATCAGCATGAAGACCACAGGTAAGGGCAGGGCTTCCCTCTTGCTTGCCTCCTTATTTCTACTGGGCAGAGTGCTCTGAATTAAGGGAGAAATGGAACTTTTTGGTATTGGAGATATCCTACAAGCCAAACCAAAATAAAATGATACGAGGGGTTTAATAGAGAATAAGCTTCTACACAGCTGCAGACTCCATCAATCATTACGTTCTTGGCTCTCATTTTGTAGTCAGACCTTCAAAGTCAGCTTTGGTTTATTTGACATAATTACTATAATAGTACCCATCAGCTTGTTAATGTAGAAGGCTCAGGTATTTGGCATTCAGGTCAATATGTCATACATAGATATTCCCTGTATTTGCACAGTGCTTGTTAGTGTAATGGCTCAGGAATGGACTAATGTCATATGAATAATTTCATCAGGGCAAGATTATTAAATCTGCTCACCCCCAAACTCACATTATTTTTAAAAGCCATATTTAAATTCACAGGAAGCAGAGAAGACTGCCCATGTGAAAGGCTGCCTCACAGCAATCTGGAGTTTTAAAGAAAGTAACCCTTTGAGAAGGTCTAACTTCATTTGTAATTTCTTTGTCTCCAGCTCAGTGGAGCATGAAAAAGATCCACTTCCTCTCTCAAACCCAAGTACATGGGTGAAAGCTAACTCAGAGAAAAGCAGCAATAATAGTCTCACAGACCTGTGTGGTGAAAAGTGTGGTCATATCTCGGTGTCTACATTAACAATTCAATCCCTACCAAGAATTTAATATGCTAGTCAATGCTCATCTCAGGTTTATAGAGCTATGGAGAATTATAATGGGTCCATAAATACCCTTCCCCAAGTCACTGTTAAGACTCTTAATGGTTAGGAAAATATTTGAATTTTCTGTTTCAGGCCTTTGCCACTAGGCTCTGTCATTTTTGTTTGCCTTTATAGATACAAATAAAAAATCTGTGTAATTGTCACTAGCAAGAAACTTATATAATGAGAGTTCCTTTTCTCCAGAATAATTTCCATTTTGCCACAGAAATATTTTTTTTTTTTCCATAAACATTTGAATGGGAGTTTTTTTGTTATTCTGGAAGAGACAACAATACCATTGCCTTTTCTATGCAAAGGAAAATCAGTCAAAGAAGAAGTTAAATGATTTATTGGTTTCTGTTAGAGTAGTGATGAAAGGTATATGCTGGCAGATGTGACCTTGGAGGCCAATGTTCTGGGCATGCTGGAGTCCCACAGGACAGAGGAATAGGACCAAGCTTGAGAGAACAGGCTGTCCTTTGGGCTTTGGACTGCCTTGGGTCACAGGCTGCCCTATGCCTGCAATGTGCTGTGCACACTAAAATGTGCTTAAATATCCCCGTGTTTCAGACTGCAGGGTAAGGTACCTTTGAAGTGCCTTGATTTATTCTGTATGAGTTATAAACCTGCTCCAGAACAATGCCTTGAAATTGAATTCACTTCCACTGGGAGGAGACAAGAAGTTGAAGAAGTACAGTCACCTATGTGTATTACAACTAAATATTAATTTATTTACACATTAGTTTTTTGACTGAATTTCTCAATTTCTCAGTCTTTTTGGGCTGTCTCTGTTCCTTTGTAGGTGTGTCCGTCAGCTCAGGGCATGGTCAGAGGAGTGTTGTTTAATAGTCTGTACACGTGAAACGATCAGAAACTTGGAGAGTGGTAAACAAGCAATAAGAAGTCAAGGTAAACACTTCACTGCCTTTTGAAGGGTCCTTATTGAAAACTAGCACGTAGGGTGAGAACTTTATCAAAGAGCAGATCATCACCATTAAACTTCAATTCAAAATATGATAGTGCTTCAGAGTTTTCAGCTCCCCTTAGCTGCATGTGTGACGAGATGATGGCTGTCTATTTTAAAGTGACTTGCAAGGCTTTTTTGAGATATTTGGGACTGAAAACTTTGGCAGAGTTTTCTTCTGATATGGACATGGTTACAAGGCTTCATAGTCTGCCTTCCTTCAAGATTTATTTAATACCCTCACAATTACTTTAAATGGGCCAGGAAGAAGACTGAAGTAGTAGATGTGAAGACCTGCCCACTATGTACAGTCCTGGATGGGAGCCTGACAGATTCCAAATTTACAATAGTTTCATTGCATTTTCAATATGGAACAAAGGTACTTCTGTATTTTAATGTTTGTTTTTTTATAGATCTAATTCTAATTGTGTAAGGGGAAGTTTTATGATGTGGACATGTTATATTACCATTTATATAACACCAGACTAGTAGGAACTGTTAACCAGAATAATACAAACATAGTGAGCAAAGGGTAGAAAATGGGGTAAGGAACAGATACAGCCATAGTTGCCTGCTCTGCTTCAGAGAGCATGCAACTGTCCCAAATCTAAGGATCAAACAAAAATTTTTCACATTCACTGAGATTTTGTATAGGCTAAATTCACTCTAGGCTTAGATGCCCATCAGATTGCATCAGCTTTTTCCTCTCTGCTGCAACAGGAAACTTTGATTTGATTTCCAAGGGACTTGAGCTTGGGTTTCTTCTAAATTAAGTCGTTTGAGTATTAAGGTTACTGAAAACTGTGACTGAACTCTTCCAGGCTCCTCCATTCAATTTCATGCTTCCAATTTCTGTGTTTCTAATGGAAGGGGTGTTTACTACCAGGCATCTAACTTGAACTGATTGGCAAGATGCTGAGAAATGCAAGTTGCAAAACATTTGATATGAATGATTTTTTTTCTCCATCAGAAAGGTCTTATGTCAAACAAATGTGAAGACAAATCTCTGCTTTTGCTCTTCCTAAGTACTAAGGCATTAAACATTGAACTGGAAATCCAATTACATGATTATTAATCAAATGCATTTTTTTCAACTTGGGGAAAAAAAGGCCAAATGAAACATGAAACTCCACTGGGAAACACTGCCAATTAAAGCAATTAAAAAAGGATGTGGAATTCTTAATTCTTACACTTGGCTAGAAAGTTGATTGACTGGGCTTGACTCTCCTGGGAGTGAGTGTGCTGGGCAGTTTTTTATTTGCTTCTTGATATCAAATGCTTCTGTTTCCTTATGAGGAATAATTAATTTTCTTTGCAGGAAAATTTACTTATTATGATATGGGTAGCTGATCAAGTTTAAAATATTTGATCTGGTTAAGCAATACCTGTCATTTAACATTTCCACTCAAAGAGAGAAGCACATATTCCTTTCACTTTTATTCTGCAGACAGACTTTCTGACAGCTGAAGTGTAGCCAGTAAATTTCTTTTCCATTAGTTGCAAATTGTACAACAATATACTAAAGTAATTACACCATAAATCTTCTTGCCTTGAAGTTAGGCTCTGCAGTACACACTCATAAAATAGTGCAGTAGCAAATAAAATCACTGCATCTGTGTATATTTATCTTGCAATAATTTTTCTGAGGGTGGTCTAAAACATTGACAAATGCAAATTGGGAGGAACTAGAAAGAATTCAGTGTTTTTTGGTTTGTATAAGAGAGGATCTATAGTTCTTCAATAATTAGGGCTACCTTGAAACTGCACAAAGATTATTACCAACTGTCCTTAGATGTGGATTATGAACTGAATATAATATTCCCTGGATCATCTTGGGTGCGGTGAGTCTTTGTGAAGATCTGAGTCCAAGACAGACTGTGTGGAAGCACCTAAGGAGTCTACCCAATGTAGACAATGCTTCTAGGGTAAATCTAACCATTGCATGGCTCTAAAAGGCTTGTGTTTCCCCAATCTCAACAGGTGAGAATATTTGTACTAAAAGAAGTAACTGCCAATACATCTATTTTTCTGAGGTCACTAGATAAGAACAGACAGGTACTGTACTCAGCACCTGAACGTGAACAGTCATCATTTAGCATTCAACACTGTATTGAAATCTGTGGCAATAAAATGAAGGCTTCTTGGCAGTTTTGTTCCCAAAGCCAAGGCCTGCCACGGAGATAAAACTGCCTGCAACCCTCCTGATACTCCTTGTGCAATAGGAAAGTTCCTTCCTTTTTTGGGAGAAGATGGCAGCAACAATCCTGTCCCATCCCATTTTTCTCTTCCAGGTGGGCTACCAGCTTCACAGGAAGTCATATATTGCTGAAGAGCTCTGGATCCACTTCTTCCATTGCCCAGGTGAGATAAGAGCCCTAGGCTGGATTTATAGGAGAGCATGTGAATTTTAATTTGCTACAGTGTGTACAGATCAGCAGTCAGAATGTGTGAGCTTTGCTCTCTCCCCAGAGCAATGTCAGTGCAGTCACTCACTCCTCCCAAATAAGGGACAGCATTTATAAAGTTATTTCCAGGATTATGTCCAGGTTATGTGTGGATCATTTCCAGGACCATCTACTTCTTGTGGTTTGGTGGCACAGAGGGAGAGGTGGATTCATGGTGATGATCAGGTTGCTGGAGAAAACACTGTAGGAAAAACTTATGCTGAAAAAAAAAATACTGGGGCTTCTGATCCTGTATAACACTGCAGCCACAGACCTCTGCCAAGGATCAGCCATGGCAGAAAGAGCCCAGACAACCCCCAAGTGAATGGGCTTTGCCATTCTGTGAATAATTGCCCTCATATAGGCAGCAGCTTTAACTGAGTCTTGAAAGCTTGAAACAGGCATCTGACTGATTCATCTGGAAACTGGGGATGTTCAGGAGCACCGGAGAGATATTTTCCCTGCACATCAAGGGCCAGGAAGTACATTTGATTATATTCACTATATTTGGTGTGATTTGCTGCACTCAGATATTGAGCTGCAATTAGGTGTTTAGAGACTCATCATTAATCTTAACTCTGTGCTGCCTATCAGTCTCTTCCCTTACATAGCTTATGGCATTATTCTGAACATTTTGATGAGGAAATATCCCTGCTTTGTAGGGTTTGCTGGTGGCAGGATTTCTGTGTGCATCTCTTGTCAATATCTAAATCTCTTTTATTCAAGGCTCTTTAGAGCACTTGTCTCTTAAATAATAGTTATTATGTCTCTTGTCTGATTCAGAGATCTGATCCCTGCTGAGTTGGTGTCCTGACATTAGACCACTTCCAAAATTGCCTGTTCCTTGATATCTGAGCATATTCTTTGGTGAAATCTCTGATTTTTTTTTCTAACTTTATGATTTCTTTTAATGTTCAGATTCATCTAAGTTATTTCCTTCTGCTTTCCTCCTTCCTAAAATGGCTCAAATTCTTGTTGCTCTTATTATGTTTAAAATGCTTTGAAGTTGATTCTGCACTGACTCGCCTTCCTGCTTTTCAGTTCATTTTTCATAAGTATTGATAATAGGAAAATTGGAGACATTTAGTTGTGCTTGTGATGGGGAAAAGAACTTGTTAGAAAAGCCAACATGGGAATGGCAGTGGGGAACCTGTGCTCTTGAGGAAGCTCCCTTCCAACTCATAGAATAGTTTCATTTTGAAGGAGTCTTAAAGATCACCTAGTTCCAAACCCCCTGCCATGGGCAGGGACACCTTCCATTAGACCAGGTCAGAATACTTAAATGTGGCTTTTGATTTTCAATGCTTTTAACTGATAAAAGAGACCAGTAACTGGACATACTTCTTCCTGCTTGCATCCTTCTCTCTGGAAGCTTTAATCTCATTTAACCCTGTTCTGATATGGACACATGGTGATATCTCCTACTAGGGAGAAAGACCTCAGTATGTCACAAGTAAAGCTGATCTTTATCCATGTTGTGCTCAGCCAGTGTGAAGAAATGACACTCTAGAGGTTTATGGGAAATGTTTTACATACATCTAATCATCCTGTTGTATTCTGTATCACAGGTGACACTCCTTTTGAAACGCCCAGGATAGTTTCAGGGCTGCAAAACTGAGGATTGTTTTCAAGTACTGGTAAGAACAAATTCATTTTTCCTGCAGCTGATGAAATGAATGATGATGATGTATTTCTTACCAAAAGCACCTGTCATTTAAATTCCCACACTTCCCAGAGCTCTCAGTAGTGTTCAAAGTCAACGCCTTTCCCCCTTCAGTTCATGAAGACTGACAACAGTGTTTAAATGGAGTCCAAAGAGTACCTCTAGGTATGTGTTATTTGGGTTAAGATCTGGACTGCTTTGTTAGAAGTTCAGTTTCCTGTAGAGTTCAGGCTTTATGGTAAGCTAGGTCAATTCTATGTAATTTTGGACATAACTTTTTCTAATAGCTCCTAGGAAAAAAGGCTTATTGGGCATGGAAGCTGGGAATTTTTGCTCTATGAAATTATGTTTTCTCTGTCTTGCTCTCTTTTTAAGTAATGCAGAGATATTAAACACAAAACTCAATTTGTTTTCTAGTTCCATGGTGGAATTCAACTAATTTAAAAAGTATGAAGCAAGTTTAGATTGGCCAGTTCTTAAAAAACCCCAAAAGACTAAGGTGTCACCTGAAATATTACTGGTATTTATAATGCAAGTAAATAGATTTTGTACTATCCAGTTGATTACCAAAGCTGGGAAAACCCATGGAAAAAGACTGGCTGTCTGGGAAAGGTAGAATGAACAGTTATAGGCAGAGGTTTTTCTACTGTTGATTCACAGTCCCCAAAGAGTTGCCAACCTTACCAGATGCTTTCAGAAGGTTATTCTATTTTTTCGTTGGCCCTTTTTACCCTCTTGATGTCATACTTTATGTCTCCTGGTGGTTCCTACAGGGATAATACAGAGACCTTCCAGTGGAAGGTGGCACTTTGGCAAGGATTGAGAGGGATGAAGTTGATTCATGCTGATAGACTCTAATAATTAATGGCATTAAGAGCTGGAATAAACACATTCATCCTTATTGTGCCTTGATCCAAAGGACCATTTCTCATGTAAATCAACATGTCAGGACATTTCGCAGAGGGGTGGTTGTGGCAAGTACTGAGCATCATTCAGGAGGGAGATGCTGATTTTTCTAGAAGAGGTTTCCCTAAATGACCATCCGCAGCAAGGAATCCCAGGAAGACCACAGCTGCTTGTTTCAATATAGTTTGTACAGTCTCATTCTCTGTGGGTGTGTATTTATGTCATACTTCTGAGTGTATTAACCAATTTCAGCTAAATCAGATGAAGGGGCCCAGGACAGTAGAACTGGGGATAATTCAATTCCCATGAGATTTTTGGAACATAGCATCTACAGATTGTGCCAAAGCAAAAACTAAGTACTCTGAGAAATTGTATTTGTTCCTTAGTTGTACATCACTTACAGAATAGTCTCAAAAGAAATGAGGAACCCACAGGACTTGCTTTTAAGCAGATATGATGGAGACTTAGAACTGTTTAAGCTTTGTGATATGGGCTGAAGTCTCTTTAGAGTGCTTCAAAGGTGTAACAATGCTACTTGTGAAATGACTTGAATCACAGCTTTTGTACACTGTCTACATTCTGTCTTATAAAAATCACAAAAATGAAGTAGAAAAGGAGAGTGGTCTCCACTGGAGACATATCTGTAGTGTCAGAAACTGAGTACAGGTAGAGCAAACCCCTCTATGCCACATTAAAATGAAATGCAGCACAGCCTAAACAGGGTGAGTCACATCCTCAGTCCTCAGATTGCAGTCAGGGAGATGTGTTGGTCAGTGAGCACCTCCAGCCTTTCTGCAGTCATTGTTATTTATGCAACCTGTGCATGTAGGAACTCAGTTGTGGTTGGTGATGCCACCAGCCTGGGCCTAGTACTGATCAGAAAAAAACCAAACAGATTCCACCTCATGGAGATAATACATTCTGCTGTATTTTTGTTTTCATTGTATATGCCACTGTTCTCTCATCTTTACTGTCTCCAGGGAGAAAAAGAAAATATTAAATGTCTCATCTTTGGCAAGAGGGAGTAATTCAGAGAGATTTTCACCTCAGTACAAGCCTTCAGAGTTGGTTTTTTGATAGTAAATAGCAGCAGATACCTCACGGTTTGGAGAAAGACAGAGATTTCACATGCTGATTGGAAATTTAACTGAGAAAGCACGGGTGGATTTCAGAGGAGCCATGGAGTGAGTCTGGGGGGAATTAATCTAGTCTCCCTATAGATACAGAGCAGGAATGGGTAAAATCCTGGGGCTGAGCTTTCCACTTACTCTTCCAAAGGCTGTGACATTTTGGTCTTTAAGAATCAAAAAGCAAACCAGGTGCCTAAATTGCAGCAAACCTCCAATAATGGCTGCATGCTGGCAGCTTCCCATAGCAAATGGTGTCTTTATTTTGCTACAGAAAGTGCCTTAGCAAAGCTGTGGAGAGTGGCTGAGGGTTAGTGTGGCCCTCTGGCAGAACTGCAGGCTCGGACTATCTGAGGTGCACAAGGGGAACAGACAGAAGCAAGACTGAGGGAGCAAAATTTGCTTCTTCCACCTTCTTCATGACACAAGAACTGACTGATGAAAGCTCTGACATGCTGGGAGGAGCCTTTGCCTTCCCTCCCCCCAAGATGTTCCCCATAATTAGCTCAGTTGTTGCCTGTCAAGATCTAGAATTCCATCTGATGCTGAAAATGTTGAGGCATTTCTTATGTTCTTCAGTATAAGAAACCACAAGCAATCAATCTAACCATCAGCCATCTTTTATCATTATGCAGCATTATGAAAATCATTTCTCCATTTCGATAGGCCAATGGTGCCATTGATTGCTCTATTCTCTGGCAGTTGGCGCCAGACTTATCCTTTAAACCACACAAAGATTATCTCGGTTTCCTTTCAGCTCTGTTGTTTCTTTCTTGTCATTCACTGCAAGAACGCAATTTGGACTACCTGGTTTTCTACTCCCAAGTATTCTATCAGGCTTATGTTTTTATAGGAACTCAAGACATTCTTTTGTTGTGGCAGTGAACAGCAGGGGTTCAAATGGCTAAGATGAAACATGAAAGTCTCCTAAAAAATATCCCTCATTCTTCTCTACTGTAATACTGGATCCTGCCCTAGGTGTAAAGAAGACCAGAAAAGAGACCCTTCCTATTTGCTGGAGGTTTCAGGGATCTCGCAGCAGAGTCCTTGGGGCTTTGTTGTGGTTAAGCAAACGTATTTACTACCAGAAGGCAATAAAATTAAAAAAGTCCATAGCAAATAGTGACAACCATTTATCATATTTGAGGCCTACAAAGCAACTACAACTGAAATTATCTCTAAGCAGACAACAAATAGAGTTTGTGCACCAAAGCTCCTTGTGGATCCCAAATCAACTGAACATCTCTTCCTTTTATTTGGAACAGCAAGAACCTGGAATTAACTTGGTTATGTGGCATATTATACCAGATTTAGAACTGTGGAACCCAGTTCAGAAAATTGTCAGACAAACTATGGAAAACATTTAAAAATATGGCCTAACCCAAGGATTTGAAACCTACACTTGAATTTAAGCACATTGCAGAATTGTTAGAAATTAGAAGTTTCCCGTTTTAGTTGCTGGGTGCTGAAAACTCTGGAGTATCTCACAAAGGCAGATAGTGAATAAGACAATTTTCTTGAATTGGTGCCTGAAACTACTAAGTCTGTGAGCACTCCCAGGAAACCCATCCAAGGATTGATTTGAGAATCAGCGCATCATGAGACCCTCTGGGAGCCTTCTTTCAGTCCTTCGTAGATTGTAAGGCTCCAGGCAGCCAAATGTAAGTCATTAAAGCTCCTTATTCTATCCATTAGTACACTCATTAATATTTCTCTGTAACTTGGGACACAACATTTCTCATGACAAGCTTAGAAAAGTTTTCTCTTCCATCTAATTTTGACCTAGAGACAGCTGTAAGGATGAAAAGCTCACCAATGAGTGGAAGAAAAACTTTTTTTGTAAAATTTGTGTTTGCAGAATCTGTCCTTCTGGGAAAAGCAGTAGAGGCATTTTACTTTGGAGATTAAAATCTTCCATGAAGTTGTTGACTGTAGGGACAGTTAACTTTTGTCATTGGGCTCAGTACTTCAGTTGGAAACTTATTGAACTGCTAACAGTAACACAATGAACTTTTCACAGCAGGTCTCAAAAGGAAAAACAAAGAAATACAAAGAAAAACTTCTGGGACCTTAGGAATTGGATAAACATGCTGCTAAATTGTTCATAAGCTCTAGAGATGTGTGCCATTAGAAGACAGCCAACTTGAATAATTCCTTTTGGGAAGAAAAACAGAAGTGCAGGATCACAGAACATTCACCCCCTTGCTCAAGCAGGGCCACCTAGAACCAGTTGCCCAGGGCCATATCCAGATGAATTTTTAATGTGTCCAAGATGGGATCCAAGTTGTCTTCCATTGCATGTGTATATTCAGACACACATAGACATATTTATACACTTTTTAAACTTATATGAATATAGATTATATATGCACACATATATATAGATAAACTATCATATATGTATATATGATCATGTATTTTAACAGCAACATCTGGATGCTCAGCAGGAATTTGATGATTTACATTTACAGAGATATTTTGTAAATTTGAGGGAAAAAACCCTGAACTATTTTATTCCACTGGGAAAAAACACTTCAGTGCTGAACACAGCAGGAGTGTTAATTGCTACCTGAAAATGGTGGCGTTGTTTGTGTTTTAAAACAAACATTAAGCAGTGTGTCCTCATCACTTACCATGCTGTAATTTAGCCTTGAGGTCAGAGGTTAAACATTTGCTTTTTGCTCTTGGCCATACATGAGAAAACTCATTAAGCAGATTTTTTTATTATTATTACAAAGTTCATTCATTCCTAAGAGGATTTTATGGAAGAAAAGAAGTAGGGGCAGTGGGAAGAGGCTTGGAGCCCTAGAGGATGTACACTGTGCTGCCAAAGTCAATATTTCCTTTCTGTAAAAGTCAATATTTCCTTTCAGAGCCCTCGGGTTCCAAAAACAAGTATAAGAACTCACTTTCTGCAGGTTTTTGAGTTAGCTTCTCATCTGGGATGTAGGGCTTTGGTTTTTGCGTGCATATCAACACTACTGGAATTTGACTTTCTCTTTGGTGTTCTCTACCAACTTGGATAGTTATGGTGCATCCCTAATGATCATAGGTTAGTTATTTCCCCTCTTTCTTGTTCCCTTGTGTTGACAGGCGTTGGAAGCTCAGTAGCACTCTTCTTGTCAAAGTCTGGATGGGGCAAAGCTAGAGCAGTGTTGTAGTGTATCTGCTGAGTAGAGCAATCTAATCAAAGAAGTCAGAGCAATATGGTCAGAGGGGTGGGATGGAGAGGGCCCATGGAGACAGTACAGGCTGGAGAGGGTGCATTGAATACCACGTATTTTTGAGCTTTTTTGCTTGGAGGACTCTTGGGGTACTTGTGGTGCCCTGTTGCTGAAGGTGTGGAAGACTGCTGGGCCCAAGGCAATCCTGCACATAGCAGCACTGGGAAGGGTGAGCAGAGCCTCCTCCCCTTGATGTCTGCCTTCCTGCTGCATCCACTCACAGCCTGCCAGCCCTGGCAAGTGTGTGCTCACCAAGTGTTCTTGAGGCCAACAGTAGCTGACAGGCTTCTGACGATACTGGGAGGCCAGGACAAGGACTTTCCTGGCATTCCAAGACAAATTCTCCCTATGGATTCAATGAGACTCTTGGCACAAGCAAAACGCAGAGGATTAAAACACACGTTCTGTCTCTGCTTCCACGCACTTGTGCTCCTCCAACACTTGTAGGCACCTTCCTGCCTCTGCCTCAGCTCAGAACTTGTTCAGCTGGGACTTCTGCACAGCTGAGGACTTCAAAGCCTTTGCTTAATTTGTGTTTGCACTTCTAAGTACTGAATGAAGGTGTTAGGCAGAGGCAGGTTCTTTCAGAGCATTTGTGTATAAACATGAAAGTTACAACCTTCTGCTCCTTGCTCCTTTCATCTTTTCAGGCTCACACATAAAATGCAGTTGGGTTTTTGAACTTTACGGAAAGTTTTAGTAGAGTGACTCAGACTCAGAAGTTTTTCCACTGAGCTCCTTTTCTCTTTCTCCATTCTGTTGTTTTGGTTTGGTTTTTTACCCCCTTTTTCTTCAGCTTCCCTTCTTACTTTCCCCTATTTAATCCTTGACAGCACAAGTTTCAGATGGTTTTGGTGGACATCTTGTTGCAGTGTTGCTTTGCAGTGCATTAGGGTCCTGCACCTGGGGGCCTCATTTGTTACAGCCTCCAAATCTGTCCACTGCACAGTCCCTGTCACCTCTGCTGCGGGCAAAATTTGTGGAAAAGAGATTTTTTTAGTACTGGGTTGCTAGTTTAGCTACAGATAGCCATGGGGAGAGGTACTAAGGATATCTCTTCATTGACAACACATAGAGCACAGAAGATTAAATTTCCCCCTTTGCAGATTCCCCTCACTCCTGATGTTTGGGAGGGTATTCAAGGTCAAGAAATATTTCAGTCAAAAGGTGAGAATTGGAACAGTATTGGCAGTGATCTATCTCAAAGGGAGAGTAAATTATTTAAATATGTATTAGTATCAGTATAAATTCAATATATATTAGTATTGAAAATCATTGTTTGTTGCTGGAGATGTGTGACCATACCTTTGCTAACGAATTATAAAGAAACCTCGGAAATCTGAGTTTGTTGCTGAAAGGAATGCCCTTCAGATGCTTTCCCCCTCACTAATTTTTTTTAATTCCTCTTGTTACACTTTGCTGAAAATCTTCTCTGTGGTCTCAGGGGGTTGGTGGAGGGACAATGTGATGATGCTTAGCTGAAGAAGTCCCATGTCTCATGAAGCTCATCTCCTCCCCAGCCTCACTTGGCATCTGGACAGCAACCACCCACATGTGGCACATTAAAGGATTAAGACCTTAATGACAATTTTAAAATGCTGTTATTAAATGGGGACTTCCATCCTGTAGAACATTTGAAAAATAACATTTATAAAACTGCTTCCTGAGCAATATATTCCCTTTTCCATTATCTCATCTATTTGTGTGCTAATAGCAATTCTTCTATCTTTCTGCTCAGTCTCTACTTGAGCAGTTCAACATTGAACTCATGGTTCTGTGTTTTGTGCTGTAAGATTTTACTTATATTTTAAAAAAATGTTATCTCAATAATTAATTAGAGATAAATTATTGAGAAAGCAGCAGCAGCTGCAAAGGGAGAGTGCTCTGTATATAAGAGAGACTTTTAAAACAGATATCTTTGCAATACCACAGATATATATATTTCATATTCAGTTATCAGAAGGAAACCTATGTTTGTCCAGAATTTGATGCTTCATGTGATACCACAAACTACTGAAAAAAGAGCATTTCCTCTCAAATCATATCTATAACCAACATCTGTTAAAAATACCTCGTAAGTGAAAAATATACTACTGTAGACTACACTTCTGTGAAGGAATTCTTGCAAATCTAGGAAGAACAGCTTTGCTATCAGGGAAACTAAGTGAAGAGCAGATATAATTTTGAAATTTTCTGCTAATTTTAAAATATGTATAGAATCTGAATGTTCACATGTATTAGTAACAGACTTGGAGTTAATACAAGAAAGTTAGTGAAACTTCAATGCCTGCTGATAGAATCTTTAACCAAAGTTTTCAGTATATTTTCTGATGCAAACAGGACTCCTACTGAGCTTAGTATCTTCTTGTGTATCTCTAAACTGCAGTAAGGGTTTGGTTATCCTGTCTTAGCCCAAGATAATGGGAGCTCTGCTACATCCCTTCCAGGCCACTGACTCAAGGAATGGTTCAGGCTGGAAGGGACGTCTGGAGGTTGCCCGGCCCCCAAAGTAGGGCCAACTTCAAAGGCAGGTCAGGTTGCTCAGGACTTTGGGCTGAGCATGGAGAGTCCACAAACTCACTGGCCCTGTATTTCAGTGGTAAAGTCTTCCACAGTGAAGATTTATCTCTTTGTATCCTTGTGGTCTTTGTCCCTCATTGCATCCTTGTGATTCTACAAGAGGAGCCTGGCTGCTTTTTCATAAAATCCTTACTGGTAGTAGAAAACAGCTACCGAATTCCTCCTTAAGCTTGTCCCCCCAGAGCTATCCCCTGTGCTTTCAGCTCCCAACCACACTCGTGGGCCCTTCCAAGGATGTCAGCAGTGTTACTTCTTGTATGTTGCTTCTCACAGTGATGAGAGTGGACTGTTTCTGCAGCTCAAGTGACATACCAGGTATGTCCGAGCTCTGAGCAACGTTGGCCAAATCCAGAAACATATGTAGTTTTGTTTCCAGATCTCTGAATAAGTCTGCATCGGTAATATACGTTGTCTACTCTCTCACATCTCTGAAGAGAGCTGGCTTTGAAGGGCTAAGTGTGGCAGGAAGAGTCTTCCTCTTTAATCTGACTGTAAAATATTTCAGAGTTTAGACTATGGAAGTAATTTCAGGGCCTAGTTCATCACCGCTTCTCTCTCCCAGAAAACCCATCTTCAAAGAGCTGCTCCAAGGCCCGGGGATGCCAAAAAGAATATTTCCATTGAATTTTGTCCTCTTTGCTTTCTATTCTAAAGGAAATCCAATTTTCAACTAAGCTCTCAACTACATTTGGCATAAAACATGGGCCAATTTCACTTCTCGGCTACTTCAAGGAGAGATGATGCCAAGGCTGAGCTTCTGTTTTCATGGAGAACAACATAAAAACCAGGCTCCTTGTTAGCAACACAAAAAGCTCTGTATGGGGAAATGAGCTGTCTTTGGAATGGCACAACTGATATTTTAGCCTCAGGATCCTTTTCTAAAGGTCACAGCACAATTTTATACCCAGCATATTGCAATGCATTTAAATATCTGAGATTGAGGGTAAACAAGATCTACTAATGTAAAACAGAAATGAAGAAATCACATCTACTTTCCTCATGCCAGAATTGACTCATCCAAGGACTAACAATTCCAAGCAGTGGGAAAATAAAACTGGCCTTTCAATGCCATGACCTTGGACTTCAGACCTTCCTCACTACACAGATGGATGATGACAGCCTCTACAGGGACATGACTGGCTTAGTGGATGGGAGGAGAGGGGTGGATGTTGCTTATCTTAACTTTAAGAAGTGTCTTTCAACACTGTTCCCCATTAGGTCCTCAGAGACAAGCTGATGAACTAGGGGGTAAATAAATAGAAATGACATGAGGAGAAACTGGCTCAATGACTGGACCCCAAGGGGTGACAGCAGCAGTACAAAGTCCCACTGGAGGTCAGCACTAGTAGTGCACTCTAGAGGTTGACAATGGGTCCTATATACTGTTTAAAATTTTCATTAATTGCCTTTGTGATGGGACAAAGTGTACTCTCAGCAAGTGTACATGATACAGAACTGGCAGCAGTGGATACCCTGGGTGAGTGTATCCCTGTTGTTCAGAGGGACTGAAGAAATAGGGGAAAAAATTAGCCAAGAGCCATCTCTTGGAGTTCAATACAGGAAAAGGCCATGGTGAGATTGGTTGACACCAAGTTTAATGTGAGGCAGCAATGTGCTCTTGAGGCAAATAAAGCCAGTGGCACCCTGGGCTTTATTAAAAAGCATATTTCCAACAGGTGAAGGGAGGTGATTCTTTCCCTTTATTCAGCACTGTTAAGACACATCTGGAGTCCTGGTTCAAGTTCTGGGCTCCCCAGTGTGAGAGAAATGGACATGCTGGATCAAGTCCAGCAGAGGGTGATGAAGATGATCAGGTCATTGGAGAATATGTCACATGAGGAGAGGCTGAGAGACCTGGTGTTGTTCAGCTTGGAGGTGAGAGGGCTCAGAGAGGTCTTATCCATGTGTACAAACACCTAGGGAGGAGTAAAGAAGATGGAGTCAGTTTTCTCAGTTATGTTCATGGACAGGATGAGAAGCAAAGGGCACAAAATGAAATACAGAAAATTTCATTTAAACATAAGGAAGATCACTTTTAGTGTGGGGCTGGTTCAACACTGGCACAGGCTGTCCAGAGAGGCTGTGGAAGATCATTCTTAGAATTGTTAAATACCCAACTAGACACCCCTGAACAACCTGTGGCAGCTGACCCTAGTCTGGGTAGGGCTCTGGAGGATCTCCAGAGGTGCCCACCCACCTCACCCATTCTACGATTCTTTGACCGGAGTATGCAACCAACTTCTTTTTGCAATGAAGAAAACAGGATGTTTTCTAACGTCAAGTATCATCAAGGCCACTAGGAACTGATAAATCCTGAATACTGCTTTGAGACAAATTCAAAGCAAGACTTCACTGTAGCTGAGAATATGTGTTTATAGCACAAAATTATGACGGGCTCATCATCATTTAATTGTTAATTGTTCTACAGCAAAATGCAGGCTTTTTTGCAAACATTTTTGTCCTAGGAAAAACATCTTTGTTAAAGTATTTGAATCTTCAAAACATGTCAGTCAATTTATCTGTAGGATGGTAAACCCTGCAAATCACTCTCATGACTATTTCTTACTAAAGAATCAATGAAATTGAAACTATCTCAGTGTGCATGTATTGACTTTTATTCCTAACACTGATTTAACTGTAAAGGCCTATTAAAGTAGAGATCTAAACATCTACCAAGGAGTTCACTTAGCTCTTTAAAAAGCATACCATACTTAGAAGAGAATATAGGAAAGTGATAGAAAATACAGGTTTACAATGTAAATGTAAAGGGTAATAGGTGTTCATTGTGCTAAATCTTGCTGAATAGAAAATGCCTTGAGTAAGAATAGGATGAAAGACAAAGTTTTGTTGCACTTTTGCCTAATAGAAGATGAATAACTGAGTTCCACCAGAAGTTTGAATCAGTATTGAATGTGAAAGCTGGATGTGAGTCTTAATCTGATGTCTTCATCATAAAACAGTCCTTCCTTGTGCTATACAGAGAGGGGGATAAGCTGTTCCAAATAAACTCTGGACTGTGCACTTGAACTAAGGAGCATAAGGGAGGAGACACCGCTGTGCAAGCAGCCATAGAGTGGCATGAAGATAGATGGTGTCTGGGGTGAGATGGGGCTAAAAGAGGAGAAGAAGCATTATGTTTTTTTCCATTGCAATGAGTTATGTAAAGCAGGAATACACATAAACTGAAGATTTTTTTTGCTTTCCACTGCTACAAAGAAGGCATGTAACAGCTGCACAATTAAAGCAACCTGGCTCCTCTCATGCACAGGGAGCAATTTCCTTGCAGAGGGAAATGCACTCACGTGTGCACACACACACTTTTTAAAATGGTTTAAAAATGTTGTATTTGACTTCCTGGCCAGTTTGAAAATTCTCTTCAAAAATAGCTCTCATGACTGCAGGCTGGCAGAGCTGTTCCTGCCTTGATTTAAATGGGAAAACTCAATTAGAGTTTGAATCTGTTGCACTGAAATGGAATTGTCTCTTGCAGGCAGAGCTCAGTCACGGACACAGAGAAGCATGAATGAGAGGAGAGGGAGAGAAGGAGGTTGTGCCTTTGTGGAGGGCAAGTTGTGGAAGGCTCTGGCCTAGGATTTTCCATGTGTTGTCACTCTGGAAAGAAAACTTCATTGCCTTTCTCCAAACATGTTCAAGGAACAGTTGCTTGTAAGCTTTTGCTCTCCAAACCCCTCCATGGCTGAAGGATCACTGCTGGGTCTGGGGGTGGCAGGAACTGGGCACTGAGCAGCTCACAGGCACAGAGCAGTGACTTAGTTAATGAGGATGACCTCCCTTTGCTTTGCTGCTCTGACTTTCAACCAGTCTCCACCCTTTCCCAGGCTTTTTCCTTCAGGATGCTATTTGTATTTCAGTAGTCTAGAAACGTTTGTGAGGATCTTGGCAGGGCTGAAGTTTGGGCACTGACAAAATGGCTTTTGAGTGGCAGCTTCACCACAGGATCATCCCCTCCATCCCTCCTTGCCCCTCAATGCATCCCACTGCAGTCCCATGTCTCTCCTTGTGGTCTCCACAGCAGGCTGTTTCCAGCTGTGAGGGAAGACCTTTCAATACTGCCTCTGCTCTTGGGAGCCCTGAGCAGGCCCCAACATTTTTCTCATCATTGCATATTGAGATATATGTCGAGAAACGGGCCTGCTCCCCCTTGCCTCTCTTATCTGGGATCTCAGCCTGAGGACTGGTTTCCACTTTCTCTCTGAGTCATTTGTGTTAAACTGCTCCTTGTAAATAGCAACTTCCAGCACAACTTCTTTCATCCGTGGCTTGTATTTGTGTGTGTGAGAGAGAGAAAACAGGTTCGTTTACATCAGAGCAGCTGGCTCCTCTGATCTGCCACCTGGAGACTTGGCTGACAGGGATGTGTGTCTGCAGATGGGCAAGACCTGTGCTCCCCTGGCCATACCTGTCTCTGCCCTTGTCACCCTGCTGGCAGGGAGAATAGGTACCCCTTGTCCCAATCCTTTGGGACTTGCTGAACGCTGTTAGTGGACGTTATGGATTGGGAAGGGGATGCACAAGTCCTAGCAGTGCAGCAGGCTCCAGGGATCTTCTTGCAAAACCTGCAATGAAGAGGCTCAAGTGTGCTCATTGAAACAAACCAGGAAAAAGGCTTGTGCATGGGTGAGATGGGGCAGTGGGCAGACAGGGTTCAGGCCTGCTCCTATCCCATGCCCTACCCCGACTCTGCCATTTGGTACCACAGTTATGGACACCCAGCTGGAGGTGTGGACTGTACTGCCCTTTGCCGGGGGGAGAAGGACAATACTGATAACATGTTTTTACTGAATAACTGTTCTGCAATAAGCTGTTGCAGAAGAGGTGTTTAGGCCTTCCTTTGGGTATGTCGTGCAGGTGAGACCAGATGGAGATGAAGGAGTTTTGACAGCCACACACTCAGAGGAGCCCTGTGTAAGGGTCAGAGCCCTGCACTGACACGTGGTTACAGCCTGTCTGTCCTTTGAGCAGTTACCAGTTAATGTTGAAAACCTTCCTACTGCAGGTTCCTGCTGCTCTTGCCTGCACAGATGGATGCACCTGTGGATGCAGATGGATGCACCAGAGATGGTGCTGCATGTGCTCGGGTTACCCTGTCTTTGGGGCTGTTAAAATGCTCACACTGAGGCAGCCCAGAGATGTTTGACCAACTGCGACAGTTACTATAATAGAACTCTCCACACTCCAGAGAGACATTCCATGGACTTTTGGCTTCTACCTGATTAATTTTTTTTCCCATCAATAGGTTGGAATTTTCACTGGTGTCAGCTTCAAAAGAGTAAAGGAGAGAGTTTGGAAAAAATGCCATATATGACTTTTGATGGTTGGCAAAGGCAAAGTCAGTTAGCAAGACAAGAGCCCTCGTTCTGTGCTACAAGGGAATTTTCTAAGGAGGGCTTTCACAGGTGTCTGTGACACTTTTGCAGGAACAGGGAGGAACCCATCAATGCCAAAACTGTGATCAGGCCAGCAACTACCTGATATTCCTGGGGCTGAGTAGGGCCCTCAGCAAATGTCAGAGCTTGTCAGCGAGAAGGGCAGATTGTTCTCTCTGTAACGAATCCCGTAGATTTGTGAGACAGATAGGGAAACTTTCCAGAAAGGTCTTCTGAGAAAAATTAAATGAGCTGTGGGGACAAAACGGTGAAGATAAAGAACCACCTCACAGCTCAGGCTGTGGCTCCTGCAGCAAGAATAGTGACTGCACTACCAGGGAGAAACCCCAGGATGGAGATGAGGATGAGATGGGAGTGGAGAGGCTTGAGAGGGAACTGTTCCCAGCCTGCAGCTGAAGTTTTAATGATCTCAGAAGAGAAAGAGCTAAAATGAAACAAAGAGCTTTGCCTGCCTTGATCTTCTGTAGAAAGAGACACAGAAGAGAGGGCAGGCACTTCCAGCACGGCTTGTCTGCAAAGCCCATCACCCCCCAGGGCAGGTCTGCTGCCTGCTCTGCTGCTGGGTCACTTCCCCAGCTAATGCTGCGGAGAGGAATCCCAGTCCCCCCCGCCAAAGTGAGCGAAGCGCTGGGGCCAGCTGGAGGCAGGAGAAGGGAGGTTTCGTTCTCCCGCTGTGCCCATGGAGACGGGCTGCCAGCAGCCAGCAGTGACCGGTTCAGAAGGACCAGGTGAGGAAAAATCCATCGCTGAGTGGAGTGGCAAGTGGCGGGGCTAGCTCTGCGCAGCCACAGAGCCCTCTTGTGTTGTCTGCTGGGTTGCAGACCAGGCAGATCAGTCTGTTCCCTTCACAAGACCCAGCAGGGTAAAAAATGAGTGTCTGAGGGTTTTTCCACCTCGTTTAGAGTTTTCAGCTTGTGGGTATTTCTAGAAGTCAAGAATGGAATGAATGAGATGATCTGGGTCCCCCTTGTCTGTAGTTCACAACTTCTGAAGAGTCGTACAGCAGGATGAAGAATTTACTCTGGAGTTGTTCCCATGGTGTTAACTATTATTAATTGATTGACTTTCTAGACAATACTATGGCTTCTTGCAGAAACCCAAGCCCCAAGAACTTATTGTTTCAGCCTAAAGAAATCTATAAAAATTGTTTTTCTTACAAAAACTTGTGTTCATTTCTTTTTTCCTGTGGAAAATAGCTACTTTTTTCTTTTTTTTTTTTCTTTTTAAAGTATAGTATAAAAACCACCCTTCGGCTGAACTGTCAAGTCTCTGAAGACTTAAAGTTCAGGCAACCTTCCTTCAGACAATATTAGAACCACAATGGGCTACTCTAGCCCAAGTTTTTTCTTCTGACCTGTGTGATCATTGCTACAAAAGGAAAAAATTGTTAGAGAAGAAAAGGAGACAAGGTTTTACCAGCCACCTTTTCCTTTTATAAAATAGGGATTACAGTCCCTTCCTTGGTGCTTTATGTTTTCCTGATGCTGCTATGGAACGCCTAAGTCTCTGCCTAAGTTTAAGGCAGCAGTCTTAAACTTCAGTCTCCCTTTAAGGGAAGCCACCTCAGGCACAAGGACTTTGTGCAGTGGAGGCTAAGGAAGTACCAGGAAGCCCTGCTCCAGTGGAGTCCCCAAAGAGACAGTACCGTCTTCCCCTGGCACTCATACATCGTTGGACGGGTTCCCAGAAATCACAAGCAGATTAAACATTGCAGGATCTTTTCCCTTGCAATGGCACAGGTATGCTTGCCTCTCTAAAGGTTTCAGAATGTATAAAGTCAGTAAGGACTATTACATCATTTTAATTTGCTCACTGATGGTTTTGTGTAAACTCTTAACTGGACATTAATCACCAGCAGGTACCACCAGCAAGTAAAAAAGATGCCATCAAAGCTAAGAATGTTTTAAAACTACTGTGGGAGGAAAAAAAGGGTGGAAAATGCTTGTGAAAATATGTACCATGCTGCAGAAAAATGCAAAAACTGTCCTTATCTCTGTCTGCACTAAATTACAATCAATCTGAACAGAGAGAAAATTATTTCCTGCATTGGGAACCAATGGTCTCCAAAACCTTGATAATGCAAACAAGGACTATATGAGTCAATCATCCAAATACAGTGCAAGGGAGGTCTTGTTTTCAATCACATCCATAAACAGCAGAGCTGTGTGTCAAAATCTGTTCTTTTCCTATTTACAGTCAGTTGAATAGACTCTTTTTGTATACTTCTAATATGCTCCTGAGGTTAGGAGGAGGTTATGAGAGTTTAGGAAGCTAATGTGTGCTTTGAAATTTCCTATACACTTAGCTTTCCTTAATGTTTCAAGATGTTGTTACATTAAATTAAATTATTCCAGTGATGATGCTATGTATGTGTCATCTTCTATTTCAATAATGTATCTTATGTTTTAGCTGCTTAGGATTAGTTTTTGGATAACCATTTTTCTCTACATTGTTGCCATCATGATCCTATTTGATCTCAGTGTTGGCAACAGAAATGTAAGAATGTGGACTTAGTGCTCTCTTTAGTTTACACTGGTGCCACTTTTAACCTGAGCTGTTGCATTAACACCTTACCAAAATATTTGGATTTTTTTTTTTAAGATCTTCCCTTCAAAATTTAAGTAAACTAAATCACGAAAATATTTTTACTCATTACAGATTTGGGAAATACTGCATTATTTCAGAACAAAGATCCTGGGTCTCAGTTTTTTCCCATCCTCAGAAAATGTGTTCATAAAATACCAGAAAGTATATAGATTTGAAAAACAATCAAAAGAGCTGACTATTACAGCATGATTTTTTGCTGTTGTGTTGTTGTGTCAAGACAAATAAGGTGCTGCCCAGGGTATTCCCTGGTATAGCTCTAGTATTTTTGGTGGGAGACAGATCCTTAGCCTGGCTCATGATAAATAAAGTTAATATTTCATCTGTTTACTAATTCTTTTTCTCATTGTCTTCTTGCAGATCCACCCCTTCTCCCACCAACTGTAGCTGAATTGGCTCTCTGTATTAGGTTCTTAGATTCCCCCACCAAATGTTCTCTGTCTAATGTTATTTAAAATCACCAAGAACAAGCAAAAGCTTATAGGAGAGGTCACAGAATATCTTCATGTGCCAGATTGTGTTGTAGCTATCCTGAAAGCTATCAGGTGGGTGTTGCAGACACACATATTCTTCACATTTTGAATTTGAGGAAAATTTAAGGAACTGCTACAAGGTGATCCCTAAAACCTTCCAGTCCAGAGGATGAGAGAAGTTTCATTTAGACAGACAGTCAGGGAAAGAAGCTGAAGTTCCTATGCTGAGATTCTCACCTCTAGGGAAGTCTGTAAAACTGGCACAGATTTTCTGGATTTAAATATGAAACATGAATTTTGCTTCTCTGATCCTACTTAACTCTTGGCATTGGGTATGTTTTCACGAATTACTTTAAAAAAAAAGGTGTTATTTGGAAACTATCTGTGTGTGTTTCATGTTACCCTTGCCAGAAGGTGTCTCACTTGCATGATCATTGCAAGAAACTGTAGGTTCATTTACACTCTGGGAGATATCTTTAGGTGCACTACATATTACTAGTTTGGTTTAAGATGATGTATTGCAGCCAGTCAGTAAGATAATTAAGAGAATATATTAACCTAACCAGGTTGTTGTGAGTACAAGGCTTGAATAAGCACAGTACATCTTGCAAATTCTAGTCAGCAGCAGAAATATTTTTTCCAAGGTAGATTGTATTAAAAAGACAGAAAACCAATAAGGAGAAGGGGAAAAGAAAGAAGGAGGATGAAATAAAAAACTGACTAGTAAAGGGAGAGAAGGTATTCAAGTACTGCAGTGATTGGAGGAGGTGAAGGAGATGGGAGAGGATGGGAGTTTGTGTATAAGGGAGAAATAGAGCAGTAGGGGAACGCACTCTTAATGGAAGAGGAGATGGCAGTGGAAGGAGGAGATCTGAAGGTGGAGATCTCTGGTTAGAGGAAAGGGTGTAACTGGAAAGGGGGACCAAGTATCTCAGGCTTGTGCTAACAGCTCTGCCAGTTGTCACATCCCTGGGTTGCACTGGTCCCTTACCCAGCTGAATCACATCCTTGAGAGATGTTCTCCCAGGGCTGAGCCCTGCCCTGGCAGGAGGTTTTGTAGCTCCAACTACCAAGTAATTAGCTCACTTGAGAACAGGAGATATGATGGAATAAGGGGCAGAGAGAAAAGCATAGTGAAGAGGTTGCTTTAATGAATTTGGTTTTCCTCATTGAAAGTTCAAAGACATGAAAGATGTTTTCAAGGAAGCAGGAAAGCTTGCTTAAGGAATGGATTATTCAGAGCTTAAAAAGTGCTGATTACAAATTGCTCTGTGTGTGCTTTAGGTTGTTAAGTGTAAAGAGCTCTTAATAACTAAGCTAATAAACTCTTCAGTGTTTCACCTTGATATTTTTATTTATGTCTTTATAAATGTGCTAACTTGCTGCATAAATAGCAAGGCATATTTTGTCTTGGAGCAAATGATAAACACACTAAAAAGTTTCTTCAACATAGCAAGAAGTGAAGATTTATTTCATTTATTTTATTGGCCTTTGGTATCTTTTGTGTTTCCCATTGTCCACAAGGGAACATAAACTTTACCAGCATGTTTTTTGTGGAGTATTTAGCAGATCCCTCTTTGCATCCAAGTGACATGAAATCTGCGAACACTCATGTGGGAGGAGGGAGGTACTTTATAATGTGAATTAATTTAAAATGCTTTAGGGTTTAGGAATTTTTTAAAAAACCCTAGCCAGCTAACTTGATTCCTTAATTCCAAATGAAAGCTCTTGCCATCTGTTTCAAAAACAGTTCATAGACTGACTTGGAAATAAGGTCTTTTCCTGAGAAGGTGAGAGTTTGCAGTAAGTTCCCTTTGTTTGGCAGGCAGAAAGACCTCTTGAAAAAGCTGTTATCCAGATACTTTTAATGCCTTCCCCCTGAGGCAGGCAGAGCCTATTTTGACTCTACTTATTGATCTGTTTTATGAAAACAATTACAGTAGCATTCATAGGCTTTGAAAGCCATAACCAAAGATAATGCGCATACTTCACTTAATTCAATAAGTTTGGTAGGGGGTGTAATATGCCTCTTGGAGCGTAGCTTGAGGAAATCGTCTTAACACTGCTTGAGGAGGCTCTGATAATGTATTTAATAATAACAGCAATAAAAATAAGGCTCAGTACGTGGTTTATGTGGTGGTACAAAACCCCTGCTCTCTGCAGTCATGCACACTGGCCTTGGCTGGCCCCAGACCTCCTCTGGGCCCATGCCTGTGGGAAGGGTGGGAAAAAGTGCATCCCTGCCCTTCTCCTTTCTATTGAGATAGCAGATACTTCAGGCAGGAACTGCCTCTGGCTGACTCTGCACAGCACTCACTGAAGTAAGGTCTCATTTTAGCTGGGGCTCTCAAGCATTACAGGAGCACAAATAATTTTATGTAATGATTTCATTTTGTTTCCAGTCCCAGGCTTTGTCCAGAGACTCACCGTGGAACTATTAGGTATGTCTGGAGTTGTTATGAACCTCTTCCCCCAAAAGTGATTTATCTGACTGAGTGTAATACAGTGTAATTGTACGCCAGCCTCTGACTATTCTTCTAGGAAAGCTCAGCTCCTGCCCTTCTGAAAGCCATCTCAGGATAAATAAAGACAGGACTGCTCTAAAACCAGACACTGTCCCTTCAGGCTGGGCTGGCATTGTAGAAAGAAAAGGCATGCTGCCTGGATGCATGTTATACACCCACCTCTAGTACCATTCTCGTGGGACCTGCCCAGCTGCTCAGGTCATTTGCCGCATTTTCTGACTTTGACAGCATGTCATGTCAAAAATGAAAGGCCCAGTCGATCAAAAATCTCCAAGAGACCACAAGCAGTCACAAAGTTGCATGTTCACCTCAGCCTGTTCTGTTTTCTCCTGCTTTAAAACAAAGTTTCTTCTTACCTTTGGAAAGGAATTTGAGCCACAAGGGTGGGGAAGCAGTTGGATTTGGGTATGAGTATTCAGGAGTATGTGGTTCCAGCCAGAGATGGTGAAAACAAGCACAACAATGATTACAAATGCATTTGAGGGCAGAAGCCCAGTCACTAGATGAAATCCCTCTATAACTAGTTGTCTTGAAGTTCTGTAGCTTCAGTGAATTTTAAAACATATCTTTTCAGAGCATCCTCAAAATATTGGCCTCTGGTGAGAAAGATCCTCATTTGCTGAAATAATCAGTGCTTGGCATTAAACAGCCTCAGAAGCCTAGAGGGCTCCCTGCTTGATGTGCAGCAGAAATACCTTTCTGGATTATGTGCCCATTAACATGACCTGACTGATGCAGTCAAGGCACACGTTTGTCCTGCCAGAACATGTGAATACATGTGATAAAAATTAACATTTGGGCAGGGATCAAAATTACGTGAAAAATACCAATTTTTTCTTTCAATTAGTTTTGTACTTGAATTCTTGCACCCAATTCCTTGCATACAAGACTTCTCCTGTGAAGGGGCTACTGGGCTTTTTGTCCAGTGCTCAGCAAGGTAAAGTCTGGCAGATTTGCTGTGTGCTGGCTGCTGTCCCTCTGTCACTGAAAGATGCAGCCTCCATGGTCCAGGGTAGTGTCAATAAGGACAAGAAACATGAAGAATGTCTACACAAGAACATTCACACTGACAAATACAGAGAGCATCCTTTCTCCCTTCGCCATGGCCCTAGACTGAATGAATTTAATGCCCTGCAAAATACCCTGGTAGCTGTGGGGCTTTGCTTCATACAAGCAACTGACAGTTGGTCCAACAGTTTTGCTGGGAGTACCACACTCTCTCCTTTCCCCCCTCTCCTTCTCTTTGTCCTGCCTGTCATTTTTGTTTGTTTGCTTGCTTTGGTTTCTCCTTCTTGGCATGGGAAAGTTATCATATTTGGGATATAGATTTCTGTGATCATGAAAAGCAAGCAAAAACTTTAAAAATGTGATTGGAGGCTCAAAATTCACAATCTTAAGCTTTTTCAAGTGAGCAAGACTGGTCAAATAGTGAGTGCCAGTGATCTGCTCTTTTGAAGCTTATAACTATCTTGATGGAATAGACTCTGCTTTAAAGCAGGTAAAATGTACCACCTCAGAAACACTTCACACTGACAGGAATGAGACGTGCAGATTGGTAAAATCTGTCCGTGTTTTCCCTGGTGTTTTTCTCAAGTACAAGTATTTGTTCTACTTTGACTTTAATTAGTCCCTCATAATGCCACTCTGACAGATTAAATTAGGTGTCAGTAATAATATACTTTGTAAATGCAATCATTTTGTATACACAGAAATTCCATGCCAAAGCTGTGATTGTTTTCCATCTCTATTCACTGCATGTCATTATGTAATAATATTCTAGAAATAAATGCAAAACACAGGCTAGATCTTAAACTGTGCCATTTCTCAGTTGTTACTCCTGGGCTCTTACTGATGGCTAATCCACAGGCCAATGTCTGCTCCTCAGCCAAGTGATAGAAAAGTTTAATATGGGGGATAAGGTATAGCAATTAGAACCACAGACTACTTAGAGCTGATCTGTTTACTTCGTGGAGCTGATCATGAAGTGTAGGCACTGAAATTTTTTGCAAATGTTTTCCTGTCTGCTATGTTTCTGAAGCTATGATTTTCAAAATGATACCCAAATCCACTATACTGTCCATGTGCCCCAATTATGAGTCAAATTCAGTTCAAGCCAATTCCTTTCATCTGACTGTCTGAACTTCATCTGAGATACTTGATCTGTCTTAGATTGCAGCCATCATGTCAATTGAAGGTCTAGGGCTTGAGCTCGAGCGTAAGTTCAAGCTGCAAGCTAACACATAGGCTGTCAAGTGAGATTTTAAGATCATAATGGACCTTTGAGGTATTTATAATATTAAACAAATAATTTGTTCTAATTAAACCTGTTTGCAGTCCAGCAGGTCATCAAAGCAGAGCTTCTAGTCCTGCTCCGACTCCTGTATTAACCAGAAGACACCAAGAAACAGAGAGCCTGCCAATTCCCTTTGCTAATTGTCCTTATCCCAGGTAATGCTTATGGTTAAATAGTTGTGTACATTTTGCTGATGAGACAATGGAGAATCACAAGAAGAAAACAATATTTGATCAGTATTTGTAGCCTGTAAAAGGCAAACCCTTCCTTTTTACCAAGGAAAAGATGCTGATTCCTACTTCAGCAGATGTTTTGTAGAAAGTTGAGGAGTATACCCCTATTCCTAACCAAAGTCCTCTTTCAGGTTAGATTTTCTTGTAGCTGACAATGCAAAAGGTGGAAGTGATCACTGTGTTTCAAGACTCCTCTGTGCCATTTCAGAAAGCAGTGCAATGTAAGAAGTAGAGTACTATGTGCTCTTCATAAAAAATTTTAATAGGGACAATTTGTTTATTTTTCTTCATGTTAGGTATACTTTGAATTTAGAATTTCATTCACAGAATTTAGAAAATTCTGGGTAAATAGCAAGTCAAGTGACAAGTTTTTATCTGTTTTTTCATCTTTGTAAAAATGGAGTTATGTCTTTTTCTGTGTTCACAGGTTTCTTCTTCTTTAAACCCAAATTCCGTACTGCAGGGAAATTAAACAGGAGACACATTTTTTTTCTCATGTTTTGTATTGTCTTGTTCTAAAATGTGCTGCTTATTTGAAAATATTCCATATAAATAGGAACTCTGCAGAAATAACAGACTTCAATTTGTCTAGTGGGCTGTTACCTGAAAAGAGAGAAAGTCTTATTGTGGCTTCTCAGTGGTGGCTGCTTTCTCAGTAATGAAACATGAAGAACAATTTTCTTACCTTGCAGTTATACAAACCTTTCCTACAAACAGTAGAAAAATGAGAAACTTCAGAAAACTTCCCAAACAAGACTTCTAACCATTCTTCAAGTCTCCCAGGCATCAAGGAGCTTTGCAGATCAATGCCATTATTACATGAATGAGAGGACTTCGGAAAGCCATCCAGCATAGGCAGGGGTCTATGGCTTGTAGCAAATCCTATTGGAAATGAGCATCCCTCATCCCTGTGTGACTTCCTATGCTTTTCAAAAGGGAGTACTTTGAGAGGTGTTTGGGATTCAGCATTTATGATGGAATCTGTAACAAAACTCAGCATGGGAACTGCAAGAAGGTGTTTAAGTAGTTTAAGTGAGAGTCAGAAACTGGTTTAAAAAGCATTTCCTGAAGGTACAATCACTTCTGGTACCAGAGTAGAAACACTTATGCATATTTCTGCACCCTGGGGCAGTTTTCAAGGATGTAGCTAATGTTAAATCTGAACTCAAAGGGCTTTAATTTTTCTGTTTGATGGGGAGCATTCATTATGCAAATAAGATAACCTTTGGTCAGCTGTTTTTATTACAATTTTTTTTTCTATTTTTGCAGGATGCTAGTTTAAAATGGAAATTTCCCCCTTGAAGTTACCTCTTTAGTCACAGTTTTTTAGTGTACCTCGAAAACGTGAAGTGGGACACAATCAGAAACAAGTACGATTAGTAAAGCCTCATCCTGGCATAAAATGAGTCTTGTTTCAGTTTGGCACTGTCAGTGTCATAACTCCTCCCTGACAGGGAAATTGCAGCAATCTCCACTTGTCCTTGACCTCCTGGCACAGGTAAAACATCCTTGGTTATCTCCATAGCTGGCCTCTGGTGTCCAGCTAAATTCCATACTTCCTGAGGTACCTTCACTCTAGGTTTCTGGGACAAGGACTGTTTGGACCAGGGTTTCCTCGGTGTTATAGTAGTAGCAAATCCCTGTATTCTGCCTTACAGTGCTCTGGCTGTCCTCCTGGCATTTGATGTGGTAAGAGGGACCTCAATTCAGTCTTCCTGGCTGGCATTTCCTGTGTGACCGACCCATGGGGAGTGGTGGGAGACATGGCCATGTGAGAGGTAGGTGGACATTTTGGCCTATACTGTCCTCCATTTTTCCCATGGAAAATGGTGGATTCCATAGCTTTCCTGAATGTGGACATGCATGCAGGCATGCTTTGTCTCTTTGGTTACATTAGGTAAGCAAGGGCCTTATCCACCACCAGCAAAGTCAAAGAATTAGGCAGAAGATAATTTTAGGACACATCTTATGCTTGTAGGGCTCATATGTCATGACCAAAGCCAATGGAGTGAGAGGATTTTAGATATGCAGATTTTTATTTCTTCTGCTGACACTTTTCTTCTTCCAACACTGTAGTCTAAAAATCTTATTGGGAATTCAGGGGGTTTGACCCCCATCACTACTATGGAGTCTAGGAGCCTTTAGGAACCAGGCTTTAACCTCTGGAGAAAAAACAGACCATAAGGAATATGAAAAACTGAAAAGCAAGAAAAACCCCTTAGTAACTTTTATTCCCCATAGACTACACTGTCTCAGAACAGAGAGGCAGGAACCTGGACATTCATCTCCAGGAGCTCAGTGAGGGTCTGGAGCAGCCCCTCCCTGGTAGCAGTGGAGGAAAAGAACCAGCCTCCCTTTTATGGTGCCTCTTGTTTAGAAGAAATCATAAATAATCTGACTTGGTACCTGTGATACACTCAGGTATTTCCTCCCAGGACTGTTTCCTTACCCATAGCCCTCATTACTTGTGCTGGGCTGGTGGTAAAACATCTGCTTCCTAACATCCAAAAGGGATTTGTTGTGCAGTGTTAAGGAGAGCTTTCTGTGCTGAGTTTGGCTTGCTTAATTAACAGTTTGTGAAATGCTTTGGATCCATCTGGAGGAAAGATCCTCCTGAAATGGAGCTCGTTATTCAAACAGTGCAAACCGACCTGGGTGAACAAGGGCTGGGGGACCAAACCTTGTCCATAAGGAAGATGCATGACAGAAGATGGGCGGCTTGCTGAGGGGAAAGCAGGTGGCTCCTGTAGTTGAGTGGGAACTTTGCTCTCCTGGGGAGGTGAGCAACAGCAGGCAAGTGCTGAGACTGACAGGAAAAGTTAGTGGAAGTGCTTTCCTGTTGCTGGGCACAGCTGCAGCAAAGTGCTTTGCTGCGCTTGAATACTTAGTGTTGCTGAGCTTGCAGCTGGAGGTGGAGAGCTGCAGAGCCAGGAAGGGAAAGTGGTACACAGTGAACTTTGCTTTTCATCCAACTCTGTAGAACGACTGGGGTACATCATATCAGGACTCCAGGCTTTCAGGAGCATGGGTTGAAATTGAACAACCTTGGGAGTTTTTTAGATAGAGAATGCAGAAGTAGCTGCTGAGCAACTTGGCATATGGATGTGGCTCAGTCTCCCTCTTTCCCAAGCATTCTGCCTGTCATGTGCTGCACGTGGTTGTGTCTAAGGGCGGTCAAAGCTATTAATTCCAACTTGCCTCTCTCTTTAATGACTGGGCAGAGGAACATTGGGGCAGGACCCTTAGAAGTGTGCCAGGCAACTCCCAGGGTAATGGTCCATAGCATTCACTTCACTGTTATGACTGCTTTCTGCTTGGGCTGAGCCCTGCTCTGCTTGGCCACTTTCTCCTTAAAGATTCCCCCTCCCTTTTTTTTTTTTGCCAGGAACAACCTGAGTACGGTGGTCAGAATGGATTTCTGTGTTGGCAAGCATATTTTGGAAGGAAGAGAAGTGCTATTACCTTATCAGCAAATCATTCCAACAGGCATTTTAATCACCTGCTGCAGAGGATAAAGTGAGCTATGGGGAAAGCTGCTGAGGTGGTGGTGGCTGGGTGAACCAAAGCTGACAGCTTCATACAGTGAGTGTGTTCTGTCTGGCATCTGGATCATGTTTGGTGCAGTTGTAGGACCCTTTGAAACCTAACATCTTATTTTTCTGACACTTGGAAAAAATAGATCCTGAAGGAGGGACAACAAGCAAACCAAATCAAAACATACTTTCCCAAAATATACATAAACTTTCCCTTCCAGTAAGAAAATACCCAAAGGACATTGGATCTCAGCAATGAATCCAAGCCTTAAGAAGCAGGATGCATAAAACAAACAAGGCTGCCAAGGTCAGCCACATGCTTCTGGTGCCTTCATCCTTGGAGGAAATTCTGGGGCCACCAGGAAATTCCATGTTCCCATGACATTTCGGAAACACATCAGGAGGAGGGGAGCAAGGACCTTTGCCCTTGGTCTTGCTTGGATGGATGAGTGCCACCCAGTCTGCTGTCTCCAGAGCTGAACAGGTGCAGTTCCTACACAAGTGGGGCCTACTCTGTTTTTGTCTAAATAAGGGTGGGGAGTGCTTTTGAGCTGGGGTTCTTTACTGTACTGGCTAAAATAAAAACAAAGCTGTGCTTTCCCTTTTTGAAAGCACACTGCAGGCCTTCTTCACTTTCTGTGCTAATTTTGTTCTAAGGGAATAGCAGTGACTTTAGGGAATTTCCTAGTATCATCTCAGAATCAGACATTGATGTTGCTGGTTTTAGGACTGGATCAGTATTTTCTCTTACTTTCTTTTCAGAAATGACTTGGTGCACTGCTAACGTTGATGACCTGACGTTACACAAGCATGCTCTGAGTTTCACTGTGCATTCATAGCATATCCAGGCTGTCCTTCTGTTTGGATGCAAAACACCATGAAAGAGCATTCATAGACATTAAGATGTATTAGAAGAAGCATTAGGAATGTTCAAGAACGATTTTTATGATTTTCTTTTTGAAAAGAGCCAGGTGCTTGATTAAAGGTCCAGAAACTGGCATTTCAAAAGGCAGGGAGTCCTGATCTATCCACAAAGCACAGTGAAAGAGAAGAAGAAAGGACACCAGGGAGTGATTTTTTCCTTTATGCCACAGAAACATTCTGGTGTGATGACTTCTACAAGGTTATAGAAGACAGTTGTTATTCTTTCCTCTGTTGGAAAAGGTGATGTGTGTGGCAGTACCCTGGCAGGACACACTGACCCTGTGGCCCATTCCTGGGACTTTACAGAACCAAGGGACAATTGCACAGAGATACTCAGTGCCTTTTGACATGAGTTTTCATCCCTCCTTGTAGAGTCATAGATGTACCTGTACCTGAGGTCATTTTTCTCTCTGCTGGATGAAATATGCCTAAAACAGACAGATAGGAATTGCAAAAATTCCATTTTCCTGGTGGCAACACTCATAGTACTGAGACCTTATGGAATGTTTCATGCATGATAGCAACACATAGGTCTTGTATCACCCCCTGTGCAGCGATGCCAGGGCTGTGGGAAAGAACTGTGAGAAGTTATCTCAGCTGAAAATCAGAGCCGTGCTGCAAAGTGGGATGAAGATAGAAAAAAATCTGTCAGAGGTCAGGAATAAAACCCGTAACCTGACTGTCAAAGGGAATCAAGCTCCTACTCCGGTGCAGTATGACACGAAGATGTGGTATATGACAGAGCAGGGCAATCCCAGTGCACTCTCTGCCCCAGCTACCTGGCGGGTTTTTTCATGTCTCTGACTGTTCTGTTCTTCCAAGTGCTCTCACACAACTTTTTTTAGTTACCAAATTGGAAAATTCTGCTTCCTTGGGTGTTTCCCACTGTCCCCACAGTCAGAGATGTGAGAAGACTGTGATTACTGGAGGATGGGCCCATATGCTGTAGAGCAGATATTGCTCCCAGGCAGCTGGGATGGGTTACTTGTATACTGTGAAGGTTCCTATCTTTTGCCAGAAAAAGTCGATTGGTGATTTATTATTAAAGTAAAAATTCACAGTAAAATTCAGCAAATGGCATAAAACAGTATTTGATGAGTAATTTGAGTATCAACAGTAATAAAATGTAGTGCTTTTTGCTATCAATCTCTATTTCCTTAGTTTTCACAACTGTAGATCCAAAAAAACCCCAAATCCACTCATCTTTGCTTTTAATACATTGAAAAGTCCAGAGAAAGATTTTAAGCTGAAAATCTATAATCATTATGCTTGTTGCAAAGCAGTTTAAATTTAGTAGTAGAATGGCTAAGGCTTAAGTAAGAGGGTAGGCCTAGAAAGCAACACTTTACAGTAGTGAGTTAAGCAGCAGCCTTGTTCGTGGGAATAGAATGTACTGAAGAAGTAGAAACAATAATCAAAAGATTTAGTCAAGCATGTACATAACGATTTGTACCTTAGATGTGGTAAGGGTCTGTTAAACAGTTTCTGGGGGGGTAAGACAACTTAAGCAGATTTATGATTAGAGTAGATGATTGTTAATTGTTATAAACTACTGCACCTGGTTTGCTATAGAAACTGTAATTGTTTTAGCCGTGAGAATACATGTAAACTTGTTTGTGTATAAAAGCTGAACTGAGAACGAGGGTCGTTGGAACCCTGTCTTGGGGCGTTAGCCCGCAGGTTCCCGGGGCCCGAATAAAGCACCCATAAACCGGCACTTTGTTGGTTTGTGTCTTTGTTTACGGGCAACATACTGAAATCACTCCAGATTTATAGCTGAGTTCACAGTTCTACCTCAAGTCCTGTTTTCTTTTACGATGTATTTGCTATCTGTCATTTCAAGAAACTTTAAAAAAAATTAAATATTTTAATATCTTTTTTCCCTTTTCCAGGTAGATTTAGTATTTATGCTAAACTGCCAGCAGTTTGGATAAGGTAGGTATGAATTCAAATTGTTATAGTCTTTCAAAATCCAGCCAGTATTTTTGTACACAATATAATTTAAACATAAAATGTTCAAATTTCATTGCTATTCATAAGTTGAGCAATTAGTACATGGGCCAAAACTGAGCTAAATTTCAATAATTTCACTGAAGTCAAATGAACTTGGGCTAATTTGCTTTAGATACAATCTGGCCCATTTTTTCCTTTAGTGCTTTATTATCCTGCTTTATTTTCCATCACACTTCTTATGCTGGCCTCTGAATTTCTTTGCAAAAAACACAGGATTTTTTCAGCAACCTCTTTCATCATAATTCCTACATGTTGTTATTAGTGTCAGGAAGAACTCATGATTTCTCTCATAATTAAAAAAGCCGTGAATGCCGCACTTCCATCTCCTCTCTTCTTTTTTTTTTCCCCCTTTTTTAAGAGGATTTAAATAAAAGCTATAACAAACCCAACACTGGGCAAATATTAAACAATATACAGCAGAAAAATGCAGTGACCTGGGTGGTGTTTGCACTTTAGGAGCTGAAAAAAATACATTCATTCTTTGAGCAAAAGATTAGTGCTTAATCCTGTTTTCATGGTGTCAGTGGGAGTTCTGCCACCATTCAACAAGGGATGGATCAGATTCTTAATATATCTGGTGAAATGGCTTGGCCAAGGATTGTAACTTTCAATACACAAAAGCACACATGAGCTGCGGCCAAAATAAACTGAAAATAAAAAAAACTGGTGGCTAAGCTGTGTCTCAGATCCTGCTTTGAAATGGGGGTTATTGTGTGTAAATAGTTGAGCAGGTTCAGTAGACAGGCCACAAAATGACATTTTACCTGGGAATATTTCATGTAATGTTCAAATTTTGCTACACAGAATAGGCTGATCTGCAAAGATTCTGATAACACAGGAAGGATACTGGCAAGGCCAAGAGACTTAACTTGGATCTCAAGTCGTGTCCTAGAGACAAGGATTCTATCTGCAAAGGAAAGCCTGTCTGCTTCTGAGCTCTTTCTCTGCTATGTTGGCAGGAACACTTTCTTTTCCTGAATTATTTTTTGATAAATAATTTTTGTGATGTGGCGCCCCAGGTACTGACCTGCAGGGAGGTTGTAGTGAGGTGAGGGTTGGTCGCTTTTCCCAAGTTATAAGTGGTAGGATGAGAGGAAATGAGCACAAGATGCACCAGAGGAGGTTTAGATTGGCTATTAGGAAAAATTTCTTCACTGAAAGAGTTGTCAAGCCCTGGAACAGGCTACCCAGGGAACTGGTTGAGTCACCATCCCTGGAGGTATTTACAAGATGTGTAGACATGGCACATAGGGACATGGCCTACCTAGTGCTGCATTTGGTAATACTGGATTAACAATTGGACTCAACAACATTAAAAGTCTTTTCCAACCTAAAAATTCTATTATTCTACATATTGTGACAGCTGATCCACCTGCATTTCCTCAAGGTGTTTGCATGCTGTAATGTCATTGCTGTAAGGAAGAATACACTTGCAGAGAGATCTTGGCACACTATTTAAGTTCTCAAATTTCCTTCTGTTTAAACTCCATACCTCTCATGATGAAATGAACAGGAAAGGGAGCAACGTGGTTACAGTTTTGTTTCTTGTTAAGTACAAATACTTTTTTTTTAATTACTTTTTAAATTTCCTTCTTGAACTGGAAGCAGAACTGCTTTGTGGTCCAACCAGATTCACAGCAGGGTGATTAAGCACCATTGCAGCCTTGTTGTTAAGCATCCTGTTGGGGAGAACTGTCAAATATCTTGAGTTATAAAGATGTGAGACAAGGCTGGCTCAAGACTATAGAAAGAAGTGATGAACTGTCCCTGTGTGGTATTATGTAAATTCAGTTCCAATGCAGTCATGCAGTGGTATGATTGGATAGTGAAAGATGCCGAGTGGCCTCTCAAGAGGCTGCCTTTAGCAGCAGAAATCCTGCTCAGCTCAGAGTCTAGAAGGATTATACCATCAGGCGTCCTACCTATCTGATGATTGTTTCAGGAGGAGGTGAGCATTTGTGCACTGGTTGCTTGTGGACATGACAGAAGGACCCAGCACGAGTGAAAAATATGTTGTCTGTTGGTCTGCACAGGAAAGTCAGGAATGGAAAAGCTCACCCAGATCTGAGGTGGTTAAGTCATGGTGGTGGCTGGTGGGGCATTGTTATTTGATGCAAAATGTATGAAGCTTATAACATTGCAAACCTTGTTCTTTGGACAGTGTGTTTCATTTTCCACATTTACCAGCTGGATAAGTTCCTTGAAAATTACATTTGCTTGGAAAATAAAAATAGTAAAGACTGGTAAAAAATTGATGGCAGTGTAACAGGGTCATGCAAAAGAGAATGCAAAGAATTTCAAATAATTGACTTTTGCAAATCTGAGCTTTTTCTTTCCTTGTATCTGTCAGCAGCTTAACAAAGAGAGATGCTCTACAGGAACAGAACTTAGGCAGTAAAGCTGTCCTGGTGAGGGGTTTAGATAGGCAGAAATGATCCTTGTTGAACCCAAGGTTAGTGAAAGACATAGAATCTAATAGAAAAGTACAAACCCTAAAGAACACAGAAAATAGTATCTGCATTTTCCTCTTCACAGAGGAGAGTTACAGATTTAAAAAAACATCTTTTAAGCAAACTGTATTTGTCACCTGTAGTTCCTTCTTCCTCCCATTGAGATGGGGACTAGATGTACCAGGAGTTTTGGAAATACACTTGTAAACACTGTCTTTGTTATGATCTTCTAGAATAAATTTCTCTACTAGTAAAGTATAATTATACATATCACTCCAAGCCCATGAGTAGGTGTCCACACTATTACTTGTGCTTAAAGCCAAGTACATACTTGAATACTTATTAAACATGGATCTACATCTCAAAATGGACTAAAGGAGGGACAGCTGAAGAGATATTGGTGAGACCTTTTGAGATACTTAAGCTATTCCTCCTTTTTTCTGATTTGAAGCTAAATGATTTCTAAGAGTCTGGTGCATTTGTGCCTCACTTAAGAGTACCAGTGTGTTATTTGCAGTAGCTCTTCTTATCAAACAAGCTCAAGTAGTGCGAGGTGGTAGTGAATGTAGGAACTTTAATATAGAGTCTTGATAAACTCCCCATTAAAGAGAGCTAAAAGGGACTAGATACTTCATGAGAAGAACTGAAAAAAAGTCATCCTTTATCTTGAAGCATCAAGAATACCATTTTTGAAAATCTATTACTTTGGATCTCAGCTTTTCCAATATTAACTCTAGATTTGCATTGTTTGGTTTATTATTGTACAAGATGTCCCACACTCTGTTTCCATTTTTGATGCTCAGTTTTACTGAAAACAATGTGTTCCATGAAATAAATTTAGTCTGGCACATTTTCTGACAGAAAGATATGTTTCCCTCAAAAATCTTTAACTAGCTTTAGACTTCAGCATAAAAATGTGATTAATCAAAAAAGCAATCCAAAAGTTGGCTCTCTGTAATGCCAGTAAGGCTACTGAGTGCTGTGTGTGTTGCAATTGCAATCAAGCAGAGCAATGAAACTGGAAAATAATTAGGGTGCTTACGTAGACAAAGTTGAAATCCATTGATTTTCCACTGTATGTTCCTTTTTACAGAATCCAGAACATTTTGGGTTTAGAGAATCCAGTCTATGGGCATTAAATAATTAAAAAAACTCTCAAAAGGAAAGGAATTCCTTTCATATTGTTGCCTTAAGGCTCAGGAGTACATCTCTGCCAGGTGTGGTGTGGCAAGTAGGGCAATCAGAAGTTTTCTGGGAAGTGGCTTTTACAAATTGCATAAAGTCTTCTAAGGCTTTTAATTTTCCTTGGTCTGACAAGCACAGACATGGGAAATCCAGAATTTCCAATGATTGTTTGAGAACTATAAGCTGATTGATCCAAAATTGTCTTTGACGCAAAATAACTGTTTGTATAAAGCCTACAGTTTGTATCAGGTTTGTATCAACTGTGCTGGTTGGGTGCACAACTCCTTAGCTGTATCTTCCAGCAGAGGTGGACTCTGATGAACTTCATGCTGTTCTCCCCAGGTACTAGTAAGAGTGAAAAAGAACAGGTGGATTGGCTTTTGGCTGGTATCCCTGGACAAAATGCAGAATGTACCAATTCTTTCTTCCTAGAAAAAAAAATAAATCCCTTCTGCAAAGATTTTGGCTTCTAAGCATCTTTACATGCTATCTTCTTGTTGATTTCTGAGCTCCTGTGTTGTATGTTTTGCTATTTTTTGCTTCTTCCGTACACTGCAAACTAATTATAATAAGGACTTTTTATTCATGTGTAGCACTGAACAGCTTTCCTTTTTTTTTTTATTTTTTTTTCAGCACTGATTGTAATTTATATTGTGTTTATAATAGTGTCTCATTTTTTTCCATGTTTGCTTGCGGTGAGAATCAGGGAAGACAATGCTGAATGAAGTCAAACATTGGTAGGAATGCTGCTCACAATTTGGAAACATGCAAAGACAGAGAAATAACACAGAAAATACCTTCTAAAAAATTAATAAACAGCACAGCATCTTTTCCCATTGTTCTTCAAAATTTATTACAAATGAGTCAAGAAGCTTGTTACCAAGAGGAAAGTTTCTTGGTTAATTCCTGTGTCAGTACAGAAACAGACCTGTGGATTTCTGCAGGAATGATGGCTACAAATATACAAATGAGGTCCTCCTAGCTCTGTATCCTGTCTCTGATCATAGCCAGGGAAAGATGCTTAGGAAGCACTTTAATAGCAGTGCCTATAAGGACTGATGCAGCTCTAGGTATATTTTTATTTCCTTTCCAAGTTAGAGAGGCTCTGTGTGATTCATCCTCTCAATGTACAGAAATCATCCATCCTTCTCAGCTTTTACTGTTGATTTTCTAGGACTGCTACTCAGTCTGTGAGATGAGTGGTCACACCACTTGCTCTACTGAAAGCACCAGAGAGTCAATTAAAGTCACTGAAAAGGAAGCAGTGAATTCACTCAGTCTTTTGATCCAGCTTGCTTTTATGCAATGAAATTGTAAGGTACAGATAACTTTCAGAAAGATGATTAGCTTCAATCAGGTAGATAAGCAAACTTGTTAAATCAACAACTATGGCATGTCCCCAAGTGCCCCTGTGAATAAAGACTCATAAGGATATAATTTAAAAGATGTTAATTATTAATTTTTGAATTTCTGGTTTAGTTAGGATCTTGAAAATATACAATGATTAATGACTGACTAGTCAAGTGCTTGTAAAAATTTATTAATCCCCTGAGAATGATAAATCTTCTTTAAATTAATACAGGCTGACAGTCAATGATCACGTGTTCCCTAGACCTTTTGATAAATATTCTTCCTTTTATTTCCAATCAACTCTGATACATGAAACTGGATAATTTATTTCCACTAATTTATCTTTGTTCTCTTGAGTATTAGCTCCTCTCTTTCCATATTTTTATCCTAGAGAAACACAGTGGAGTCTAGATCAGCATCAGTAACACCAAGCATAATAAAAATCAACTGAAAAATACGATGTAAGTTCAAATTAATAGCACAACAACTGCTTGGTTAGATTAGGAAAAAAGTGGAAAAGAACCACACACTATGTCTTCTGTAGTATGGAAATGCTGTACATCTTGACAGTGAATAATTTCCTTTTGTCTTTAATTCCACTATGCTTCACTGGCACACTATATTGATATGGGTGGGAAGAGGGTGTGTTATATCAGCTCTACCTACCAAGAATGGAAGACCAAGTTCTGGATGAGAGGATTTTACTTGAGATTTTTGCTGCATTAATATGGATTAGAAAGCTATCAGGGCAGAGAGAAAGCCACCTTTCTTGTTTAGGTGGTTTGTCAGAAGATCATAGCTTTTTGCAGGATGTTATTAATCCAACCATCTGTCCATCCATCCATCCATCCATCCATCCATCCATCCATCTGCTTGCTAATTAATAACATTCTTTCTAGAACTATATTCATAGAGTTGTAAGTATTTCTTATCTATAGCTTTTCTTTTTTTTCAGTTTCAATTCAGTTCCCAATACATAAAGGGAATTAGAATTCATAAGTGTACCTTTTTCTTTTTGATTTTGAAAGTGATTAGGAATCTGCTCTAGTCATGCCAGACATTATTCTCCTGACATTCTTTTCCAGTAGCAAAACTTTCTCCTTCACAAAATATAGTCTATTTAAAAAAAACCCAACAAACTGGTGTACTGCCTCATTATAGAAAATAGAAATCTAGGTGAGATACAAGGAGAAATCACTCCAATGCCAGCTACTGCAGCCATACTCATAAATAGAGGAAAGGGACATTTCCAAAGGAGATGCCACCCCTGTATAGACAGAAGTAGAAATGAAAGTATATATATATATACAGATACACACACATATATATATATAGAGAGAGAGAGAGAAAGAGAGAAATTGTAGAAAGGCTCTACAGCTGGAACACTTGCTCCTAAGAGGAGATTCAGAGGTGTATCTTCAAAGGCTGAGGACAGTGTATGCTTTTTGAACACCACTCAGGATTCACTGGCAAGGGGGTTCTTTGGAACAAAGAGCTTTAAAATGATTTTTAAGGTGGGAATGGAGCTTAAAGGACCTGCCAGGGTGAAAGAAATCTGCCAAGCAAGCTGCCTTGAGGAAGAGTAGTGACTTCACTTGGGAACTGGAGATCGCAGAATCACAGAATATGCTGAATTGGAAGGGACCTACAAGGCTCATCAAGTCCAACTCTTAGCCCTGCACAGGACCATTCCCAAGAGTCACACCATGTGCCTGAGAGCATTGTCCAAACACTTCTTGAACTCTGTCGGGCTTCGTGCTGTGATCACTGCCCTGGGGAGCCTGTTCCAGTGCCCAAGGGCTGAGTTATGTAAAAATGATCTGTTTGGACCAGTAGGTCAAAAACTAAAGGCTTTGACATGGAGAAGATGGATCAATCCTATATATAAATTAAACCAAAGGTCAGTTCTTTTCCCAGCTTATGTGTCATTTCAGAGGAAAGAATCTTGCAAAGTACTGTGAACACGGTGTACTGTGTACTGCACTGTACAGATGGAAAAATGCCACAATGATATTCAAACTGCAGAAACTAATGTTTATTCCCAGTTTTCACTCAAGCTGTTTCAGCTAAATATACTGCAGGACTGTTAGAATATCTATGATACTATATAAACCACCTACTTTCTTTTTACAGAGTTAATGGGACAATTTTAAGTGAAATTTCCTTCTAAGTAATAAATTTGCTTAGGGATTAACTTCTTTTTTGCTTAGGTAGAACATTTATTCCCTAATGATGAACTGCTTTGATCATTAGAATAAGCTGTAACTACAGCATTATCACATTCTCTATCATTTATTCAAGGTTGTTGAAAGGAGAATAAACCTCTTATGAATATTAAGTATTTAGATGTGGGTTTTTTTACTACCTTCAAACTAATTCTATTAAGGAAAAGTCAGGAAACAATGACCTCACTGTAGTTGGTCCGTCTGTGTCTAAAGTCAGATCTCTACATCGTTTTTTCAGCTACGACGCCAAAACCCAGGGAGATGGAAAGGAAAGATGTGGGGCTCATTTGTACATGAAGGGTCTTTAGCTGACTCCTCATAGGTGAATGTCAGCAGGTTAATCCATCAGCAAAGAGAAGGGGAAGGGAGTAGAATCTCTCTGGGCTGCTCTGAACCAACCCCATTAGGGCACGTGTTTGCTGAGGCAAAGACCACAGCAAAGCAGAACCACTCGGAAAGGCCAGGGCAGGGATGGATCCAGGATTATCCACCATCCTTTAAATAATAGCCTTCATTCAGTGGGGAGAATGGATATTGTGTTCAGTCCCCATCAGAAGGGGAAAAGTTATGTAAGTAAAAGATGTTTTCAAGGTGTAATGAATCAATAATCTATTGTCAGCCAACAAGCCACAGCCAACAGCCACAATGAATGCTGTGTGGAGAAATCCATCTGCAAACATCTCCTACATCATGTGTTTATAAATATTTAGGTATATAATACTCCATCTTCATTTCACTGTATATCACACAGTGGTCTTTCCTCCAGCATCTGCCTTCTGCTTGAAAATTTCCAGTATAGTGAGAAATATGTAAGATGAAGAAATAGACCTCTAATGCAGACCCTGGCAAACAACTTAAATCATATGCCTTAAATCCTGGTTGGTAGAGTAGCTACCCACAGAGCAGTAGTTAGTTGTCATGCGGGGAGAGATGGGAATGGCTTGTTGAAGTGTGTGCTCAGCTGCTGTGGCACAACAGAGAGTGCTGTGGGGCACAAATGCATCAGGGCCCTGGAGTGATGGTCCCCTCGAGAAGCACAGCCCTATCTTTCCTTGCCAGTGCTCCAGACCACTTTCAGCCATAGTTATATCTGAACAGTGATGTAAAGCCATGGTGATTACTGTGCAGATGCAGAAGGGGCATGGTTTGGCCCATGTCCGAGCCCATACTGTACTATTTTCAAAGTGCATACGGCTATAATTATACAAGTTAAATTTCCATATAATATCCTGTTTACTATGAATAGGACTTGGGAGAATAAGACAATTGTTGGCTGCTGCAAGTTATCCTTACTATACTTAATAATTAATCCTTGAAAAAAGATGATTTTTTTTTTTTTGTCATCTATGAAAGTGGTTCTTGCATTATTGCATCTCTCTGCAAATATTTAGGGAAACAGGTCTGGGGATGGGAATGTATGCTGTTTCATATTGATAGTGCATTTGATCAAATCTCTTAATGGAAGTGTGTGAATTTTTTATTTATAATACTATATTCTTGGGGACACGAGAACATTGTTCTTTTGAAGGGTTGCTTTTTAAAGCCTGGATTATTTCCTTGCTCTTACAGCAGCGTGTTCCCTGGCAATGAGCTGAAGATACACCACTGGTGCTGTATGCCTTGTCCTGGTTGCTCTTGCAATTACTCTTCTGGAGGGGTTGAAGTGCAACACTTCTCAGTGGGAGATCCTGGACTGGCAAGATGCATTAGCTTGGTGAAGCTGGGACCACAAGCAGTGCTTCCTCCTTCCCTCCTCGTCCCTGACTTCACTAAAACCAGCCTTTCAACCCTTGAGGAGAGGTTTGGGTTAGTAGCACTCTCCTTCCCCTCTCCTGCTGGCTGACCTTGTGCTGTTGTGGCCAAGTGGCTCCACTTCATGGCTTGGAGTGTCAGAAGTGACTTCTCTGGGGGTCCTTCCCGAACTCATGTTACTCATGAACAGCAAACTGATGTTCTCCAACTAGATCTTGGATTTTGGACTAAACTTGAATGGTTTATCCCAAGTTTTAATCAAGCCCTGATTTGTTCCTACAAACTTTCACTTCCAGATTTCACCCCACATAATTAATATAATGTCATTGCTTCAAAGCATGTCATTTACTCAGTAACAGCCCCAATTACTCAGGGGTACTGACTTTGGCCTTTTAAAATGCATTAGCTACAGGAATTGCCATGACCCCAATTACTACAAATATGTTCATGAATCAAAGACCCTGCGGCCAGACTTCTCCTCCTGACTAATCATTAACCAGGAAAAACATTGTGGAGCTGGCACTGATTTTTCTTGAGTTATTTTAAGAGGGTGACCATAAGACATATAACTTGCTCCTTTCAGCCTTAGAGGACTTCCAGACTACTGGTGAGTTAAGCTGAAAGGGATTTCTGGAAGGGATCAACCTAGCAGAAATGGAGCTTGAAAATACTTTGGTAGGAAACTTCTATCCCATTTTCCCCATAGTTATTGGTCATTCCATTGTCACAATGTAAGGAAGAGGAATTTTTTCATATCTAATTTGCCAGAAGTTTGAGAGACCTGACACTGCAGCTAAGTGTGGCTGAGGGAAGAACCACAGATCAGTTCTTGTTTTGGCTATGGCCCTTGCAACAGCTTTCTAGGTATCTTTCAATATTGAGGGAGGAGGGAGAGAAAGGCATGTTTAAGGTGAGTGAAATGAAGAACATCTCCCCAGAGGCATTATGTGCCTCTGACTGTCTCCTGAGGACACAAGCTTAAAGGGAGCTTGAAATCCTGAGATCTTTTACATGAGCTGTACCTAGGAGTTCAAGGTACATGGAAGTTACTTTAGGGTGCAAACACCTAGAGTGCTGCCTTAATATATGTACAGATCCTTGTACACAACATTCGAGGTAACAGATCCTTAACTGTATTAGACAAATAACCCCCAGACTACTAAGTATTTCTGCAAATAAGGGAGCTTTCTTATGTGATCACCCATATTTTTTCACAGGTGCAGATAGCATTGCTGCATTTGTAGTCAGATCCTTCTTTGCATCACCAGGAAATACATTCCTTTACCCATGCACCAAATTAAAAAAACATACACACATCTACAAAGTCATTTATGTAAGCATTACAAAATTGTGATTGTCAGGAAGCCTTGCATTAAAACCTTCATTCCTGATTAGAAGATGGCATGCTGAGTGCTTCAACCCACTTTACACTCCAATTCAAGCTATTATTAGGATATCTGTCCGTTCAGTCTTTTGCTTAATGAGAACTGTTCTTTAGAGATGCAATGATAATGCTTCCAATATAAACTTTCAGCCAAAAGTGTGATTTTATTAGGCATCTCCTAGCAAAATAAAAAGTGAATTCTGCTTTTGCAAAGCTTGAATAACACTGAGAACATTGATGAGAGTCTGGATATTGCCATTTTCCCTTCAGCATAGCTTTGTAACTCCCACATGGAGCTTGACCAGTCTTCTGTCCCTGTTGGGTTAACGTAATGCTGTAATGCACATGGAATGTATGCTCATTAAGATCAGAGGATCAAGCCTTTGGGATACCCAGCGGAGCATGTCATAGAATCATAGAAGAGTTTGAGTTCGAAGGGACCTTTAAAGGTCATCTAGTTCAACCCCTTGTGAAAAGCAGGAACATCTTCAGCTAGATCATGTTGTTCAGAGCCCTGTCCAACCTGACCTTGAATGTTTCCAGGGATGGTGCATCTACCACATCTCTGGGTAATCTGTGCTAGTGTTTTCCAACCCTCATCGTAAAATATTTCTTACTTTTTCTGGTTTATGGGGAAGGAACAGGAAATATAGGGTTCAAGGGCTGAAAAGCCTGTGGGATTTGCTCATCTCCTTTCTTAGTTTTGGGAAACAAACTAAGGCACTTAGCCAAAATGATTAGTGAAGCTGGGTTTCTGAAGGGCAATGCAGACAGCAGTGAATGAAGACAGGACTGCTCCTGAGACATGGGTTGGCAAAAGCAGCCAAGACCCACTGGACACAACTTACATGTAGCCACATGGGAACCATCTGCCAGGTTGCACTGAATTTTCTCTGCAGTATTCCTGGGAATGACTAGGCCTTGGTTTGGTGCAGTGGTCATTGATTTCAAGAGCTTTTCAGTGATCTTTGAAATCCTGCACTAATGTACTGGAGAGATCACCCAGTATGAAAAAGTTTTTCCTAATGTTCTCAGTACATTTTATCATCATTACTACAGCAAGGTCTGCTCTCACCATCACAAAAGGAGAGCCCTGCAGCCATCTATGATGCTACATTTCTCTGCAAAGAGTATCTGCTCTGTTTGGTGGTGATAAGAGTCACTACCCATGCATCATGCTTGGTGAAACATTTTGTCTTGTTCCTTTTACCTCAGCTTCTGGGGAATTACTGCTTATGTGATAGCTAGGAAAATAATAGGGATTATAGAAACAAGAAAGTGTTAAAGGAATAGTACTTTTGTTTACTGAATTTCTTAGTTTGAAAAATGTAGGGACCAAATATATGTGAACTAAATCTGTAGCCTACCATGACTAAAATTTTAAAAATACTAAGATGGAGGTAGATGGATTGAAAAATTTTCAGAGTTAAACCTATGACTGTTAAGCAAATTCTCTTGCATGATCTTAGATCTTTCTTGAACATGATATAGTTAAAGGGAGAACACAATCTCTTCACTGCAGATAGAAAAGACAATGCTGTATGAATAGATAAGAAATCATTAAATAATATTTTCTTTATCTACATTCATGTGGATTATGCTCATTAAATAAGAGCAGAGATTTTTTTTACTACAACTTGTTCTTCAGCCATAACTTGTTCAATTTTATGTCACTTGTATATTAAGAGTGATTTATTCTGAGACTTTTGCAACACCATTTGTTTTACATTTGAAATGTCAGTGGTGATCAAGATGTCTTCTGTGAATTGTCAGCAAAACAAAATCCAGGGAGCTATTGGGATGATAACAAAAGACCTCTGATCCTAAAATGAGACCAGACCATGCAGATTAATGTCGGGATGGTTTGTTTTGCTCTAGCACCTGATATGGATGGGGGCACCTGTGCTAGAGTGAGTGTCACTTCATTATTGATAAAAGGCACTATTCATCAGCACAGCCCCTTCCTTGTGATGTGACTTCAAGCACATGGTGCTACAAGAAGAGCTAGTGTGGAGGACACTGACCTTTGGCTTCCTACCCTCTCTGGGTAAATCTGTGTTTGCATATTGCAGACCTCAGAGGCCCAAAGATGCAAACCCTCAATGTGCAAAATTTCATTAACTTGCAAGGCGGTAAGACAGAGTCCCCCAGGCCAAACTGCAAATCTGCAAATCATGGTGTAATGTAGAGGTGAATAATAAAATTGTGGAAAAGTAGAACAGAGGGAACAGTACTGACAGTTCCCATTACTCCTTGCAGAGGCTGCTCCAAGAGCCCACTGAAATACCCAGGAACATAGCCTTGATCTTGGGTGAATGGGAACACTCTGGAGCCAGCTTCTCCAGACCTCCCTCAGGAGATGTGCTGACATTGCCACAATCACAGACTGAAGGAACAAAGCTGCCACAAGGAAGAAAAAATGTCTTCTCTTAGAAGTATTTGGGGCTACAATAGAGTGACTGCTACTGGCCTAGTGTGTACACTTCTGCTCTGCTGCTTCAAGAAGGCAGCATTGTAAGAGCAGTATGCATGTCAGTTTTATAGTACTTTGAATGTATTGCCTGACAATGTGGTTTTCTTAATGGTCATGTTGCTGATTACTTCCATTTTAATAATAATGGCTTATTCTGTTAAGGAAATTCTCTGTGCTTTAAGAAAGAAACATTAATGCAAATGGTCCATGGTTTGCAAGCTTTCTCAGCCTCTCCCTATCAAAGTCCTGTAAGGATTTGAGTTTCCATGTACTAAAATCTGAGGGAAAGGTTCATATATGCTCTGAAAAAACATCACCCTGGGACTCACACTGTTTCACACACTGCCAGCTTGTGTAGTGTTTTCTACTCTGTGTAATAAATGATAACAGACCAAATTGTTAAGAGATAACATGGCTTGCCAAAAGCGTGTAGACATAACCAAATTAAGACACTGTGCACCCTGAAGTTTTCTGGCTACCTTGGCAACGCTAATGAACTTTTAATGGTTGAAAGGTCTAGAACAGTTTAAGCTTTTCTTTTTTAAATAAACTTTGAGCAACCTTTACTCAAATTAAACATAGTCCCCTACCTCTTCTTGCTTTCGCAATAGATTTTTTTCCTGGGTTGAACTCAATAATGAATTATTTCCTCTGATTCCTGGGTAGAGAATCCTTCCTGAAGTAATTTCAGTTTTACACTGAAAATGAACCCACAGCGTGGAAATCCAGGCTGAGTCAGCCTTCACACCAGTTTCTGTGAAAGAATCACCCTAATTTCCAATTATCCAAAGCAGTGGCTGCTAAAGTATTGATGCTTCTAGTTACAGACATCAGAAATTAGTTACTGAGGCAAATTGCCTTGCTGTGCTTCCATTTTCAAATGTAATTCCACTGAAGGGACTCTCAGTTTTCTCATTAAGACCTTTTTCAAAGGGCAAATCAACACAGAGAACTTTTCTTGGACATGAAGTTCTGTTGCGCAATGTAGTTTTATGGGGTAGGAATTAAAGAACTGATTCTGTCTGAGTACACTACTTCACCCCTGTCTGAACAGGTTGTCTGCTGGGATCTTGGCTTAACAGGAGCTGATGGACCTTGTCAAGCATGGTTTTTTTGGTACAAGTAATGAGCACATGATGAGCATAGAGAAGCACTGTGATTACAGGCAGGGTTTGTAGCTGAACTCCAGAGCTCCTGCCCTAAAGTCAGTGCAGACAGACTGATTCCAGTGCTTCTAGAACATTACAGATGGGAAATCATTGAATGATCTGTAGGTAGGGCCCCACAAATTAATTTGTTTAGCCTTATTCTTGTGGTTCTACCTTCCTGAATTAGGTAACCGAATTGTCTGTAGAACGTGTTATTTAAAAATGAAAGTCACAGATCAACACCCTTATTGTGTGCTTATTATATGCTGGTAGAAACACTGAGCAGATAAGTATGAACTTAATGTTGTCTGCCAGCAGCTCAGATGTCTTTGTGTGGCTGAGAAGGAGCCCACATCCAACTCAGCATGGGTAGCTCCTTTAAGGGAATTATCTGAGTCTCTTCTTGTGTGTGAAATGTAGTGAACAGGGGAGAGCTCTTCTCATCCTGTACCCTTGTCCAGGAATGCAAAGTCACCCAGGACCAGGTTCAACATCTCACCGTGCCTGCTCTAATTAAAGCCAGGGTTTCAACCCATCTCTTAATGAGAGCAGTAAGAAATGGGAAAGCTTTGATGAGGTGCCCAAAATTGAGTCCTACTTTCAGGTTGAGCAGGAATGTGCTCGTTCTGTTGATCTGTTCAGCAGCTCACGTGCCTTGCATCAGCATTTAGAGAAGCTGCAGAGCTTCATTTCTGAAGATTTTTGAACAAGCAGGAGTGAGAAATCTCTGTATTAGGCAACATCTTAGAGATGTCTTGGAAGACCTGGGTACTTATATTTCTCTGTACATCTGGCCTTAGGCTGCACAATTTGTTCAGCAACTGTTCTCAAATGTAATAACTTCACCAGTGTAATGAGTCAGGGTCCCTGGTGTTGTGTAAAGGTACTGCATGAACATAAATAAACATAAAGTGCACCTGGAATTCCCCATTGCACTTACCCAGACAAACAACATTCTCACACTTGCAAACCATTCAGAGCTAGCAGGTGGCTACTCTGCTCACAGTCACCAAGCCTGTTACCAGCATGTGCAGGGTATGTGCGTGTGTTTGGAATGCTATTCTTCCAGAGGTGGCTCACAAAGCAGAGGAGACCTAAAATCCCATCACCATCTGTAGAGAAATAAATGCTAATTTTCTAGGATCCTCCTAATGGCAGCTGTGGTTTTATTCATCCATCCTAAAACACACCAGTAGCACTCCCTCTCAGAAGACTTCATGTATAGGTTTAGCACAGTTTGAATGGGAAGCACTAAACATAATAATAGTGATACTGATGAAAGAAGAGGGGTTTTGGGTCAATCTCAAGACATTTAATAATTGAACAACTGTTTCTCAGACACTTTCCTTGATTTATTTTTCTATTTTCTATTTAATATTGGACATTTTCTTTTAATGTCTTAATTAGTCAATCCATAAATATGGATTGGTCATTACATATTGAAGTAATATCAAGTAATCTTTCTTATATTAATTTTCACCTTAAAAACAGCCATTTCTCTATTTTGAATTAATTCTTTGTGTATTAAAGTTTAGCTTAGAACTTTTATGTGATACATGGTTTAAAAAATTATTGCAATCCATTTTTTTTGGCCCAGTTTCTTTAATAGTGCTTCTGAAACTTGCCAAGTTTTGAAACATTTCTACTTCAATTTGTACTTTATGCTTAAGAGAAAATAAATTTTGCTTGTAATCCTAGCACACCTTAATTTATAAAAAAAAGGCTTGTGTTAAAAAGAATCAACGATCTTCATGACACTTGGACAAAATCCCTGTATTTGGCAGATGAGGCGATGGCTTTCTTGAAAAAAGTGGAAGGTGAAATCACAGAATTTACAAATCCCCACAATACATCACTGTGGAAACTTGAAATCTGTGACTGATATCTTCAGGTATCTTCATTAGACAGACTAGTTGTACATGTGTATAACTATCATTGTATACACAACCACTGCTTCCTTCTGAGTATATGACTTAGGATATTCCCTACGGTGAAATGTTCAAGAGGGAGGACAATTTGGCCTGTGCAAAAGATGCAAGATGCAAGATGGGAGACTCATATCTGTGTGTCATGGATGGAGCGAGGCTTTTCACTTGTGACAGAGAAGTAGCAATATGTTTATGATGTTCCACAGTAAATGCAACAGTGGTTTAATAAGATTTGATAGCAAGGTACACGTGATAGTTTACTGCATGGAGGACAGGGTCAGACAAAACTGTCAGGAGAACCATCCTGTAGAGTCACGAGGTTCAGAAAGGACACCCTTGCTTTCTAAAATCCTTTATTGAGGGGAGTTTAGGTCTGACTGGATCCAGACTTATTCCAAGACTTGGTCAATGGTTTATGTCTGAAGGATTATATGTGTACAATCAATCTTTTATATCACTTAGCTAAAATTTCAAAGTTTAGCATGCTGTTGATCACTTCCTGAGAATCTGTTATGGCAAGAAATCTCCCAACCTTGACAAGTAACCTGGAGAGCTGTTCCTGCTCAAGGGGACAACTTGGGATGCAGCATCCTGTGCAGGAGAGCTCGAAAGGCCCTGAACTCTCTCCTGTTTATGAAGTAAGATGATTGACTTATAGTCCTATTTGATACCAGCTGTAATTTGGGTGCATGCTCAACCAGCCCTTAGATGTTGAGCAAGACTTATGGCCATTAACTGCTTTGCTGTTACCTGCAAGGCAGATGCAGCCATCACCATCACCACTCTGGACTACTGCTCAAGCAGGAAAAATCTGTGTGTGTGTATATGGGGTCACACTGTCACACTATAAAAGAACCACCTGTAAAATGTGTATCTTATATTTAATATTTAAGACATCAAATATAAGACAGTGTGCAGGTCTTGGTATGATAAAGTAGCTATGCTGTGCATCTGAGAAAATCCCTCCAAAGATGTTGCCTTCCCTCCAGTTTTCTGAACCTCCACGAGACTTTAACGAAGAGCTTTCCCAATTATGGTGACAGAATAAAGCACAGATTTCTGTGTCTCTGTGGCATATGTTCCCACAGAAAACTGAAACACCAGCTCTGGGGATGAGATGCTGGAGAGACACTCACTGTATGTATATCTAGTTTCTTAAGCTCTTTCACCAAGGACTTGCAAGGTGTTTACTGTCACATACAAAATAACATGTAAAAGAAATTTTGGTTTGCTAAAGCTAGTTTGGTTTTAGGTTCTACCTCCATGTAACTAAAGAAAATGTATTAATATATATTTTTTAAAAACTTTTTATTTTAATCTTAAGAAAATAAATAAAAATAATACATTTAAACGTGCAAGAAGAATTCCATAAAGGAACTATTAAATTCAGGGATATTTTCTCATGCATCTAGTAGGAGAAGGAAGTGAAATTTCTTTCAAGGCATCTTAAAACCAAAGTTCTTTTAAAGTTTTTAAGAACTAGGATAAAAAAGGACTGATAAAATCCTCTAAGCAACTATATTCTAGTATTTAAAATAAAATCGTTTCAGCAAATAACCCAAAGTCCTACAAAAATGACAATCAGAATTCAAAACTAATGCTATCCATTGAAATCAAAGGAAAATATTGGGAGATATCAGTCTAAATTATTAAATTTTTTATTTTATTTTGGTCATCTGGGTTTATGTGTTGCAGTATACTGTCAAAGGTAATTAAATAAATTCCCTTGCATTTCTACTACCAGGTCTTGCCTCCAACTGAGCAAACTGTCCAGAAAGGATTCAGGTCTAATGGAATTCAGTGGATCTTCTGGTATGTGGCAAAATAAGGGACTATATCAGATCCAAATAACAGAGAGAACATTTTAATTGAATCCAGCTATAGCCCCATTAAAATCATCTTTCCATCTTGGTTTGAATCAGAAGGCCAACTGCTGCTAGATTTCTAGTTCCCTCTGGGAATCTACTTTACAGAGACTCTTGATTTTTATTGCTTTAGTTGGCTTATTTCTCGGGAAAAGTTCTCTATTCAAATCACTGCTCTGACTGCTGCAGAAAAAGTGGAAGCAAAGCAATGTTGTTTTACTTTCACGTTTTCTGCTTCTGGCCAGCAGCCAAAGCTATGCATTGTTCAAGCCATTTCCTACGAGTTTAGTACAAGTCTTGGGTCACACCATTAACTAGTTAAAGTCTAATTCTGATTCAAATCAGGACCATTTTGGGTCCATCCATCAGGTGGATATGATTTAGTGGCTAATGGGGGCTGCAGGCAGAGTAAGATTTGAGAAAAAGCATCTTCAGACAGCATGTCTCCTTTCTTCATCTCTGAGAACTTGATTTTGGCTATGACAAAGTATCAAAGTATCAGACTGAAGGAATAAACACTCTTTGGCATTCAAAATCAGGTGACACAACACCTCTGGTCAGGAAATCCCATCATAAAGCTTTCCTCTTGGAGAGAAGAATGCAGGCTGAGGGACTTCAACAGTCACAGAAACTTTGAGATGATGAACAGACCCTTTGTAACCTTCAGAGGACTGACATTTTACACATTGCTGCAACATGTCAAAGTATTATGCTAGTTATTTTGAGAGGTGAAGGGATGATAGGACAGATGGAGCAGAACTCAGTGCCTACATTATTAGCTTGTCAATAGGAGAGCAAGAGTTCTTTCTTGTCACCCCACATCCCATCCCATCCCAGATTCATGGAGCAGGAGGGTGAATACTGACTGCCTGAGGGGCTTCAAAGACTTCTGGACCATTTGGCTTTGCAGTGGTCTGCAGACAGTGTGCAAGAAACCCTCTAGGCACTGTGGGAACATAGGAAAAGAGAGCTTGCAGAGCCAGAATAGCAGCTTCAGTTCCTTTCACTCTATTTGGTCCTAGAGGAAAAGAAAGTCCAAGTTAGCAAGAAAAAAGTGATGAAAAAGTGATGAAAAATTCTTCCATTTATACAAAAACACTGTTGCTTGAGCTCCTGTTATTGTCTTAATCTTCACTTTTGGAGAAGAGTATTGGCTAGATTTTCTTTAAAAACAGAGTCAAAGACCTTCAGGGTCAAAAGCATTTGCAATTGTACATTTCTAATCTTTTTTCTCCCATTCTTGTTAGTTTAGGAGAAGATAAAAAGATTTTTGTTTAAATGTACTTAACAAAGAAATCTCAGTAACCTCAGGTTAGAATTTGAAAGTCTGGATTGAACTGTAATGAATTTTTAAAGATCCATTCATAATGCCTTAAAGCATTTGTGTATGAAGAATGTTTTTAGTTTTTTCCCCAGTCCTTCCAAGAATGTAAGCATCACATCCTTTTTCTTTATACTGGTGGCTTATTTTCTCCTTTATATATCTTCTCATTTAGAATTCTAAACCTAATGATTTTTTTTTCTCATGCTGACAAATAGAATAAAAGGCTCTACAGTGTTTCCTTTAACATTTTAAAATCTCAAGCGAACCTGAAAACTGCAAGAAGTCACTTTAAAAGAGTTATAATAAATAAATGCTACAGAAGGATTAAGTCCTTCTCCTGAAAGTAGAACAAAATAAAATGAAGAAAAGCTCTTCAAATAACCATCGAATTTCTCCAGGAGGAGATGAAACACTGACTGTTATCTCCCAGGCTGTTTATATTAGTCAAAGTGTTGAGCCCTAAGAACCTGAACATCTTAGAGTTTGGAGATCAAACAGGGGGCTTTAATTTTACCTTGTGCCTGACCATTGGCCTTGTAAGTTGCCCAGCATGTTAACAGCTGCCTATTCAAGCAAGATGCATAGCATGGAAAAAGCCTCTTATGCCACTGACTCCATTCCCTCTGTTCCTAGGTAGCTGTGTGCTGTGCATACATCTGCTCATCACAGCCAGTCAAAACGTTTCCCCAACATGTTCCTTGCTACACAAATCCCAACTCACTAAAAATGGGGAAGACTTCCTTGTGATGCTCCTCCTTCACATCTGCAAGCATCCCTTTCCAATATTTCCTTGGTTTTGTTTTTGTAATTAAAACAGTTGCTAACAGAAACACTAGAGTGAAGGTTTATAACAGCTTGCTTTATACCATCTTGTTTTCCGAAGAAATACAACTTTCCCAAATTTCCCGTTAGTAATAGAAATTTTCCCAGGCTTGGTTATATTTAAAAGTGAAATTATTTGGAAAGTTTGAGTAAAGTCTCGTAAGTGGCTTTTAAACGAGGCGAGATTGAGGAGCATAGGAAACTTGGTAAGGTCACAGGACACGATCCTGCTCTCACAGACAGCAGCAACTATGTTCCCAAACTCCTCCCAGAGGATCTAGAACCAGGGACAGGGACTGTTGCTCTTCATTCTTTGTATAGACAGAGTTGCCAATGAGTCTTGGTGTAACACTATTGTAAAGTACAAATCCCAAACTCAGCAAGGGAAGATGAGCCTGTACAGCTCAGTAGGTTCTGTGTGAACCACTTAACTAGGCACATGATCCAATAGTGCAAAGATTTTTAGTTGATTCTCACTCAGCAAAGCACTACCCAGAGAATGTGCCTGTTTATCATGGACAGAAGAAAGCAGAACATCCACCAAGCCCAGTTTTATGTCTTTCCATAACTTTGCTTTTTTCTGATACATTTTCATTTAAAAAGAAAAAAAAAAGAAACTAACCAACAAACCAACAACAACAAACAAAGAATCAAAAGACTAAAAAGTCCCACAAAACCCACAAACAAACAAAAAAATCCTTTGGTCCCTGTGAAGAGATCTTTCAGTCTTTATGCTGGAACTAGGCTGACAGTGACCAAGGAAATAAGCTTGGCTTTATTTATATCGGTGCTGTGACAAAAGTCTGTTGCAAAATTGGCTTCATGTTCTATGGAAGAACCCCCAGGTGTCAGCCCTGTGTAAGTGGCCAAGAGTGAAAAGATTTTGCAAGTTTAACAGTCACTTTTACTAAGGCATCTGTTATCTTCTCTATTTTTCTGTACTGTTCCCTTTCTCCAGAAGAGAGCACTCCTTCTGCCACACTGTGTGCTCTATTTCACAGCAGGCTCAACCAGAAGTACCTGGGAAGGTCATCACTGGACCAAGACTGCAAAGGTATCAATGTATATATATGCAAGATATATAACTAAGGATCCAAGATACAGTTCAAGCAAGCAAGCATGCCTGATAAGGATTTTGAATAGCTAACTCTTTTCAGATATGTGAAAATCCTTATTTACAGAAATGAGTAATGTGTTGCATCCAAAACTGACTATCAGCATCAAGACAACCAAATTATCCCAGAATCCAGAAAGATGGCAGGAGGGTAGAGCAAGGACAACATCAGACTCCTGTTTTAAGTGGAATTGCTCCAAGTTCCCCAAAAATAGCAAATTCAGGAGCCAATGGTTAACCTCATAGGGACAACGCAGTTAGAATGTGAAAGCACTGCATGAAAATCTCTGCCTTTTGGGCATTCTGATGGAAGGATTCTGCAAGCTGCCATGCAACTAGAAACCTACTACCACTGGAGGATGGTAATTGCTACAACAACCTTCAGCTTCCTCATTACTTGGATCAGGATGTTGCAAAAGAAAACCCTTCAATCTCATCACAGTGACTTCAGCATATGAGACAGGATGGATTCAGGAGGTCTTAGCATCTAAGATATATATATGTTATATAATGTTATCTGTTTCATCTGCTTCTTCTTTCAGTATAATCATCCAAACATTATGAGGAAACTCTTCTTGCTTACAAAACACACATAGTTTGTTTTGTAAGCAAGGACTATGCGTATCATACCCCAGTATCTTTTCCTCTAAGCAAACATTTTAAGTAACTGTGATATCAAGAGATGCTGGCAGGTCTCCAAGAAGGATTCAGGATGGAAGTTAAACAGCCTGAGTTGTTATGGTTCAGCAAGCAACATCTCTTTTGTCTGGTAGATCCTACAGTTTCTTAATAGTTTCTGGACATAGAACAGTAATGTATCACAGCTGGGTGCCTTTGGCTTGCTGTAAGAGCCATCAACACTGGGGATTGCGTCCATGGACTTTATCTTGGAATTCATGTGCCCTGCCAGAGAGAGCTGGAATAGATACATGCCTAGTAGGTACCAGAAGTTATATACTACCTGATGATCATTGAACCACAAGATCTTCCTGGGTCTTCCTGAGTTCTTGCTCCCAATAAAAGACAAGATCAAAAAGAGAAATTATGATATTTGTCTTGAGTCTTGTGAGAAATTAAGTGATAACCCTTAGGAATGATAAAAAAAAAAGATTAGGGAGGAAACTTTCTGTGCCATTGTGATTCAGGACATTGGTTTGGTAGAGGAGTCTATGTAGGCTTAGCAGAAGCCAGTGGATAACAGCTTCCAGGAGACATACCTGCACTGCCATTCTTCCTTGGAGCATAAGTGATTCACTAGTTCATGTCAATTAATGAATGTAAACACTTGTCGATCATTTATTAGCAAATTATTCCCCTTGAAAGTCAGGATTTTTTTCTCTGATAGATCAGCTCAGTTCCTATGGCTGAAATTGAACATGACAGTATAACCTGTATTTCTTGGTTTTTCATTGTGGATAATAGTTTTCCCTGCTTTCAGTCCTGAAGCCTCATTTGTAGTAGATGAATGCACTTAAACTTCTGCATTTGGTTGGCAGGTGAAAGGATCCTGGTGCGCAGACTGTGTTTCAACTTGCAAAGAAATTAGCAGTCCTTCAAAATAAAAGGCACTAATGAACTAAAACTAACCAGTATTCCTTCAGAATAATACAACACATTCAGTCTTGCTTTTGTTTTGCAACTTCTTCCTTTAAGTGACTTAAAAAACAACTTCTGAGGGTGTTTTCTTGGAGGGAGTAAATTTCTGAAGGACTTAATGAGGTTCTTGATCCATCTGTTAGTGCCCTCTACTACCCCAACTTCTTGAGAATAACATGGCTCAGATTAGTGTCATCTTTCACTGCCTTCCCTGGGAGCTAGGACAGGTCATCCCATCTCTAAGAAGAATGGGTGATGAAATATTTATTCAGTTAAATTATGTAAGCTGGAGCCCAGCATGCAGATGAAGAGGACCTAGAAAGCAGAGTACGTTTGCATTCATATGTGTGTGCTCAGATTACAAAAAGAGTGAACAAATGCTTCCTTGGGTTACAGGGCTACATTCAGCCAGTCTCCAAGGGCTAGAATGGCCTTCCCTTATGCCAGCCATTGAGAGCTGATGATCCAAGTTGTGCTGGGATTTCCAGTGTTCAGATATCTTGGCCACAAGGGTGACAACTCCTCTCTACCATCGTGTGACTGCCCTTAACCCAGTGGATGTTATGCAGTGGATTCATCATGGTGACACTGCAAAGGGCAGTTCATGCTCCAGTAGCCTGTTAAGCACAATTACTAAACTGATGGGCTCATCTCTCTCTGTTGGATATGCTTAAGGCACATGCATTCCTCACAAATTTTTGCTGTCACCAGCAGTCACTGAGGGCATCTTAATGACCCAGATACTATTCCCATTTGACAAAACCTTACCTTCTGGAGATAAATCTTTTTTGTTTCAATTTTCATAATGGGACATGCAAATGGGTAGGAAAGATGAACATTCGTATGCTGGCTATTCTCCATCATCATGCTAAAAACGTCTCTAAACAAACCAGCCTTTTCCTTGACTCTCTCGCTGACATTTGAGAGGCTAAAAATGACAAATTTAGTTTCTCAGTAATCACTATATCTATGGGAGTTGGCAACATTTCCTATGAAAGGAATTTAAATGAAAAAAGAATCAAATAATTTCCATCTCCAAGGGTGTGATATTAAGGAGATAGATGCCCTCTGTAGATAAGTCTTTGGAGTTGCACTGTGTTGGTCCTTGCTAGTGTGCAATTAAATATCTGGGAGAAGGAAATTCATGCCACTGTTTTCCTCTGCTGCCTTGTACACTCTCTGCATCTTCCACCTTTGTGTTATTCAGGGATCAATGTAGCATACGACCCAGAGGCTGAATACCTTCCTGTCAGTGGCATTGTGCATGCAGGAATTTTTATTCTTTCTGTTTTCTATTCTGTCCTCTCATGTATCTTGAGAACCAGAAAACGGTCTCTGAGTACTTGTAATTCCACTGATGCAATTTCTTCTCTCAGTTCTGGTTTAGATTTCTGTTTTAACTTGCATTCAGGGAGACCAACCACACCATGCTCTTGGGAAATGGACCTTGAGTTTTTGAGAGCTGTCTCTGCTTAAGAAAGCACAGTGTTTGCAAACCTATGTTTTTTCAGGCTTCAAAAGATAAAGACATGTCAGAACTCACCTTTAAAACAAGCTCTAATTCACCTTCTAAAATAAGGTCTGACCCGAGGCTTCCACGTGGGGAATAAGGGATCTCTGTCAATATAGTACTCCAAATGAGCAATCATTTGGAGGGGCAAGTGCCTCAGGGCCATGTCTTGTCTTTGCTATCATTTTCCTCCACAGTGGCACCTTTCATTTCCCTAGCAAGGCTTTCAGTTTGCACACGGAAAGCTGTAAGAATTCATGTCAGACATGATAACAGGACTCTACAGACATTATGCCACAGAGATTTCTAGGAGCTAAGTGCCTAAATAACTGTGGGTCTGGATCTATATACCTAAGAATGATTTCAGCTATTTTTAACTTCAGCCTCTTCATTCTCACTTTCTTTTGTTAATTCAAATGAGCAGTGAGAAATGTTTAATGCCTTATTTCAGACCCAGTGAGCCAGGGTCATGTCAGCCTCTTGTAATGATTTACCACTGAATGGTAACTGTGTTGTGTTTTTCACCAGCAATCAGAAATGCAGTTCTGAAGTCTGCAAGAACTGCACGAGGCCGAGAGACAGGCTGGATTTAAGGCTCCAATTTTTCTTGTGAGCAGGATACCACAACAAATTTAATTAAAGTGCCTCAATCAATCAAAGTCCTTCAATGTGTGCTTCGTGAAAGGAGATTCAGACCTACTCCAAAACCCACTGATTTCACTGGCTGTGAGATACAGAAAACCCCATTGTTTGTATCCCAGCCCACTGACAGACATGGCATGCCAGCAGCTGATGGCATGCGCTTTCTGAAGGTAGCTTTGCTGCAGCCTGGAGTCCCTGCTGCTCTCCCTTCCTTCAAAAAGGGGCTCCTGCTGGGCTGGCAAAGTTTGTTAGCTCACCAAAATCACAGAGCTGATCCTTGGCTGCACAAGGCCTACTGCTGGGAGGCCGCCTTCTGCTAGGGGAGTGCCACAGGATATGTTGCTAACTTTCCATATTAATGACATAGCACGAGGCTAAGCAGCAGGGGCTGCTGTTTGAGAATCTCACAAGACACCAGCACTTTTACTTATTTCTTCTGCTGCTGCTTTTCTTATAAGATCATCAAGAATTTTTTCACTTGTTCCTGAGAGCTTTAGCTTTACCTTCTTTCATGAGGAGGAGGAGTTGATACCTCCTGTTGCCTCCTCTGACCCATAATGTGGTCACATCCCAGGAGGACAAGCCCTTTCCCTCACTATTCCTGCAGGTAAACAGTGAAATCTCTTTCCCCCCCTTTTTTTTATGTGTGTGTGAATGTGAGTGTCCCCACTGATTACTGGAGATTCATAACTCTGCAAAGGAATTGGCTCTTCTGAACCACCTCTTCACTGGGATTTTGGCTGGTTAAGCATTGCCTGTAGTAGTAGCAGTGGGTAGTAATAGCTGCCTTCATGAAAAATATGCATTTCTATCAATAATGCTCTGTATGTAGGGTTTGCTGCTTAATTGATTTCAGCTCTGGGTTCACTGAACTGTTCTGTTCAGCCAAGAAAGAGAAGCTGGCCATACTTCAATCAGAATATAAACTCTGTTGGCTGCTCCCTTGCATGAAACCAAGAAGGAAATAAGTGTAAAACAAAAAATTATGGAAGTTAAAAGCTGTTCCTTCTTCCTGAGGCATAGTGTCCCCTTGCACAGTTGTTGTGTTTAACAAAAGTGTGACATGTAGGCACCTGCAGCAATAGAAGGATTGAAAGTCTGATGCATTCTAGGTACTCCAGGTTTCATCACTTCAAGACTCAACTGCCCTCCAAGCTTCTGTCTTCAGAAAGGGGTAAGACCCTCATCTCTCTACTTTTTGCAGTCACTGAATTCAAACCTAACATCCATGAACTGCTCAAGCACTTGCCATTCAGGAGGAGGAACGATTCACATGGATGTGATTTGGGATCAACAGCAGTTTGGAGTGGAGACTGTAGTTGAGGAGAGAGTGAAGATACGGGGGATTTCATAAAAACAAAAGACAATGTTCGTTTACAAGAAGCAGGTTGGACTTGGTGGTGATGACCTTGCCTACACAGAGCAAGTGTCAAGCAGAATTCTCCATTTGATTCTGCTGTATTCATCTAATGATGAAGTAAAAAAGAGGTGCATTAATCAGAAGGTAGGGTTCCTGGGTGGCACACCCAATTTGTTCTTACAGGATAACTTCCATAGCAAGTACCAGACTTTTGAAACAGTCCAGAGAAAAAGCCTCTCAGATCCAAGAAATTTAAATTCAATGAATGTGATGTGGCTTGCAGTTAATTCCCTAGGAAGTAATGAAATAGATAATTAAAGACTGGACAGCTACCTTAGGTAAAACATTATTCATTAGAGTAAAAGCACTTCAGATAAACTGTTTTCAGGCCATGAAAGCCAGGTCTATGTCTTTCTGTGCATCACTACAGCTGCCCAGTTCCAGATGGGGGAATGAGATCTTCTTTCTGAAGGTCCCACCATAGCTTGCTTATGCTTGAGAAGGAGGAAACTTACATCAGAATGTGGAAAAATCCAGGAAGTGTTAGGGTTTTGCTTTACTCACTCCTGTCCAACAACATTATTCCCTGATTGCAAGCCATAGTCTTCCTAGCCTTGCTTATCTTGCCTCCTATGTCATCCTCAAAGACCTGCCCTGAACTTTCCTCTGGTAGAACAGTGGCAAAAAAGACTCCCTCAGAGAAGAGAGGTCTTCTCTAAAGGGGATGGATTCCCCTAAGTTAAAGAGCCATGGGATGTTGCGAGGATGCAGTGAGGGTGAAAAGGGGTCATCCAGGGAAAGCCTTTGACAATGGAATTTGATTAGCACCTTCCTTTTGAGAAAGCAAAAAAATATTACTGATGTCAGGAAGAGAGTAAGTCCCAGCCATGTAATGGACAGTGCTCCAAAGGTAGTAGCAGAGCAGGCAGCAAATTGCTTCTCTGAAGTGTGAAAGCATTTACTATTCAGTCAAGGAACTGGGCAATTTGTAATTTCCTAAAAGCAATTTCTCAGGAAAAAAGCCTACCCAATAATTAAAAATACAAAAAACCCACTTTAAATAAATTTACCAATCTGAAGATGAATAACAGCATAACAACATCTGTGCACACATCAGTGCTCCCACCCACACATCCCTGCAGTGTCGTTAAAGACCATGGGGATTATGTAACAACATCTCTGTAGTGGGTTTGAGCACAGTCTTTCTTACCTAACACTTGTCCCCATACAAGACATCTCTAGTCTGAGTTTAGGTGTGTGGTACTTGCTCCATTCAGTTCTGACCCTTACAGCTAATTTTACATTGCAGTGGAACCAGTGCTACACTCTGCCTGTTTTAACATCCTATAGGATGTGCTAACTAGAGTAGTCACTTGGCATTGCATCATGACAGAAAACAATTATTTCTGTCCTTACCGTGTGCCTTCTTGTTCCTTGGACATGAAAGACTAAGGGAGCCATGATACATTACAAGAAGCAAGCATCACCCTAGGCCTTTGTCAAAAAATCTGTCTACCAGCTACATCAGTTCAATCAGCCTCCATGTGAATTTTTTTTCTCAAATCATCTATTTTTACTAGGTCACAGTAAATCTCTTTTAACCCGCAAATACTGATCCTTAGCTAACAAAAAATAATCTGACACTGGAAATTTCACACCTTGGATGCCCTAAGTGAACCATGTGGAACAAAATGCTACCTTATCCTGTGGAATGGGTGAAGGGTGAAGCATTGTTTCCTTGCTTACAAAACAACTTAAAAAGCTTTTTTGTTGTGGCATTGGTTCTGTACCCCAATCAATGTGAATAGGGCTGCCAGCATTTACAAGGGATACAAGGACAACACAGGCTTTGTAGGGAGAAATTGGTGTTATTTAGTCTCTTTTATAGGATTTGTGGGATGTTCCTCTTGTAGCTTCTATGACTCAGAACTTTGTGGGTGATCGTGGTCCTTGCTTGTTCCCTTGACTTAAGATTGGTGCAGGAGTGATTGTGTCTCGGGAAGGAATGGCCTGTCAACCGCCACACTGTGCCTTTAACATCACAGAGAGGCATCAGGACTAATCAGGAAATAAATCAGGTTTTCATCATTGTAACTGTGAAACTGTTTCACCTTTGCAAATCAGTGCAACAGTGCGATGAAAACACAATTAATATCCTCTAGAAATTCCCTGTGTGCATCTTTCCATCAAGATTATAGGCAATAAAATTATTAATGTTTCAAAACAATTAAGCCATAATGAAAATTAGTAAACTTTCCAATTCTTTTGCCATTACTACTGACTGACTCCATCTCTGAAGCTTTATTAAGAACATTTTTAAGTAGGACAAACATCAGCAGGGCATAATTCAGGTAGAGTTAATCTTGTCTCACAGTAGAAGGAAGGACAAGATGACATCTTGAGATTCCTTTCAGGCCAGTTTTTCTTCTAAAACATTTTGAAAATCTGTTTTCTTACATCAGCAGTGATTTGTATTCATGTTGCATGGATAGAAATGAATACACCGACTTCTTGAAATAAGAAAGACAGTCTCTATTGCATTCAGATCAGGTCCATTTTTAACTTTTAGGGATTAAGATATTCAAACACTTGGAAAATATCTTACTTTGACATAATGCATGCTACTTTGTTGATTCTTAATGAGCAAAACCTCCTATTTGATATATTCTTGGTCTAAAATACTAATTGATGAGTAAGCTTAAAACATAAACAAAAAATCTTCTTGTAGTTCAACATTATTTTCATTCTGCTCATTTTAAGTCTTTCTTTTTCCACCTTATTGCATTTGAATTGCAATTCATCTTAAATGACTTAGAAGGAAATACTTTTGCAAAAGAGTAAATCATCATTTCCTTTGTGTAAAGCAATATTTCTTTTCTTAATCAAACTCCAACCTACCAAAAAGCCAGAGAAGATATTTGTTAATTTTTCCCATGTTTTCTCTGACAAGATGAATTTAAAATTTAGATTTTACATAAACAGAAAAGAAAAAGATCAAATTGTATACAAATTCTTCATAATCTTCATAAAAGTACAAACTGACCTCAAGTACTTTTCAAAACATCTCTACTTGTGAACAGTAGGAGAAAATTAGTATAGAGAACACTACCAAAGAGTAGTAATGGCACAAAACAAGCCACCTAGTTTAGTTTTTTTGTTTTTCTCTGTGTGACTCTTCCCTTCTGATTTTTCAAGGTCTTGGTATTGCCACCTTGGACCTTTGTTTAGAAAAAAAGCCATAATCCAGCCAATTCTGAGTAAGCGGTATTACCCCAGAGTTGATCAAAATACTCATGTAGAGTAAGAAGTGACTTTCAAATTCATCAGAAAATGGCATTGCAAATGGAATCAGCGACATGAAGACAAACTTAGATTTTCAAAAGGTAATTGAATAACAGAAATGAGTTTCTTAAGATGAGCTTAATTGAGAGGTTTGGGTGTGCTCATGGAACTCTGCTGCTAAGTTTGGTGGCTTGGGCTACTGTACAGGGGCTTGTGATGAAATGCAAGATGTTAGCAAGCACAGGTGTCTGAAACCACTGTTTGGAGTTATGCTCCAAGGGCAGGTTGGGTAACTGCTCTGGACACATATAATTCCCTCTCACATATAGGTACAAGAGTTTTGGAGAACTCTCTCATGTGCAGAGTTCTTTGCCCTTCAGAGGTCAGTATCTACACATATAAGGAGCCAAGTGCATTGCCAGGCAGCAGGACAAGTGGGGACATGGAGATTAAGGAACCACAAAGGTAGAAGAGTTTGGATTCCTCAGGGACTTCTGGTTTGCCCCTATAAATGTGAGCTGATGTTATCTCTCTCTCTCTCCTACATAGACATCTTTAGTTTTCATGAAACATAGAGGCATAGATAGATAAAATACATTTCACTCACTTTTAGAGCCTAAAATCACCAAGTAACATAACACGTGAAATGCATCAGGATCCATTTGACATGTTCTTAAGTGAAGTGAATTGTAGTGCTGCCTTTCATGATAGGCTATCCTATAGATCCACAGAAGAGAGAATGTTCTACCACTTTCTGTGGAGCACGCAGGATTCCGTCACACACACCTGGTACCTACAGATACTTCTTTGGGCTGTTGCCATGTTCTATCTCAGGAAGAATTCAAGGGCTGAATCACTGAGATTATTAACTACCCTATTGTTTTCTTCATGGCCAGTGTACATAATTACCCCATCCAAACTTTACCAAAGATAAGGGGAGACATACCTTTTCTTTTCAGGCTTCCTTTAATCTTGCCCTTCCCTATCAAGGCTGTTTTGCAGGGTGACGGTATGTCTAATTAAATCAAAAGATAAGTTCTTTGCTTTTGTAGCTAGACAGCACTTCAGACAATCAGTGAAATCTTTTATTTACCTTCATTTTGAACTAGATTGTTGTGAAAAAAATACTTGCCTTGAATGCTCTGATTTATGATCAGATCCTTTCCTAGTTTTGGAAACTCATAAAATGGGACAAAATTTACTGTGGGGACATGGTGTATGAAGGAGGTTTTGCACAGGGAATGACAGCATTGCCTGGAATTTTATGAAAATGCAGATACTGAGTTATTAGCCTGCTTGATTAATTAACACTTGTTTATGTTCTGTTTCTTTCAGCCTTATTTCAACACCCTAGAACTGATTCTAATAAAAACCCTTAGAGAGTTCTTTTTCCTTCCACGCGCTTAACTCATGATTGCAAAGATCATTACAACTTTTGATTATAATCTTTAATTAGCAGGAAAATATATGTGTTGAATTATTTAGTTGCTGTTCATTTTCATCATCAAGTTTTGACAGCTTTTGCATTAATAAATCTTTCACAGACCTGAAGACCCTGGATAGCCTTGGATGTCGTTGTATAATGACTTCTGTTAAACACTTTTCCTGCCAAGGACCTTAAAGCACTGTGTGTTACCCAGGATTTTTCACTCCCAGGTGAGTTTCCTGATCCCTAGCCTGTCTGTTCTGCTCACTTTATGGCTTAATGAATTTTTAAGAGCTTTCCTTCTCAGTGGAACTGGTTCAAAATGAGATGAGGAGATAACATCTTTGCACAGCCTGTCATGCAAGAGTGGTTGGCCTGAGGCCAAATTTGTCACCTGTCTGCTGTATGGCCTTCTGGGTTGGTTCTGGAGCTGCTCAGTTGGTTTTCCACAGAGAAAAACTTTGAATTTAGCTTATTCTTTAAAATGTTCTCAAAGGAGCCTTTACCTGCCTCATAGAAGTGCCTGAGGGCTTCTATGCTTGATCTAGCATCCTTTTTCTGTTAAATATATGTTTTTGGTGAGTGAGTAAATAGGCTCAGATTCTCAGAAGGGCCCCAACATCCCTGCCAAGGCCTTTAGAGTTGTAGACAGCAGAAGTTAAAGGTCTTCTATGGGTTGATCCATTTATGTAAAGCAAAGGCTGTATCCTGCAAGGAGCTTCAGACGGGAGGATTCCTGGTTTCTTGCACAAAACTACATTAAACCCGGTGGGTGTCCCTGACAAGTTATAGTATAAGAAAAAAGCCTCTTACACTGGACCTGTGCTTGTTACTTAAGACATAATGCAGTCCCAGTTTGTTCAGCTCCAGGGTCACTGTCCCAGCTGCCAGGTAATGCTGAGTACAGCTGCCAGTAAACAGAATTTCTGTGTTCTGAGATTCTCTGACATCGTCTGAGCCTATCAAGATTTTAAACTGTAGATAGGATGCTGAGGTTTAGCTTTTGTCTGATTATTGGCTTGATTTGTTTTTACTATTCAATCTGATAAAATGACAGTGTTTATAATTGCAAGCACTGTGGGTAGTTGTTTTTAAGTGCATGTATTTTATTAACTTTAATGAGCAAATAAGCACCTACTTATCTCTTTCCACTGTAGAAAGTGATGCTCCCCAAATCTTTAAATAATAATAAATAATACAGCCACAATGGAGCTCTCAGACTGGAGTAATTGCCCCATATGCTATTATACCCATACAATAAACCATTTAAAGCTGTTTTAAATACTTCCTGTCATCATTAGTGGTGGAAAAATAATTTTGCATGGTTCATTTGCTGCAGTACTTAGTTTTCTTTACTGCTTCTGGAAGGAGTGCTTGTTATCAGAAAAATGACTATAGCAAGACTGTGCTATTACATGTTTAGTTTCCATCAGGAACTTTTCAATACAAATCAAACTTGAATCAATGCAGCAGGGGAGTGCTTGCAATGGAATAGCACAATTTGTTCAAAACAGGGTGGTGCTGACTAATCCTCTGGAGACTTTGGAACTTCAATGATTGTATGAGTTATACAAGAGTATATTATTAATAATGTACTCAGTTGCTTTTTCTAGCTTGTCAACTTTTTATGCTAATCTTTTCACTAAATGGGTTGTTTATATGTATCACCCTTCATTTAAGAAGATGTTTAAACTGTGGTGTTACTTTTTTTTTTAAAGGACTTGCAAGTCTGGCATCTCTGTAAGGGTAGAGAGGATTAAAATGGTATTCTTGACAACAGAAATAATTAAAGAAAGGTTCTTGAGAGCGTACTTGTGTTCACAGTATTGTTATCATTATGTTTGCTGAGATGACTCTTAATAAAATATCAGAAATGCAGAAACAGCTTTACTGCTGTCATCAAATTTCTAGTGTCTGTTGCCCTCTGTGAGCCCTCAAATACCAGCCAGAAGTCTGGGAAGTGAAGGAAACAACTAGTCAAAGCACAAATTTCATGGAGAAGTGCAGTGCTTTGTTTTGAAAGAGTAAAAAAAGTGAGCATAGCAAAGAACTGTTCCCAAACCTGAACCTGCCTCCTGAGAAGCAGTTAAGGACTTTGGCTGATGGGCAGATGAGCAGAGCAGTAGGAGAGCAGTTAACATGGCATCAACCCTGAGCATCATGGGAACCACATGACCTTCAGCTAGAGGAGCTAGAAGAAGCAAAGAGGTAAGAAGAGCTTTTTTACTTTTTGGCTGCTTGGGCTGTGGGACTCTTGGCCTCATATGCTCCATGTGTAAGAGATCTGAGAGGGAAAATTAGCATTTCCGAGTACACTTCTGAACAGCATTTCTGCTTCTGCTCTCAAGTTTACCCTGACTAGCAGTACACTGATCCCGACTGGTGCGTCATCACCGCCCAGCGCCTCCCCAGCTTGCAGGGAAAGGGAGATCCTTACAGCACTGCCTCCCCATTTGCCTCCCTTCTTGTCCATCACACCCACCAAAGAGCCCCAGTGAGGGTGCTCAGGGATACTTGGTGTGAGCCCTTTGTGGTCCTGTCCTGGGTCTTCTCAAGGGAGGTTTTTGATGCTCCAGCAGGGAAGGTGATCATGCTCCCATGCAGCTGGAGTTGGGAGGGGACCAGAGTGGAGGGGATAGAGGTGCCATCCTCAGAGACAATCCCAGCTACTGACAACCACCTTGTCCCTGCTCTGTGTTTCTAGATAACATGTAAAGCTCATCAGCCTTCTGCATGAGCTGATGCATCAGCTCCCTGCCTCTGTTGCACCTGTCATGTCCCTGTGGTTGCAGGAGGACTCTCCCACTGCTTGTGGTATGATGCCCTTGGCTACTCTGTACAGTGGAAGAGGAGCTGGTAAACAGGAAGAGAAGAAGTCAAGTTTAAGGTCAAGTCAATGAAAAGCAGGACAGGAAAAATGAGATTGGAGGATGGAGATAAGAAGTGATCCCCCCACTGAGATATGCAAACATAGTAAAAGTCAATTAATTAAGAGGAATTAATTAAAAGCAAGTTAATGAAAGATTAATTGATTGATAATTAATTTCATAATCTATACTGCTATAATTAAATTAATTGATAAATCAGAACTAACATCTATTTATTAAAATGTTGTCAAATTTTAAGTCTGTGTAGTGAGTTTGCTGTCATTGATTTTTTTTTTGCTTGATAACTGCAAATCTTCCTAAACTTCAGCCTGAATTAGTTACTGACCACACTTGACCAGTTTGTTCTCATTTCCCTTTAGAGAGGAGTGTATGTTTTGCTTGACTTGCTATGATGGCACTTTCAGCTGTCAGCTGTCCTTCATGCACTCCAAGTGCAGAGGTGTAAGAGGTTACCATGCCCATCTGCCTCCCCCTTCTCTCTCAGGGTGCTTGAGTCAGCAATGGGAGTGAAACCAACATCTCTGAGCTGGGCTGCCTACATGTTATCTTTTTCAGGGAGGTGAGTACTGCTTTGTACAGCCTCAGCCTGTTTTTTTTTCAGTGACAAATTAACCCTGGACTCTTCTTTTAATTTGTATATTCTCTTTATATGGTAAAATGGAAAGAGGTTTTGTAACCTATGGGAGAGCCCACCTGCCAGCTCTACAACTTGACTTTCCTAGTTCTTCATGTGATGTGCACAAGTTGCAGCTCCTGCTCCTTTAGAGAGGTGGCAATCCTGACAATTAAGGAGCCAGGAGGTGGTTGCTGTGATTGTGGCTGATATCTCAGTGGACATTTCCTGTCCATGAATGACTGCCTTAAAACACTTTGCTGCATTTGACCTGTCATCCTGTGAGTAGCAAGCTTTTATTTATTCAGCTGACGTGTGGGACTCTGAGTGTATCCACTGCCATTTACGAGATATTTAAATGGTGACAGTAATTATTATAATCCTTCCCTTCAGTAGCACGCTTGAAGCCTACTCTTTCCATTGACATAGCTGATCTAACTGCAGAATAAGTCACATGTTAACAGCTGGACTAGAAAACCACCCACAGATGTTGCTTAATAGAAGCCTGAGTAAGTCCACCCACTGCTGGTACATTTAGTCCTTCTAGAGGAGGCAGGTGTATAATCTAGGAAATGTTCCAGTTCAGCCCTTACAGACATGAATCATTAATGTTTAGTGCAAAGAAATAATGTCTTTTTTTACCCATGGGGGAAAAAGACCAAAAGCATGGAAAAAAGGGTGAGGACACTGGGGAGAGAGCTCACAAGTAGAAAGGAGCCAATTTTTCTTTAAGCCAAGGCTAGGTACTGGATTGTACTATGAAAAATAACACAGCAGTCTCTCCCAATACTCTGAGATATTTTTTCTTGTCTTATCTAGAGCATCCACACTGTCTGCAAGCCGGGGTCAGAAGCATCAGGCTCTGAATCAGCTGAAATAGGCACTTCTGCTGCTGGTGACTCTCGGAGGTGTCCTGCTCTAGTTTTGCTTCAGAGAAACTGGCTCCTGAACTTAGAGTCTGTATGGATCTCTTTGTTCCCTTTGTCTGCTCCCTGCCTGCCTTCCTATCACACCCAGGCAGTGGGACAGCCCCAACTTTGCCTGCTGCAGGGTTGGAGGGACACTTGGGGCAGAGGAAGATGGTTGGTATTGAGGATCATCCTTAAAAAGCAGTGCAAAACAGAAAGAGGTCCACTGGCCTGTTTTCAGAAAAGAAGAGACTTCCAGGACAAAGCCCAAAAAATGGAGTCCTGTGTATTCCCATAACCCTCACATAGTACTGAAAATGGCTAAGTAAATAATAGACTGAGAAAAAAAAAGAGAAGCTATCTTTTTTTCCTCTTCTGATTTTTTTCTCACTGTGTTATGACCCTTTACCAAAACTGGAATATTTTGTAAAGGTAGAATGACTAAAACCTCAACAGGTCAACTAATTGCAGGTAATGGGGGAAAATCTCAGAATGACCATCTCAAATCTTGTCTTTGAGTGAGAACTTTGAGACAAAAGCCATTAATTAGCTTTTTGGTGTTACTGGAACATCACCCAAATTGTGTGACCTTGGCAAACCAGGTTCTTTTGCCTTTGCAAACTGGCATTTTCTCCTCTATTTGCAGCAGCTCTGGGCTGCTGTAAACTGGTTGAGTGTGTGACTCAAGACCATTACTTCAGTTCTCTCCCTTGTTATTTTGTTCTTACTTAAAAAAAATACATTTAAGAAAAGAAGCAGAAGGAAATGGGCATTTCAGTTTTGATCACTGTGAATTACTAGAGAGACAACAGACTGTGGATCTTCTGTCTGGTCCCTACAAGACATGTGTAATGCAGTTAGTCACAGGGCACTGTAGATAGACATTTCTGAACTGTAAGGCACTTCTGTGACTAGCAAACGTGCTGCAGCCTCATCTGGGGAAATAGCCCTTTTTCTAGTGTGTACAACACAGCTGGCAAGGTGTTTCCTGCTTTTGCACAGAGCTCTTAGTTGTGGAGCCATAAGCTTCACTTGCCATTAATCAAGAGCTGAGTTAGCTATAAATTTTCATGGGATTGTTGACTTCTTAAGGAGGTTAACAGAGTTCTAGTTCCTTATCTATTTTTGTTGGAGCAAATATCCTTGTCCTGGAAAAACTAAAACCAAAAATCTCTTGTTAAATTTTTAAAGCTCAAATTAAAACCCTCTTGGGAAAAGCACTTGACTCTGGGGATGAGGAATGGGTTGTTTTGTTTCCTCAGTTAGGCTAACTGTTTTGGAAGATTCATCCAATGACTTATGTCTGCTCTTTGTCAAACAAGTGGAAGAATATTGACTCCAGCCCTCAGCCATTTTGGGACCTGGCATAGGTTTGCTGGGAAATATCCAAGGAGAATCAATGGCAGCTGATTGAATGCAGAGTCACATTACATATACTATGTTGGGGAAAAATCACCACAATTTTTTAAATTATTATTACAAGTAAAATTTCTTCATCAAAAACATCACTGTATTGTTCAGCTCTTTTCGAAGCTAGAATTAGATTTTGTACTGTGATAAAAAAGAAAAGATGAGCCTTTGGATGAGACTCACAACCATGAACAGCTATAAACACCGGGCAGGGCAGGCCTGGGTGAGTTTGACTGCTATTGCTATGCTTGTTCCATCCCTCCATGAGCATTGCAAATGAGGCAGCTTTCATTTAGTGCCTTGAAGAATCCTTAGATTGAAGCTGTGCCATTCTAAAGAAGAGCAGATAAAGGTTGAAATACATAAAACCTTTTTTTTAAAAAAACACCTGTACCAACAGATGGTTGTGTACCAGAAGAAATGACCAACTTGCTATTCTGTTGTTGAAGGTCCACTCCAACAATCTGAACTTACAGGGAGTCAAGTTTTTCAAATATGCAAATTTCCCTTAATCACAAGACTCTACACTAACAAACAATTCTCCTTTAACTGGCTTTGGCACAAATAAAAACAAATCTGTTTTGTTAGCAATACCTCTGAGGACAACAGATTATAGAATCATGTTATATTAAATTCTTAGGGTTTTTTGACTGGGAAACATTTTAATATATAGCTTCCTGACCCTGTCTTCTAAACAGTTTGTCCCCAGCACAACACATGAATTTTATGTGCTATGTTTCACTGGCAAATTAATGAGGACACGAAAAAACAGCATCAACATATCATAAAAAATGCAAAAGCATTGAACACTTAATTACAGCTTGAGCTGTTCCAAAAGGCTCTGTAGCTGAAACGATTGAAAAAGCCAGAGTTTCCAGGACTGGCTGACTGTCTAAATCACACCTAATTTTCTGAGATGTGTTGTTATCAGTGATGGTGAAATCAGAAGTAGATGAAATGAGCAATCGCCTGTTGGCACTGATGTACAGGAGAGTGTCTGATTCAGAGCAGACACCAACGTTTTATCTGGCAGATGTGGCTCATGGTCACATGCCTTGAGGTGTAGCATGAGTGAGTGTGTGGTTGGTCTCCTTCTGACTTGCTCAAGCCAGCCAAGTCATTTCTAAATGACTGCTAGACAGGCTGTTTACATGTTTGCAGGGCAAGGTCTGATCACGACTGCTCTAGCTTTACTGTTTACCAAGACAGAGCAGAGTGCAAGCCTAGGGCCCCCTGATCTCCTCACCATTTCCTTTGGGGTGTCTGTTTCCTTACAGGGGCAGGACTCCTAATAATGTGCCCAGGTGGCCAAGAAGGCCAAAGGCATCCTGGTTTGTATCAGAAACTGTGTGGCCAGCAGGACCAGGGAGGTCACTGCACCAGGTGTTGGTGAGGCTGCACTTTGAATACTGTGTTCAGTTTTGGGTCCCTCACTACAAGGGGCTGGAGCATGTCCAGAGAAAGGCAGTAAAGCTGGTGAAGGGGCTGGAGCACAAGTCCTGTGAGAAGAGGCTGAAGGAGCAAGGGGTGTTTAGTCTGGAGAAAAGAAGACTCAGTGAGAACCTCATCACTCTCTACAGCTACCTGAAAGGAGAGTATAGGCAGGTGGGGGTTGGTCTATTCTCTCAGGTAACAAGTGACAGAGTGAGAGAAAATGGCCTCAAGTTCCAACAGAGGAAGTTTAGATTGGATATTAGAAAAATTTCTTCAGCGAAAGTGTTGTCAGACATTGGACAGGTTATCCAGGGAAGTGGGGGAATCACCATCCCCTAAAGTGTTCAAAAAATGTGTGGATGTGACCCTTGGGGACATAGTTTATTGGTAACATGGTGGTGCTATGTTAATGGTTGAACTCAATGATCTTAGAGTTTTTTTCCAACCCTAATAATTCTATGAATCTGTGAAACCGTAAGTTGTACCTCAGATGTGCCTCAAATCATGTGTTAGATGAGAGGGATCCCTTCCATACATGAGAAGGAAGATGCTGTGCAGGACCCGCTCCAGGTTGCAGATGAGAGGTTTTTCAGTGGGTATTGTTTAACATCCCCATATGGACTGAGAAAATCTAATCCCACCACACTTCAGATTTAAATGCATGACTGAGCCTGTGATTTAGTGAGTTACTGCCTTTAGCAGTTCTGTGGTAGGAAACTTCCACAGCAAATATGAAGTAAAATATATTAGTTTAAACCTCTTTTCTTGATACTGTGATTTACTCCTTATTTGTAATATCCTTGGAAGAGTAAAATGATTAATTATTATGTCTCACGTGTCGGGCAGTAATTTATTAAACTAGAAACCTCGATGCTGGATCCCACAGAAGCACCTGCAAGAATTTTTCAGGATCCTGCTGTACCCCAGAGAGTCAGTATGGCTGCAAAATCTCCTCCAGGATCCCACTGGAAGGAGTTTATTGAGGGAACTCGGAGGGAAGCAGGAGTCTTTTGTTTCGCCACAAATAACCTCAGAGCAAAGGAGGAGGTGTAACCCCTGAAGATATGGAAGGTAAATGGGACCTTCACTAGAATATCCTTAAGAGCTCCTTTAGGAACAGGATGGAGGGTGAAAAAGACCATCTTGCATTGTAAAAATGCACATGGCACCAGCATGTTCACATCACTGGAGGAAACTGTTGTCTCGTTTGGGAAAGGGGATGTCTGTCAGGAGCTTGCTGCTGATTTAACATGGAGTGGAAATGGGAGGGAGGTTTCAGCAAGTCTTTCTGCTTGCATGAGGGAACTAAATATCAGTGCTTGAGTTTGTGCATTCCCATGCTGACAAAATCTGGGAGATATTGGAGTGGGTGACAACCTGTTGGGAATGCCCTCTTTGTGTAGGACATTTTTGTTTTGGCTAAGGTGGGTTTTGGATGTGTGGGGACACAGCTATGGGGTGTGATCCTACCTCTCTCAGGCCCAGCAACAGCAGGAATTGTAAATTGGGTTTTCTGGGACACTACATTTCTTCTCAGCTCTGTCTCTTTGCTCCACAGAAGTGATAGCCCTCCAGGAGTCTGGGAAGGTAAGTAGGAGCTGCCAAAGGAGCCTTTATTCTCTAGTCCTTTGCCTTTTTGTTCCTTTGCCTTTTTGCAGCATTTCCTCCATTACCTCAGAAGCTTTCAACCCTTGAAAACAATTTTGTCATTTTGTAACTTTAAGAAGCTGGGGCTTGATTGTCTTATTTTATGGCTTCCTTGTGGTGCCTAAATGTTCTCCCTGTAAAAACCAGTGAAGTTAGTTTTTGAGCCTGTAAAGAAGTGTTGCAGAGTATTTTTATATAAGCCAGATTAATGGTTTTAGAAGACGATGTATTTATCATAAGACAGCATTTTGGCAGCAAAGTGAGCTTCAGTGAGCAGCTGTTTTCAATCTTGTCACGCGTCTTCGAAGAGCTAACCTGAATATCCTCTCGAATTTGGAGTTTTACGAAATCATGACTCAATCCTGTAATAAAAAAAGAGAAAAAGCAAAAACACCCAACATTTTAGAAGTATGTATTTTGATAGAGAGACAAAAAGATTTTTAAAATTCCTTCTCTGTATTTCTTTTGTCTGTGTCCCCCTAAATTGCAGTTTTTCTTGGTGGAACTAAACTAATCACATAGAGAGATTTATGAATTACAGATGAACACCCTGAAATTTAAGTCAAACAGAAGCTGTAAAAGCTAGAAGAGAAATCTTAATGTATTATTTCTTGGGGTCACATATTGGAGTTTCTTTTTAACTTAAATAGTTCAAATTCAATGTCAGCACTCGATAACAATTACAACTGGAATTGGAAAAAGCATTTCATTCTATGCAAGCTACAAGCAGAAAAACTGTTCCAATGATAAAATAAACCAACAACAAATAACTGTAAATTATTTATCACTGTCATTATATTTCAGAGTAAAAGTCTAATAAATCACCTAAAGTGGTTGCTTGAAGCCTGTCCTTTGGGAGTTCATGAGGGCAGCAATCTGCCAGCTCACACCCAAGCAGGGGCAGAGCAGCAATTCTTTACTTTAATGACACTAGTTCTGTGAATTGCAGTGTGTGAACTCAGCTGGACCTTGAATGACAGACTTTCCTAAAAATGACTTTCAGGTAATGTGGCCAATTCAGACAATGAAAGGTTGTTCCCTTTGCATTCTTCATTTTTTTTTGTTTATCTCTAGATGAAGTCTAACTGTAGTCCATTATGCTTCTCTTCAGTGCTCAGTGGAAAGTATGTGCAGTTTAAGGGAGGAAAAACCTGAGTGCAGACAGACCAAGTCTGGAGCAGGAAGCAGTGGTGTTCTTGTGGGGGACAATTAAAATCTAAAGCATGGGGCTATGGTTCCTTAGGAAAAAAAAAAAAAGAAGAAGAGTGTAAAACATAGTAGGAGATCTATGAGAGAAAATTTTTATTTCAAGAGTAAGCTCTGGGGCTGTGCTAGAGATCACGTACACCAGAAAAGTGCTGTGTTTCATGCTGAGCTTCCAGGTATTTGCTTTTAAAATGCAACATCCTGAAAGATGATCAGGCTAGAACAGAGGAAGAGAGAGAGGAGATACAACAACACTGTTCATATTCCGGTTCCTCTCCCTTCCCCCTTGTTCAGTGTGTTTTGCCTGCCTGGATCAAATATCTCTAATGTGTGGGTGCTCTTTGCTGTGGCTTTCCCTGGAACCCAGCACAGACAGGCACAGAGGTCCATGGCACCACTGGGGTGGAAGCTGCAGGGTTGCACCTAGATGCAGTCAAAGCCCTTCCTGCAGAAACTATTCTGGATGCCAGGAGCCTCAGGACTTAGAAACACGAATATTATCACTTTGAGGCAGAACAGGGTTAGCTGTGAGGGAGGAAACACCATAGCAGTGACCTTGGACCGTGAAACCCTCCTCTGAGTGCCCCGAGAGAGCCCAGGGCTGAGACAGGGAGGATGTGGCAGACTCCCTGGGGATGCCTCCATGGAGCTGAGGGAAAAGCTGAAGCTGTTTCAGCTGCCAGAACAGACTTTGACAGATAGAGAGGTAAAAAAGGCTGACCCACTATCGCATGTGTAAAATCTACAGTGATCTGGAGAATGTCAGGACCCTGGTCCTGGAGAACACAAGGGATAGAGATTCTTCATCCCACCCTCTCCAAGATGCCCAGCAGCAAGAGCTGGAGGATTCCTCTGCTCCCTTCGTTGCTGTCAGTAATTCCTTCCCTTCCTCTCTACCTTGAGTTTGAGACCCGTCACACCAGCACACTACACGTAAACTTACAGGTCAAGGGAACAGGAGCAGCCAGAGCAGCAGGATCAATGTTTCTCCCCAAAGCATCCAGAGCAGGACTTTAACCATGCAAACTGCAAGAAGCTGATACATTACAGAGTACCTTGCCTAAGGGAAATTTTGTTCTCTATTCTCTTTCAGACAAACTATATTTTTATCCTAAAATACACATATTTCCATCTCTTCTAAAATCCCTTTAAAAGAGATTGGGCATTTGCACGCATATTTCAAGTGTGAAAGCAGGTGGCTGCATTTTGTTTAGCAGATATGTGTTTCCTTTTCTGTAGGCTGTGGATTTGCTGCAGGGACTCTGAAAACTGTGGGGTCGCATAGCGACTGTATATTAACTAAGGCTTTTGAGAACTGCTGAGATTAAAGTCTCAACAGTGTTTAGTGTGCTGGTCAACGTGCTGATCTGCATGTGTCCAGCTTTGTTTTGTACTACCTGTCAAATGAGAAACAAGGATTTTGCAATAATTATGACTATTATTCAGGGAATTGCATAGAAATTAAAGGTCATCTAGAAAAACAAAGAAAATCCAGCCTCAAAAAGAGAAGACAGTGATGAAAACATCTAGCACTGGGAAGTTGAAAAAAAAAAAAAACAACCACCAAAACTAATATTCTCCGCTGAAACTCGACACAGGGGTTACAATGTATTTGGTGACTTTACTGGATCTTGCTGACTGTTCCCTGTACTGAAAACAAATGCAAATCACTCTGGGAGCAAGTAATCGTCAAAGGCTTCATTCTTTTCATTTCCTTTCTTGTCATTTCTCTTTCAAAATCCTTTGATTGCTTTGCAGATTTTATTATTAGCAGCTGTGCTTGAGACTGGGGAGAATGTTGCAGGATGAGAACTATAGGTATTTTTTCTCAATATGTAATAATATCTCTTTCTTGGCATTGAGTTTCTTGAGTAACTTCATTGTGGTGTGGCAGGGAGTGGGAGTGAAATGGAACTGGTGATCTTTGAAAATCACCTTGGACAACTAATTTAACTTCCAGGCTGCTCTGCATTCATCTCTGGCCCGTACAGCATTCCTCAAAGCTCTGTTGCCAGTTTATGGGAGAAAAAATAGTTAACACAGATGTTTGTGGTGTCTACTGTGGAAGGCTGGCTTTCAAGGGGCAAAACAACCCATTTCTGTTTAACAGCAGATATACAGAAGACAACACAGCAGGAACCACCTCTCTTTTGTGTGTTGTTTTACCAGGGATTTACCAGGCTTGGTAACTCACAACCATAATAATCCTAATGATAAAATTTCCTGCTGAGTCAGTCCTGTTTCCCAGTGAGACAGTCACTGAAGAAGTGTAGAGCAGATGCTGCACTGCTCCAGGGTGTATCAGTGGCCAGCAGAGAGAATCAGGGCAGATGCTCTTCTCTCTGCACTGAGAAGTGCTGTGGGGAAAAAAAAAAAAAGATTCTGTGTCAAACCAGTGCTGCTCTGTACTGATTAAATGGCTTGAGAGCAGTGCTGGTCTGTCTGGACTATGTAGCCAAGTGTCTTTTTGCAGAGTCCAGATGGAGAACAGGGGGAGGGCAGGTCTCCTCATATTGTGGAATCAGGGAGCAAGTGTTTGAAATTTCTAATCACAGGTTCAGAAATGTCCCTGTTCCACTATTTTTAGAAGTTTCTTAAGCATCTTCTCTTAGAGAGCAGTAAAGCCAGGATAATATTGAGATGGTTAGAATGCCTCATCTTTCATTTAATATGCCAGGTGGAACAATCTATGTTAAGTCACTGTAAATTATTAACTCTTTTTTCCTAGCTAGGAAAGAAATGTAGGGGTTTTTTTTCTTTACAACTTTCTGACAGATATTAAAACATAATAAAATGAAAAAGGCTTCCTGCTGTAATGCACTGGGACGTCTCTCCTGAGAACAGAGTGGAGTAATGAAGAATTAATATTGATTTTATTACTGTTGTCTTCTCTAAGGAAAAAGGTCCTTGTGGATTTAAGAGAATGTTCTTTTTGTGTGGCAGCCTTTGGGGAGCTGCACTGCCTCTATTTAAGGTCTCTAGAGGTCCAAGTCCTCAAGACTGCATGGAGGACAATCCTAGATAAAGATCGGAGTGGTTCAATATCATAACAGTTTAAGCTGTAAGAAGAGGAATCGGTGAAACCACAGGGAGCATCTAAAGGCTTTCCCCAGAGCCCATCAGACACGATGACCCTTGGACCAGTCTCTATCCAGACTTCTTTTCTCATGATTACAATTGTAGATGAAAACATTGTGCAAGTGTTTGTGTTTCTCTCTTCTCCACAGTACTTTCCTCTGGTCGAAAATTAAGCTTACAGAACAGAGTTTAGGGGGATTTTGGCAATCATGACCCTACCTGAACAATGTATATTTGCTCAATGCATTTTCAGACACAGCTTCCAGACACAAGAAATGTTTTCCAGATAGCTCCAGCCCTGTTTTTTTGTGCACAGATTACCCAGATCTGCATCCTGCATGAACTGCAGGGAATACAGACAGGAATGAACAGAGCACGGTCCGCAGTTAGGTAGATTGTATACAGCTGGTATCTGACAGTATGACTGCTAGAGAAAGGAGAGCAAATCTGGCATTCATTACCTCATTCACAGCCTGATAAATGAGTCTCTCTGTCTTTATTCTCAACTGTTTGGCTTTTGCCATCCACAGCCCCCACGACTCTATTGTTATAATGAATAATTCCATGAATATTTTTAAACTTCAGCTTTTCTTGCCTGTTTCAAGCTTCCTACTTCATGGTTTGTGGGGTTTTCCAGCATTGCTGTGTCAGTTCCGTGTCATTTTTATAGGATTTATGAAGAGCACAGGGAGGCTTGTTGGTACAATAAGCAATTAATTGAAAGTGGCACAATTGATAGACTAGAAAAATATGATTACAACAGTGAGTAAGAAAGGAGAAGAGACTAGAGAGTCCTCAAGGGTTAGAAGCAGCACAAAGATAGTAAAAGAAGAGGAGCCATTTGTGGCATTCGTGGGTGGAGAGATTGAAGGGCACTGAGGTTGACCTGAAGAAATACATGGAATGGAGCATCAATTGTTTGTACAGGTTTGATCAAAATAAAGAAATGCCAGAAGTCTGGGAGGTGAACAGGGACAGGACAGCGTGCCTTGCATTTTAGGTAATAATCAAAATGAGATACTCAGGCTCAGGCAGAGGAGAAAATGGCAGCAGTTAGAGAGAGGTGAGAGAAAAAAAAGAAAAAAAAAGCTGTTTTGAAGCAAAGCAACATTGAAGTTCAATTTACCCTTATCTAAACCTGTTTTGCTCTTTTCTACTTTGCAAGACAAATACGAAAACAAAGTGGCTGCCTCAGCCCTACACCACAGCTAGAGAAAGATGACACTGCATATCCTTTGTGTTTGCAGGTCTCAGGAGATGGGACACCATGGTGTGAAAGGATCTCTCATGAAGCACGATGCAATGCCTCAGAATTAGTGTGGCTTGGGACTTCTGCTCTGGTCCTGTGAGATGCTCTTGCTCTGCCTGCCCACTTGCTCAGAGCATGGAGTTAATAAAAAAGTAGTCAAGTTTCTGTTTACTTTCCTGTTAGAGATAATTTCTGAACAGTTCCCAATGTCTGGAATGTTTGACATTTCAAGGACATCACAACATACTCTCACTTTCTACAACCCTGGGTGTTTCTCCCATTTCTAGTAGCCATCCCCACTCTCTAAAGCTGTAGGAATTTCTCACATAGGGACAGGAAATTATGTTAGGAGTGAAGCCTTTAAGGAAAAAAACACAAAGACCTGATGTTTCCTTCTCTTTCTTATTTCTTTTCTCTTCTCTATTTGACTTTCACCTCAGTAAATATTGATGAAACTGAATGCTGAAAAGATGGGTTTCTAACTGTTACTCTGTTACACTGTTACTAAGAGGTATCAATACACTTAACTTTCAAAATCCTACCCTATGTGCATTCTCCAAGTGTGGCAAATATGCCAATTTTTTTCACATTTTTCAATGAGATATTTCGATATTAAATTTTTTTTCAAATTTATTATTTCTACTTTTTTTGTTTTGTTATTTTCTTAAATATTTTGGAAAAGGCAAGATAAAAAGAAAGTATTTTAAATTGCTGAAAAAATAATCCAGAACTGTGCTTTTGTCCTAGGAAAGCCATAAATGGGTATTTACAGTTTGTAGTAGGAAAACAGCATGAAGTTTTAAAGAAGAATAGAACTGTAGAGATATGGGTAAATTAGGTATATGAGAAAGAGTTAAAACAGCCTTTTGTGTGGGAAATGAATTCTCACAGAGAAGTCAATGAGTAGAGGTGTAACAGTGACCCAGGTAATGTAGTGTAGTTCAGTTACCAAAATTTTTTGATGAGACATGTCTCTAAGAACTTCTACGGTAACTAAACTGTTGTGGAATCTGTGTGTATGTCTTCTCTTGAATTAACTGTCAAAAGGTAAAAAACCAAATGAAGGAACAAATTGACTGCTTTCTCATGGAGACGCCATCAGGAGAGTTGTGCTGCGTCTGTGCTTGTCAACGTACTTTTAAATGGTCTGAAAAAGAAGCTGAAATTCAACTCTAATGAGTGAGAGTTTATGCTTATGGAAAAACAAGCCATTAGCACTATGATCGAGAGACTGGCTCAAAAAGGGATTAAACAGGCTCAGTGAAAGAAGAGTCTAACTTCAGCTATCAAACAGAATCAAAAAAATGCATCTTCCAAAACAACATCTCTAACTCTCCATCAGAAGCTGAAACAGTATAATATGGGAAAGGTGTCCCTGTGGATATCCTTTCTGCTACCTCCCTGGGTTTCTGTTACCAAACTCATTTGCAGGATGCTGACTGGAGTGACTCTTGGTCTGGTAAGGTACAGGAGCTGTTACAGTCCTCATCTTCTATTTGGCCTCTGCATAACTCTCTTTCTGGAAGTTAGAACAAAATCAATGGAGTTAAAGCAGATTGCATCTGCTTGAGAGAGAGGAAAAAGCATACAGTGTTATTTTTTCCAGGATGTGCAGATGTTGGGACAGGCAACCTTACTTTGGAAACATCAAAGTGTAATGGTATTAATAGAATCACTTTCTTAGGCCTGTGAAAATGGAGATGATCTGTCATTTACAAGTGAATGACAACTCAACACTTTAATGGCTGGACTGCATAATATGGCCACAAAATGCTTCCACAATAATGAGTCCAGGAAATTATTGCACAGCTGTAGCACAAGCATGAAGGAGATTAGCAGAGACTTTCAATAGATTTTTAGGTTCTCCCTTTTTAAAAATACCTTTCATTCTCAATGCCTCCTGATTGCATACAGTAGCTGGCATGAAGGCAAGAATCAGCTATAGTGGAGGCTTGTAGATAAAATGCCAGTATATTTGGACATGCTGACAATGTAGCTCCAGGGTGTAAAGAACTTGCAGAATCCAAATCATAGGAAGAAGGACAGAATCATGTTCTGCAACCTTAACCAGAGGAGGAACTCTTTGAAGAAAATGGTTCCCCCCTGCCCTGAGTAAATATGAAAATCTTTATCACATTCATTCCAATAGTCTCCTGGCTGTATCAATTAGAGTTTGATTATAAATAGGCAGAAAGAGTCTGTGATGTCCTTTGTCCAGGTGTGATGGCTGGTGTGGTGTTTCTCTTGCCCTCGGGTAGAGAGGCTAGCAGAGGGTGATGAATGTCTTGAGACACTATTTCCAGATGACTGGGACAATATATTTGGAAAGTGCATGGTGGTTAGATCTGTCCTTATGTAAAAAAATAAAACAAACTTTTCCTGCTTACCCAAGGCAAGAAAGTTAATTCTCAAGACAAATATTCTCCTCTTTCCCCTTTCCCACCCAGGTAACTGAAACCTGGTCCAGGTTGATTGTCCCAAGCCCAGAACCGATTTTTAGATGGGAGACATTGAGGCTCCCATTTGATGTTCATAAGGAGAAGAAAAGAGAGTGTCATTGTAAAGAGGTCTCAGTTTCAATATGCATTATGACCAGCTTTTCTAAACTATCAACATGTATGAATAAAATCCATAAAAATTCCACAATACAACCTTGGTGTTACAAGCTAGAATAAGCTAGTAGTGTTCTCAGTTGATCCTAAATAAAAATGAACAGAGGGTTTATTCTGGCTGTGCAAATTTACTCTAGTGGAAGATTCAGCTTGGCTTTGAGTTTATGACATGTTAGATTTATTGGATCATTTACTACAGTAAATGAGAGTTTCTGGATTGAACCACCATTGATAGCAGAGTGGTAAATGGACTGGCTGAAGAGCTGGACAGGAATGAAGAGAGAACATTTGTTGTGAAAGACAGAAAGCAGTTCTCATTCCTGTCCTAGTCCATCATAAGTGCTTTCCGCAGCCAGTGGAGATGATCTGCTTTGCCACTTGAAACAAAAAAACACATTTTTTTTCTTAAATGAAAAGTATTGCAATGAAAAGAATTTGTCAGATCCTAGAATATACTACAAAGCTTTGTGGGAGTGAACTAGCTTCACTACCACTGGAAAGAAACGGGACTTCCTGGTGCTAATTTCCAAGCTAAGAATTGAAGTGTAAGGCATGCAGTGGATTGCACATATGCTTGCACAGGGCGTGATGGTGTTTGGTTTTGCATTTTGTTGTACTGAGATATCCAGACATAAGTTTGGAATTGTGAGAATTTGAGGAACTTGTGCCAGAGAGTGTAGGTGTAAGGGGTCAACAAAACTACGCGATCCCAGTTTGGGGGTAGAAACCGGAATATTTATTGAACATGTGCTTTGCAATATAAGGGTCTTGGGGGCAGGACATGTTAATGAAGAGGACAGGTTATGCTTACTAGGGGATGGATTATGCTAACTAGAGGATTACACAGTTTTCTGCTACAGTTACACAGGTGGTTAATATTTTCCTGTAGCAAGGACCACATGGGGAGAAGAGAACAAAGGGGTTTCTACAACATCACCACAAAGTCTTTCCATATCCTGCTGGAGGAGACAGGACGATCAACAAAGCTAAATATTAGCAAGACTTGTGATGAAGCTCCTCAGAGTAAGGAGCTTCTCCCAGCTTCTGTTGTCCATGGCCTGCTACATAATCTCATCAACTCCTTCTCTGCTGATAGCAGAGTTTCATGTTACAACATATAGGCTTCTGAAATTATGGATTAAAAATATACTTATCAGCTTAGTGCTAAATGAGCAAAAAAAGACAGATGAGACAGGATGACTTTGTATGTGACGATAATATGAAGCTGGTGAATGTGATGATCACATGTAACAAATGAGAAAAATATTTTTCCCTGATTCAATTTCTGACTCAGAATTTAAATCCTCTCTTGAAAGATCACTAACAAGCGGACACTTGAGTAAGGAGGGAATCTACCTAATTTAACAAAATTCAGAGAATAAGTTTCACAAAAGATTTTAGAGCATCTGCGGATGGGCAATTGAGAATAAGTGCAGGTTTAATGCCAGAGGAATGATTATACCAAACTGTGTTCCCTATTTTATTACATTATCATTAATAAATTATTGCACTGATCTTATGGGTACTGGTACTGATCATTACTACCAATAATAGAGCAAATTTGTAGCAGACTGCTTCCAGTTTGCTATATGAGGACTTGAGCTCCTAGAGAAGTCTCATGGGCTGGCCATGACCCCAGTGATGGAGCTGCAGGATGACAGAGTCCAGAGCAGATCAGATGCAAGAGAGGAGCATATGAAGAAATACCATCGATTTGCTGTCTGCCCAACCTTTCACTCCTGTGCTACTTTGACTGCTGAACCACAAGGCTTCTGTTCTTACAGCAGCTTTCCCTGAGGCAGCACCTTTCATTGCATAGACTTATGTCCTGTGTGTGCTATAATGAATTAATGTTACTTTGCTGTATGTGTGGCATCACCATTGACCTGATCTGTTCTCATATCACCTGGGGAGAAGTGTTTTCTGCAGTGCTAGACATAAGAAAAGACGGTATCTGACATGAGTACCCTTTTAAGTATAAAGCAACTGGTACCATAAAATGATTTATACAGTGCCCTGGCATTTTCAGCTACCAAGATGAACTGCTTTGGAGTATACGATAAAGCCCTTTATCAAAACTGGCTTTATGTGTCTGCTTAAAGCCACAAAAAGAAATTTTTGAGAACATAACCTTCTCAGTTCTCCCCAAAAGGAGATAAGGACAATTTGTTCAGTACAATACTGTGGGATTTGTTTCTGGATTATCAGCTTGTAGTTAAGGAAGTTATTAATGCTGACATAATTTTAAGTTCAATCCATAATCCGTAATCAACTTTAAGAGACAAAAGTGCATCCAACAGAAGAGAGAAAACAAATAATTACTTTTGCCAATTACTCTACTGCTGTGAAAAGGTGTGACCCAAATCCATGGAAGAGCACCAGTTTGTGGGATCTGGTAATCTAGTATGGCCTGATGTGGGGCAGTTAGATTCTTTGAGACAGCCACGTAATTTTTAGGCTTTCCTACACTCCAAATCACAGAATCAGAATGGAGAAAGTTGGAAGGGGCCACAGTGAGTCATCTGGTCCAACCTCCCTGCTCAAGCAGGCCCATCCTAGAGCACGTGGCACACGATTACATCCAAATGGTTCTAGAATGTCTCCAGTGAGAGGTACTCCACTACCTCTTTGGGCAATCTGTTCCAGTGCTCAATTACCTACACAGTAAAGTTCTTCCTCATATTCAGGTGGAACTTTCTGTGCATTAATTTCTGCTTGTTACCTCTTGTCCTGTTGCTCAGCACCAAAAAGAAGAGCCTGGCTCCAACTGTTTGCCACCCTCCTTTCAGATACTTGTAGACATTGATCCTCCCTGCCCTTTCTAGAGGTGGAAATTGAAACTCTAATGGTGGAAATTCTAATACTGGAAATGGAAAACATCCTTGTTCAGTATATGGGGTTCACAGCATCCCCTGTGTTCCCAATAGGTCATCTGTTTAATGAGAATCTGTCCACTTCAGTGCTTCTCAGGGGGCTAAATTTTCAATCTTTAGAAATACAAATATCCTAAAACATGATTTGCTTGTGAGCTTGAAACAATGTTCAGAGAATCAGTCTCCTGTTGACTACAGATTTTTGCATCAGAGCCAGGATTTGGTTGTGTTTTTTTGACTGGGTATTCAGTACACTCATCTGAACTATCCAGGCATGGCTTGGCTTCATGTGATCAGGGACATCAGCTTAACTGATCCAGGTGGCTCTCTGGGGCCTGTGAGGCAAGATAACCTCATTAATCACCAATGCCACTTTTGTTAGCTCCTTATTTACTAACTTTGGATCATAGGATGCTGCCAACCTGTTGCTGCTGGATGAACAACAGAGCCCAAGAAGGCTCAGCATTAGGCTGGGTGGGAGGGAACGTAACTCAGTGACTGTTGACAGTGAGGCAACTATCAGCAAAGCATGAGACAAACCTAGGGGGAAGTCAGGCAGCCATCACTTCCCTGACACTAAGAAAGCCTAATCAACTGATCACTTGTTTGCTAATTGCAGTTACTTGAATAAACAATGAGCAGTGTGACTCACCTGAGGATAGGGAGACCACACCAGAGAGACCACCCAGCTCAGCGGAGTTAACACCAGCCTTGGCCAGTGGTGTTTTCCTTTCACATACTGACTGTGGGAAAAGAGGAGAAAAGTCATTTTAGTGCCTGGGTTTACAACGGAGGTAAACATGTTGTTTGAATTACACACTGCCAAGGAATATTTAATGTCCATCCCCAAGATGCAACAAGTCAGTAAGAAAGTATCAACTGAATCACTGCCAAAGTGATGACGAAATAAATAAATAAAGGTAAAAGGTTATAAAGACAGGGCAAGACTTCCTCTCTCCTTTCCCCCTTGAATATGAGGGAGCAGGCAATAAAGTTATTTAACTGCCCCTGAATCACTGTAGACATAATTTTTCATTTTTCAGTGAAAGAATGAAAGAAATTCTCATTTTATTCAAAATATTACAAAGAAAATTATTTTAAATGACCAGGAAATTGAATAAATTACTTTTCCTCTGATTTTTCTATTGTCCCTCTTCTCCCACTTCATGTTTTCTAGTCTTTCTGGTGCTCTGTACACTTGCAAAGCCTTTGTACTTTTTCAAACATCAGAACTACTAAATTGCACCATAAGCCTGACTTTTCAAAGCTAGTTAAAATTTTTGAAATTACAAATGGTTCAAAGAACAGCAGTTCTCTTTGAACCATGAATTCTGCTCTTTTTTACTGGTTGGGAAAAATGACAAGGAAAGCAGTAAGGCAAAACACAAAAATGTCCAGTTGCAAACAGAGCTGGATTATAAGTAATAACTTTTAAAGAAAAGAATTGTTGATGAATTAGTAAAAAGCCAACTCTAGCTCCCATCTTTCTGTAACCTTCACTACCATCAGCAGTTCTCATTGTTTTTTCCTTGGAGAGTGAAGCAGTTGGTACAAACTTAAAGGAAAACTAAAACTATACTTCTACCAGTAAGTTTCAAGTTACCAGCCTGATGGTGTTAGTCTAGGAGAAGAAAACCCAAGCCTGTCTCATGGTTCGTTTCAGGCATTCCTTTTAACATTGGTTCTTGTTAATAGGGTTCCTATTTAATACTGATGCAAGTCTCCACGCTCTCTCAGCTGCTGTGCTCCAGTCATGTGATGACCTCGAGTGTGGAGAGCTGCGTGACTTTCCCAAGCAAGGAGCCAGAGGCATTGTGTGGAAGAGCAGAGAGATGGATCCTCCTGGCTGTCCTTGGCTGCTTTGTGTAGAAATCCATCGTCCTCTCAGGGTTGGAGCATAATAATTTACAGACTGTACTTGCTGCCAAGCCTCTGCTGCCCTGAAAAGCTGTTTGTCCCCAGCGATACTGAGGAGAAATCACTCCAATACAAGTACATTAAGCACATGAACAGTTCTGACAAGAAGCAGAGTAATAATTTGTTTGGTAAGCTCACTTATGTTTTATTGAATTCATCTATTGACTGACCAACAGCTCCATCAGGAGCTTTTGCAGCAGTCAGATACAGAGCCATGACCTCAAGTCTGGCATCAAGTCAAAATGTCCTCCGTGAAGAGGTGTCCTGCCACCGTGACTTACACCATGTGCAGTGCAGACTAAGCATTAGCAGTTTTTCAGCATCAAGAGCCAAGCATGGCTGTGCCAAGCTTTGGCAGATTAATGTGCTCTGGACATGTCGGAAGTGCTTAACAGTTTGATGTGGCAACGGCAGGTAACACAATTTTAATCAAATTTCAGCATTTTTATCTCTCCAGGTGTAAAAGCTTCATGAGTGCAACATCATGTAATCTCTTGCATTCACTTTTTCATGCAGGTTCAATGCAAATTAATGTGTCAGTGGCACACTGATATGACAAAAAACTGATTTGCAAGTTAACCAGTGAAATACTGAACAGGAGAACATCTTGTCTTCACAGCTCTGTAAAATGGTCATTAGAAGTCTACTTTTCTACAGTAGACCCTGAGATAAGCCCTTCGGTGTTAGCCACATGTGTACACAGCAGTTACAGTAAACAAGCCATAACAGAAAGAAATGTTAATCTATTTTTTGAGGGATAAGGAACATGTTGGCTGACTTCTCCTGTTTCAGCATTGCGTTGCAACCTACACATTACAAATGCATTGTACGGAATAAATGGAATAAGAATAACCGATGGATATCACAAAACAGAGACACCGACAACTTTACTGCACTGCTGGATAATGTTTGGGTGTTTGCTGGTGGCAGATGGTAGGCCTTTTCATCCATATCCGTTTGCCCTGGATGGAGGATTGTTTGATGACATGCACACAGTTACTGCCACTGTCGTCTTTGTTGTTTTGCATCATTCTTACAGCTTTGAGGTTCTCTGTGTGTTTAATCATTTGTGCAGAGGTTTTATGAGACAGGTGCTTGAGAGTGTGATAGAAGGGGAGATAAGATAAATTAAGCTTCAGCTGCTCTTAACTCCAGCAAAGGCACAGTCTGTGATGCCTTAGCTGCTTTTAGTGGTCCAGGTCTTGTATTCCACATTAACACCTGGACTGAAGACATGTGGTGTTAAGTGGTAACATGCTGAGGCCAAATAACTGAATACACCATGTCCTCTACAGTGAATGCCAGTGAGAAGGCACAATGTCTGCTGAATACCAGCAAACTGATTTTGAGCTGAAATATTCTTCAGACCAATTTGCACTTTTTGCCCAGACCAAAAGCTGCATGAGGCTGGAGGAGACTGCAAGTTTCTGTTCGCAGTGGCAGAGCACCTGAGCTGTGCATCCCACCAAGAGACTGCTCTGGCTGCAGGGCACCCGCAGCTCTGCACTCATGTAGAGTGCAACCCCTTGTTCCTAACTGAGTGCTCTAGTCTGCTACTAAAAACTCCTCTGAACACTTCTTCAGCTAACATTTTAAAGGACAGAAAAAAGGTAAACAAACAAACAAACAGGAGGCTTTCTCTCTTCGGAGAAATTCCAAGCTATCGCAAAAGCCCAGACTAAGGGGCATGGAGGCATGTTAATAAAGAGCTTTGCTCTCAACACTTTCTTTTGCCTGTATACAGTCAAGTGATATCAGGCCACCCAGTGTTCTGGCTCCCTGAGATTCCTTTCTAGCATGACTACATCCATACATACCTGGGTTTTAGGTTCCACTCCTGGGCCATGGAAACAGGACCCAAGTCCTTACTATTGCATGGCACTATCGTTCCTTCATGTGACAAGTACACCCTGGCCCTGTACATCTGGTGTATTGCAACCATTTTCTTCTGAAGGCGAATCAATACACCAGAACTACTCTGTTGCACATCCTTCGGATGCTTAATGAGCCAAGATGCTCATTACTGTCCTCTCTATAGAAACCTGAGATAAAAAAATTCCAGCCTTTATCAGCTCAGGCTAGAGCCTTTGTTTACAACTATGAAATAATATTTCTTTTAGTCCTATGATTTTTTCTTCCCAGCTTCTCATTGTATCTTCCTATGGCCCTAGAGGAATTTATTCTTGTTTGTTTAAATATCTTCTATCTGGACTGCCTCCAAACATCAACTGTAAGCCTGATTAATTATCAAGGAGATCATTACAATTTATAATAAGTTGTGTGCTAATTACATGTACCCTATGAGTACTTTCCTCTCATTTATCTTGTGAGTGCTCATTTTGGAGATTAATAATGAACATGGCAGCTGCAAGTGCAACCAGTACTGTGACTGTCAAATAAAGGCATGGAGGGACTGGACTCTTAATTAAGACTGGTATTTGCTTTGTGTTACAAGTGCTACTACCATCTTGCTTCCAGGAAAGGCTGTTTATTAAAAACATTATTCCCAAGAGACAGATAAAAAACACTAAGACACTGGTAACACCAAAAGAATCACTTATTATTGAAGACTATTTCGTACCCATACTGAACTAGAGTCTATGAAAATTATCACCCTGCTAGACCTGAAGAGTGACACATTCTCTCTTATGCAGGCAAGTGCAAATAAACTTTTCTCCTCTGTCTGAGCCATGATCCAAAGAACTCAAGCCTGTTGTTTCCTTTCTCCAATGGGGTTTGGCCTAGATTCTCTCACTAAAACTGTCTGTAGACTTTACAAATAACTTTTGTAATTGTGAAGCACAATGAAGTTGGCTGTGAGTGGTCATCAGTCAGAAGACACTGTTTTCTTTATTGCCAGCCTCATGGGCTACATGAGAATCTGCAGTTTGAAAGTGAAAAGTGGTCTGCTTATATTTTTAAAGAGCACCTTCTTCCTCCTTGCAATCTAAAAAACAATACTCATGGTTTTAAGACAAGAAAAAATGTGGGTAGGGTAGAAATATCTCAGCAGCTGATGCTTCTGAGAAAATAAGTCCCTTTTTTGGGGGCACCAACATTCTGCTAGAAGTTTATGGTCTGCTTTGGGATGGGTTTCCTTTGGTTGGATGTAGGTATATCAGGGCAATTGCCTTTGAGAGTGATAGCTTTATGTCAGAAAAACAGTCCTGCTTCTCTCAATTCTATTCAACATCCTATTACTTTTAGCTTCCTTCCTATAGCGCTTTTCAGATCATTACCTGTTTCATTCCTTTTAGTAGCTTGGCTAAGTTTCTGATGAATGTGTTATTTTCAGTACGATCTCCTTTGTTCCTCTAAAAAGCCCCAAACTAAATTACTCTAGAGTTGTGCCTTTATGTGTACCCCCTTCCCCCTCTTCAATACCTTCATTAATCCTAGGGCTGAAATTCAAAAAGTCGTTTTGAACAAGAAACAATTTCTCTTACTCACAAACCTCACATTTCAGAAATAAAAAGAATAAAAATGAACTCTTGAGGGATGTCTCTACAAAGATTCTTTTTTTTAACTTTCATACCCCAGAAGAGATAATTACAACTCATGTAATTTCTTGTTCACTATTTCATGACTCCATGACTCAGGTGCCGTGTTCCTCCACTCAGCATGACCTTATAGGATTTACATTACAATAGCATAAAATTGCAATTACAAATAGTTTAAAAGTCAAGCGGCTTGTCACTTGAAACACTAGTTTTGCCCGTCAAAGTGACTTTCTTTTGGTTAGTCAAAACATGTTCTAGTAGTAACTGACTGGTCATAAAGGCATATTACCTGACTTCCTGAATACCAAAACACGTGTATCTTCTATTATAAAAGGTAGATAATTTCTAGATATTATTATCCTAGATAAAATCAAAGATGCTGCTTCATAAAGGCTTCCTAAACACAGATTCTTCTTTAACTACAACTAGAATAATTAAAATGAAACCCTTCCCATAGAACACAACATCTTGGTTCATGTTGTGTAATTGATTCTGACCAACTTGATCTCCTTTTATGATCAGGTGACCCTCCTGGTGGATGAGGGCAAGGCTGTGGATGTGTCTACCTGAACTTGAGCAAAGTTGACACCATCTTCCATGGCACACTCCTGGAAGAGCTGCAGCCCACGGCTTGCAGAGGTGCACTCTCCACTGGAGAATCAGCTGATGGCTGTGCCCAGAGAGTGGCTGTGAACGGTGCTGCATCCAGTCAGTGTCCAGTCTCTAGTGGTGTCCCCCAGGGATCAGTGTTGGGCCCAGTCCTGTTTAATATCTTTACTGATGGTTTGGATGAGGGGATTGAGTCTATCATTAGCAAATTTGCGGATGACATCGAGTTGGGTCAGAGTCTTGTCTGCTGGAGGGTAGGAGGGCTCTGCAGAGGGGCCTGGTCAGGCTGCATAGATGAGCTGAATCCAACGGTATGAGGTTCAACAAGGCCAAGCTCTGAGTCCTACGCTTTGGCCACAACAACCCCCTGCAGCACTACAGGCTGGGGACAGAGTGGCTGGAAAGCAACCCAGTGGGAAAGGACCTGGAGGTGTTGGTCGACAGCAGCTGAACATGAGCCAGTGTGTGCCCAGGTGGCCAACAATGCCAGTGGCATCCTGGCCTGTATCAGGAACAGTGTAGCCAGCCAGACTAGGGAAGTGATTCTTCCCCTGTACTCAGCAATGGTGAGGCCACAACTCAAATGTTGTGTCCTGTTCTAGGCCCCTCAATTCAGGAAGGACATCAAGGAGCTGGAGTGTGTCCAGAGAAGGGCAAGGAGTGTGGTGAAGGATCTGGAGCACAAGTCCGATGAGGAGCAGCTGAGGGAGCTGGGGTTCTTTAGCCTGGAGAAGAGGAGGCTCAGGGGTGATCTTGTCACACTCTACAGCTACCTGAAAGGAGGTTGTATCCAGGTGAGGTTCAGCCTCTTCTCCCAGGCAACCAGCAACAGAACAGGAGGGCATAGCCTCAAGTTGCACCAGGGAAAGTTTAAGTTGGGCATTAAGAAGAATTTCTTCATGGAAAGGGTGATTAGATATTGGAATGGGCTGCCCAGGGAGGTAGTGGAGTCACCGTCCCTGGAGGTGTTTAAGGAAAGACTGGATGTGGCACTCAGTGCCATGGTCTAGTTGAGAATCTGGTGTTCAGCCAATGCACAACTTCTGGGTCGTACTTTATATTAGAGATCTTTCTTAACCTATTTGATTCTGTGATATGCTACCAGCTGTGCTTTCATCAGAGTAGGAAAACCAAACCAGTCTTCCTCTGCTCAACCTTTCAATACTGCACAACTCTCCTATAAGTAGCTGACTGTGTCCTGGGCCTACCCTTGCCTCTGTGCCTTGCTTTAATCCTGCTTTCCCACTCTCATTCTGCCAAGCAGAACTGCAACCAGCTAACACTGCTGTCAAATGTCTTTCTTCTCCTATCGGTACCAATCTGAATACAGAGTAGGCAGCGAGTTTGCTGACACTCAAACATTAAATCGGAATAATGTTTCTTATCCAGTAAATTTGTTTTTTATGACCTTGATGGCATACTTACAAAATTCCATTTTTCTGAAGAAGAGGCTGGTTTATGTTTGCTCATGCAACAGCTGCACTTTGTCCTTTAAAGATACAGTATAGTCCTTATGCCTGACTAATTTTAAACTACATAGGTCTCACTGGTCATCTAAAAATAAGTTTCTAATGTTCACATGTAGTATACATAGAACCATCATTTGACCAAATATGGTAGCATAAAGGGGTCATTATCAGGTCTTTGGCTTCTTCTATAGGGCAATAATTACTTTAAAATACACAACAAAACCATAAACAGGCCCAGTACTTCCTGTTTGCAAAACACCATGAGCAGAAATTAATGTTTTTGTGCAAATAGAGTCTGGATTGAGGACACATTCAGACTTCTCCCAGCAGTGATCAAACAGTAATGTTTTTTACTTCCCTGAAAGGGTCTGGTTAATCATAATCCCTGTACAGGAAGGACAGTGAATTATGAAGGGAAAAATAACATTGGAATGCAAAACAAAAAATTCTGATCCTAGAAATATCAATGCAAATCTTTCTTTTAAATAAGCATAATCAAAGCATCTTGTTATCAAGTATTCAAATCATTCATTTTCTAAAGACAGGCCCAAAATATCTAGATCATCAGATTCCCAAGGTTTTTAGGTTTCTTCTTCCTCAGTGATCCTAACTCAGAGGAGAAATGTCAGAGGACCTGGACTTCTCAGACACAAAGCAATCCCTTTAACAGAGCAGACCTGGATTTTGACCATCCAGGCTTTCTCAAGTGAAACATACCAAGCTGACTGAGAGAAAATGCCATGGGTCATCTAACATTCAGACAGATGCGCTATGGCAAAATGTTTTCATTTTCATTAACTGGGCATTTCTTTGACAAAAACCGGAATGGAAAAGCTTTTTACGAGACAAGACCTTATGAAACCTGTATCTGTCACAGTTTAAAGGAACACCATAAGCAGTAGAATTAAGAGTGTCTGGCTTTTTATTGTTTTATGTCACAAATGGCCATCTTGGTGGACTTAATCATTTTTAGTAAGGGATGAGGTGGTGGTTGAGGTCTCTCTTTCTCACCTGACATTCTTTTCACAAATCCAGCAGGAACTTTGTATCTTTGAGACAACTGCATTTCTTCAAACCCCTTTGACAACTCCATCATTCCAGAGTTAGTGGGAAAAGACAGTAAGAGCAGCGTACATAAACACACAAAGTACGTCACCATATCCAAAAGGTTTTGGTTGTAAAGCCTACAATACAGGCAGTTACTGTACAGGAAGTACTGATATTTTCCTTCTACAGCTGCAAATCTAATTAACGTGCTCCATCCTCACACTATTATTCTGTAGATAGGCAAAAGCACCAGGTTAAGTGTGTTGCACAGAAAATAATTAAAATCCAATTAGCAGGCATTTTGGTCACCTAAGGTTTTAAGAATTAATCCTAAAAACCTCAGTGCAGCTGTTTGGAAAGTAGTCAGGGCCTACTTATTTGATGAACTGAACTGGAATATGTAAGCCCTCATTTTGAAAACCTCTCAAGAAATACTTCTGTATGACAAACTGTGGATGGTAATAGGATATTTTTAGTGTCATGCTGGAGTGCATTGAAAGTTTGCTTGCATTCCTCCAGAAGAGGATGAGTCATTACTCACAGATTAGATATGCAATAAATTTAACTTTCTTTTCCGCTCATGCAATACTATAAACCAAAACAGTTTCCTGAAATGTATACTTTACTGAAGTTTATTCTTCACTGAGACTATATTTTTTAATTTTAATATTTCTGTCACCACTTTACCTAGTAGGCATGGTTCTAACCCATCACAGGCATTCATGACATTAATACTCTCATTGCAGACATTAATGCAGTCTACCTATATAATAAACATGCAGCACAGATTTCAGGGAGAGTTCTGCACCCCACAAAACTTGATTATTTCATGTCTTACATAACTTTTAAAGCTTTTCTTTAGCTTCCCTTTAACGATTTGCCTGTTTTGGTTAACACCTCCCCCATTGCTGATTTAGGTCATTAAAATTCCTGAAAAAAAGAAACTGCTAAAGTTTCAGTATTTTCCCAGTATCTACAATATCAGAGTTCCAACAGCACTGTTGTGCCCTGCTGTAATAGAAATAATAAACACACCTTTGTTGTTCCTTTCCGCAAGCTGTGGTTATGGTTGATACTTACTCAAATATTCAGTGTTGCACTGAATGAAAAAAAAGCTCTAAGGATATTGCCATCAGATTGTGATGGAAAGGGCTCTGCCTGTATGACAATATGAAAAGCCATTGTAAGGCACAGCCTCCCACAGAAGAGATGATGTTCTGTGGTTTCAGCTGAGCATGTGAATTTTCCAACAATATTTCAGGGCCTTCTGCAGCAATGGTTTTCATAAGTGAAGATGTTTTCATAAATGAAGACAGACTTGCCCAATTATAAGAGTGGGTTTTGAACTCCATGGTAGGATGGATGCCTAGTATTATAAAGCAGCTCTTAAGAGGAAACATCTATAGTGGGAACTTTGTAATGTTTATTGAATTTTAAGTACGTATTTTTCCTAATTCATGGCAGCTCTCATGCACAACATGCTCTGTCCAAAAATCAAAGTCCATTTATTTTCACACAGTTCCAAACTGAGCAGGTTAAATTTTATGCAATTCAAAACAACAGTGGTCCCTATTGCTCTTGCTTGTATTATCATATGAATACTGTTATGATTATATAGAAGGATTTTTTTTGCCTTCAGTAAAGGAAAAGTGTTCCAACAAAATGTTGTACACAGACTGCATTATTTAACTGGGCTGAAGGGGTGAAAAAGAGCATCCAGAAAATCACCAGTTACAAAAGTTAGGAAGATATTCCCAAAGCCTTGATTTGTCCAAGAAAACAGTTAATTTATTACTCCTACATCATAAAGCTCAAGGCACTTGGAGAATTCACAAAAACTATGGGAGAAACATCTATTCAGAAGCTACTGACAGTGATCTGTAATGATGATCAATGACTCTTGCAGATAAACAGAATTTAAAGACTGGAAGGACACTTTCAACTGCCCTGCCTGTTTTCTGTAGGAATTGCCTCCAGAGTCTCCAGGCTCTCCTCTAACTTGTGTTTCAAGAGTTTTCCAAAAAGATATTCTATATGTAAGGAAGCAAAGAGGTGAGTCATGTTATATTTGGACTTTATTGGTGACCTGAAACTTGGGAGCTTGTATTTTAGATGTTTGCACAGAGTAACCTATTTTATGAGGTTTATAGCATGAAATCCTTTTTATTCTGAATGTTGAGATCTTCACAGAGAAGGGAGGAGAAAAGAAAAGAATTTGTGGTGATGAGGCTTAGTACATCTCTTCTCATTACTGGCTGTGAATATATCCAAAGCATGGGAAAAAAGGTAGTGAGTTTTCTAGGACAGTGGAAAGAAAGTTGGGATACGGGAAAGCCTTCCCTGCTTGACTGCAATGTCATTTTCCTTAGGCAAAAGAGAAAATAAAAACCTAGCGCCAATAAATTGACCTTCATCTTAACTCCAATGATGTGCTCACCACGACCATTAATTTGACATTGTTCTAGTTCTTGCCTCTGATTGAAGGCTCTAGCTGGGACACTGTCATAGTTCATGGACAGTTCAAAATATAGAGCACCTCAAATGCAGGAAGAAAAGCTTCTGTACTTAGTTAAATAGCTTTTGGAGGCATGATGGAAAGCTGAGACAGAAAGAGATTGCAAATGCTGATAGAGGCATTAACACCAAGTTTCTAGGCTCCACTTTAACTTCAACTCCTGGCTTATCAGCGCTTGGCATCATCTTTGAGCAGCATGAACCTGAGAGAAGGAAAGGAATGTGAATGAGCCCCTTAGAAGCCAGATATCATAGATCTTGTACTTTTGGGACTCTAGAAATCGACACCATATGTTGGTACAAAGCCTGAGAGACCAGCCAGCTCCATAAGTTACTGCTAGGAAACAGCTTGTTTATCTGGCTTTAATTTGCTGCAACTGGGTTACCTTTGTGTGAGTGCACTTGTCTATGCACACACGTAAAAGTCTTTTCACTGCTCCGTGGAATTCCAACAAGACACACATGCCATCCGTCACCACTTGAATGGCATGCAGCACTCCTGAGTAACAGAAGGCTATTTCCCCTTTCAGAGGCACAACAGCAGGAAATATATTCCAAGCTCATCTAATTTGCTTTGTGCAATTGCTCAGGTCTCTTGCCAGCTGGAAGATGGTTGGCAGGCACACATCAGCTTCTAGCCTTTCTCAAACACAACCTTATTTAATAGCCTACTTTGATGAGCTGCATAAGAAAAGTCAACCCGTAAATGAGGATGGATTGGCTGTAAATGCTTGTTCAGTCTGTGCTGCCAGTACTCATCACGTGTCATGCACAAAAGGGTCACAGCTCATTGCCAGAAAAGGTAACAATGCCTCAGAGAGGTCATGACATGGGATAGAGTGGAGTATATGTGCTGGGTGACACAGCTTCTTGACCACATTATAGAGGTAAAAGCAAGCAGACTGCTGCCTTCTAATATACCTGTGCCCCACACAGATGACCCAATGTCCTGGGCTGTATGACAAAATCTTTTTCTGGCCAAGAGGCACCAAACACTACAAGATCCAAGAACCAGAGAGTTGCTGCCACATTGCTCCAAGAGGTTGGACGGGTAGTTTGGTCCTGAGGAGTCTAGTGATGTCATCTTCAGTAGAAATTGCTGCTTTATTCACCCTGACAACAGTGATGTAAATTAGCCAGCAGCTCCCATGCCAGCACAGCCCTGCAGCCAGTTTAAGACCCATGCAATTCAATCATTCGGATTTTGCATTTGGCTTGACAACCACAGCTTGGCCACCTCCCTCTTATATTTGTCCTAGTTCCCCTAAACAACAGCCAGGGGATTTCCCAGTGTATTTCCTGAGAGAAATTCCAGTATAACCAAAACACAACTCTCAATGATTTCCTGTGAGTTTCCTGCAGTACTGGTACATCATTGATCAAGACAAACCACAGACTTTTAAATGAGCATGTTATATGGTAAAATATGTTTAAAAATGTTCCTAGATGGTGAAGATTTTTGTAAGGTTTTTTTGTCATAGAATTCAAGAAGTCAAGAGGCTGCCTATAATGATCAAAAGTAGCTGCTAAGGATGTACTGAGAACCATTAGTAAACACATAGAATCTACCTGACAGTTTGGGGTGGAAAGGACATGAAACAATATCTAGTTCCAACCCCTTGCTGTGTGCAGGGACACCTTCCACTAGACCAGGTCACTCAAAGCCCCACCCAACCTGGCCTTGAACAATTCCAGGCCTAAGGCATCCACAGCTGCTCTGGGAAATCTGTTCCAGTATCTCACCACCCTCACAGTAAAGAATTTTTTCCTAATATCTAATCTCAACCTACCCTCTTCCAGCTTAAAGCCGTTTCCCCTCATCCTGTCACTCAATATCCTTGTAAAGAGTCCCTCTCCAGCTCTCCTGGAGAGGGAGAGCCCCTTCAGGTGCTTGAAGGCTGCTACACATATTACTGATATTTGCAAGGTATGGATTATAGGTGGTATTTATGTTTAAGTTAAGTATTTGAAGAGCAAAGAGGAGTTACTCTGGAGCTACTTTATTGAAGATCAAAGTAAAGCTGGTTCTCTGACATAGGAAGGAGATGGAGAGTACTCAGCTGATGACAAGACCAACACTGGGGAGGAAGAGGAGTACAACACCTTACTGTTTCAAGGCATTGAATGTACACAACATTCATCACCCAATTTGGAATTTTCCCATGATGTCAAAATTAAAACTATGATGTCACCTATTTTCTTAAGAAATCAGGCCAGAATACCTCAAGTGGCCATCCAAGTTTGTGTGGTCCTGACAATGCAAGATGACTGTTCATAAACAACTATTTCCTGGCAAAAGATTGTTTTGGCTTTAGTGCAGAGAATAAATCCTGTAACTGTTTAGGAAAGAGCAAAACTTCCAGAACTATAGTACAACTTTCAATGTAAAATCTAATCCCAAAACTTGAAGCTGCGGTTCACTGTTTGTGGCCGCCCCTTGCAACACAACTCTGTGTGAAGTTTGATTTATTTACTAGTGGAAGGAGTCAGGGTATACCATAAAACTATAAATAATAACATATCTGGAGGTGTTTTGCAGGGCACAGACAGTAAAAACATCAATATATACAACTATCAGAACATCCATGAAACTTGCCTGCTTTAAGAGACTCTGCTCCAGTTATGTCAAGAGTACAAATCAATGCTTTCAAATTGGTTTTAGTTTTGTTTTGTACTTGGTGTACTATACTACAGTGTGTGTTTTGTTAAAGAAATAGAAATAATAAATATTTTGGGCTTAGGGTTCCTGTGGGTTTTTTCCTTTTTTATTGTTTTGGTAGCAGGATTTCTGCATTTAAGAAAATGTTGCTGCCATGAAAAGAAGTTGCAATTGGTGAAAAGTTTATAAATGCTTTCAGTTCTTGGACTAAAAATAAGGAAGAATATTCCTATTTCACTATTCAGTCAATTCTTATCCTCAAGAAGGAAGATCCAGGGAACTACAGGCTGGTCAACCTTACCTTGATTTCTAGAATGGTAATGGTAAAAAATAGTCAGGGAAAACCATTTTCAAGCATACTGATTACGAGTAGGTTAATGGAAGAGGTTAACACAGATTTGCAAATGAATGCCTTCCCTCCTCACCTGTTCTGTGTTTCTGTGAGCCTGTGACTGAAGATGAAAACTGATCTGACTCCTCTTACTTGACAAATTCCATACTAACTATTTCAGATAGAACACATCAAGTTTCTTGAAACTTTAAAAACAAATTTTACTTTGCAATGCATCCTCCTAAGCCATGAATACTATTGTCTGGAGCAGTACCCATAGTTTAGGAACAATATCATTTCAGCTATGCTGTCCACCTTTGTAGTGGCTGAGGCATCTGGTTACATAAACACAGTTTGTCTGCTTGAATGACGTGGGTAAAACACTGTTTCTAAAGTAAACAGAACAAGGTGGCAGCAGCAAAAAGGCAAATAGAAACAGTGAGTAAAGTGTTATGTCATATAATAGGTTTTTTTTTTTGCAAAATTTGCCTTGAAAATGTGAGATATTTAATTAAAAAAAAAAAAGCAGGTACCAGTTAGAGGGTCAATTGTATGCTTGTTTTTAATACCCTGTCAATCAGAGTGCAAGCATTAAGAGTTCAGGAACTTAAACTCTTAGTGCCCTGGCAGTACTACTTGTATTGGTGGCAGGGGAAAGTGTACGTGTTTAAAAAATTTCCTGCTAAGTTCCTACTGTCAAACACATCAGGTAATATCTTCTCATTCCATGTCTATCAGTTGGGAAATATATACCATTATGTCCATCTTACAACAAACACATTGGAATATTTATTGCCTCTCTAAATAGTAAAAAAAAAAAGGCTAATGATAATTCAAGGTGTTTCAAAAGATTTAATTGTAAACCTGTTAAACAAACCAGACAGCACAATTTAACTTCTTTTGCCTTTTTTCTTCCTCTGTATCCTGTCAAAAGACATTTTGCTAAATATTTTCAATTTATTGGGAAAACAAAAAATGAAGAAATAAGCAATATACATGCAGTCAGGTTGCTATCAGAAGAAGTGATTAGCAAAAAAAGGAATGAAAAATAAGGGAAGGATGCTCAGGAGTAAGCAAAGGAATTTCTAGAGAGAAACTGAAGCAAGTGAGCTCTGTTTTTCAATATATATTCCAGGAATAGTGCAGGATGCCTAGGAGGTGAGTGATCGTGTAGATACTGAGTATCAGATCTTCATCCTAACACAAAGGAAGAAGAAAGATGATGTGCAGAAGCACAGGGTGTTGGTAACTCCTGAGTGAGTTACAGATAGAGTGATTTTTGAGTGGAAATAGAAGCAAAGTGATAGAATAAAGTAATGGGTACTAAGAAGAGCTATGGTGATAAGCCTGTGTTTTGAAATATGACAGAGTTAAGGAGATCATTCAAGGTCCACACAGTGACAAGGTGTTTTGCAGACAAAAAAAAAAGTATGGGAAAATTGGTATCCAGAAACAGAGACAAGGGCCAAAGAAATCTCGAAGAGAGAGTGAGAGATGAACAGAATATTGAGACAGCAGACTAATAGAAAGCAGAGTAGTATACTGACTAGATGTAGTGGAGAAGGATGTATAACCTGCAGTTAGAAGGGAATACTGATTTATTTTGACACCATAAGAAATTAAATCTGTGGTGTCATGAACTCCTGGTCATGGCAGAATTGGAAAGTATCTTCTCAGTGTCAGAGATGATAAGACAATGTAGAAACTTGTAATTATTGTTCAATTATTGTGACAAATGACTGCTTGACTTCTGGAAATAGATCAGAATTGTCCATAATAAACTGTGGTCCTAAGGAGATGGTTCTCAATGCTTTCCTGAGAAGGCGTGAAAATTAACATGGGGCTCTAGAATTTGTGTTCTGAAGTTTTAAGACATCTGACGAGTGAGAGACATTCATGGAGGAAGGACTGCTGGGAGGTGAACTCCTCTGGAGTCCAAGAGAAGCTTGACAGATCAGTTGTTCCACTCAGTTCCTCTGGAGGCTACAAGACTTTCAGGATTTCCTTTAAAACTTAGGGAACCAAAGTGAAGAATGTAATGATAGTTAGAATATCAGTGTATATACAAACAGGTATGAAGGAAACAGAGGGCTAAGATGAGGAAAGCAGTTGTTTGGACAACACTTTCTAACAAAAGACTTGATCTGATAGATAAATAGAATAAGTTAAAATAAATCGATTTAAGATTCTTATTGCAAAGAAACTGGATGGTGAAACAGAAGGAAATATACTGATTAAAGTAGGAAGTGAAAACAGCTATATGGGGTAAATAGAATGAGTACAGAAAAACAGTTGTAACTAAGGATACTTGCTGTTCAAAGGGCATAGAAACAAACAAAGCCCTCAGAGAGGCTGAAGAAAAAGTAGGAATTATAGAATGACAAAAAAAAAAAAAAAGGAGGTTGGTAGAAACCTTCGAAGGTTGTTAGTCCAACCTCCTGCTCAAAGCAGAGCTAGCTTCAAAGTTGCTTCAAAGGTGGTTCATGCTTTTTTCTGTTCAATTCTGAAGACTTTTAAGGATAGAGATTTCACCATCTCTCAAGAGACTCTGCTGGAGGTTGCATATATGGACATTTAGAGATTCTCAAGGTCAGATCTGTTTACAACATGAAAGCTCTTTGATATTTTTTGACAGATCAATATTACGAGGAAATGTCTCATTCTAAATGACACCAAACTTTCCTATTGGAAACCCAGAACAAGGATTACCAATAATGTTAAAGGTTGCATCAATTTCTTCACCAAACAGCAAATAAATCAGTCAGGAATGACAGCATTTTAAATTTGGCTTAAATAAATTATCATAAAGAGCAATATAAGATGTGGATTAAAATAGTCTTGGATAGCTTTATCAAAGGTTGAAGATTAAACAAAACCACAACCCAAACCTCCCCCCAAAACAAACAAAAAACCCTCCCATAAAACAAACAAACAAAAAACCAAACAAACAGAAAAGAAGATGCACCAGTAGATGTATTGTAGTGGAAAGACATGCCAGTTTGCAAGTTCATGTTGCTGACCTTCATGTACTGGGCTGTCTCTTGAGAGCCCAGAGGGTTAGTAATCCAGGGACCAGCATGAGACTCTGCTTTCCAAGATGTGCAAAAGAAGAAAGCCAGGTTTATTATTTTTTGCAATGTTTTTTGATGCTTGTAAATAACTTTTTTTTATTGTACAGCATGCTTATTTTGATATGTTATTTTGTTAGCTGGCATTGCTGACAGACTATGAAGCAATTTATTAATCTGCAAGGATAATATTTTGTAAATTATATTTGAGGTATGCTGGCATGTCCCTACAGTTTTTACAGAGTAACTCTGAAAATGACATTTTTATCTTGTGAATGGATGATGGGACATATTGGTTGTATGAAATAATCAGTCAAAAGAAGATCCCATTTGCCACAGTGAAGCTGGTTCCTTATGATCTGTGTGTCAGATGGACTGAGAAATTGGGGGTAAAACTGAAAGATGACAAGGAATGTGATGGAAAAACATGAATAGCACATGTTTTCTGAGCTGAGAAAGAATATGCATAGGTCTTAGTTCACTGTTTATTACTTGGAATTATTACCTACAGTTCATTAAATGAAGAGTCTTCTGCATTCAATATCGAGAAAGATATAAGGTGCATTTGCACCAGAAAAACATCAACCTTTTCCTAAAAGAAAAGAATGTGCAAAGCGAAAGAAACTGAAGACCCTTGGGGTGGATTAGCAGATAAGAAGATGGAGCATAAGGCAGCTTGGCAAGACCAATCAAAGGCTACAAGATTGGTTGATAGGTGATATTCAGAGGTCAAGGACCCTCTCTGAAACAGAGGACGTAGCAGCCATATTTTTTATTCCTTTGGGGTACAGGAACAAAAGAGATCATTGAACAAACTAAATGGTAAAGCCAGGGAACCTCCCAACCAAAACACTAGGGGTGTCTGCAACACAGGGAACATTTCCCATGCCTGAGCCTTGAGCTGTAGGGCTTTTCCACTAGTGTCAATGAGGAACTGTGTTCAACCATGGGCATAAGAAGCAGTGGAAGCAACAGAGAAGGACTGCAAAAAAGTGAAGGCAGTTAAGGTTGCAGTGAGAACAAAAACTTCGGTATTTAAACCTGTAAAAGTCACGTCATAAAAGTTTAAAGCTTAAGTGCTAGGTGAAAATGGGTTTGGTTTGGAGGACAAAGTCGGCCTCTGATTGTTTTGCTGTGATCATGAAAGCAGAAATTGGTGCTTTCTTTGATGAGATAGATGACTGCAGCGATATTTGATTCTAGACTCATTTCTTCTCCTGACCCAAATAGGACTGCTGCTTTGGCTGTGAAGAGATAACAGTATTTTTTGGTTTATATTCCTGCTATAGAGCCTGTAAGACATCTGTATATCTGGGAAAAAATATGACATATCATTTATTGTGAAGATCTTCTGATATGACTTAGTTGTCACATAGTTAACTCTGGAACAGTCTGTCTTAAAAAAAACCACACCATTTATTAGAAGTATTTTTCTGTTAGAGAATACATAATTCTTTGAGGCAGAGTAAAGAATTTAGCAGAAGAACCCAAGGACATTTTAAGTAGTCAAGCTGAGAGCTAGAACAGATTAAAAGAAAAATTCTCCCTCAATTTAAATGGCTTACATTCACTCAGGTCAACTCATGTTCAACAGGGAGGATTAAAAGAAGAACTCTTTACACAAAGGCAAAGAACTACTGAAAGGACCTTCAGTTCTGGCATTGTCAAGATTTCTTTTTAGGCTCAGTAAGAAAATCACAATGTAAAGTTATGTAAAACCTGGCATGCAACAGAGGAAACAGATGTGGCACAACATAAGCAGCAGAGGACATCTGATGTTGTCTCTGTTTAAGCTTGAAGCATTTTTAGATCTTTCCTTAACTTCATGAACGCTTAAGAAGCCATTGAAACCAGAGCAAATCTTGTTCATGGCATAGAATTATCTGAAAACTTAAGCTTCAAACACATGCAGTCTAAGAAGGTCATTAAGATACAGCTTGAAGGGCTTTCCTCTCTATGTGGCATTGAAGACATGCCCGTTTTCATTAAACTATCATTAAAAAGACTTGATATTAATGAATTAGTTCTCACATTTAATTTCCTTTTCAGAATCATAAATTGTCTACAGCTTTGAGTTCTACACTTTCCTCATTCGGTTTCAAATATTCTGTACTCTGCAAGCACTTTATAGAAAAAAATGGGATGAAAAAAAACCCTTAATGCTTTCCTAACATAATAGACTACATCTTGAAGGTCCCCTTGCAAAAGAGAAGACACTGTAAGTGCTGGAAGTGCTTTTAGTACTGGTTTTACACTTTTATACTTATGTCTGATATCAAACCACTAGAAGAGTCAGTAGACTTCAAACAGCTTCTTGACACAAACTCAACTAAGAAAAAGCTTGGTAACAAATACCACATGGAAAAGATTTCTTCTCCTGATTCAATTACTAACTTCTTATATTGTCTCAGTTAAGTGTCTCACTGAAGTGGTTTCACTTAGCACTTTATAAACTTGTCTCTCCCTACCCAAACTCAATTTAAGAAATAGTTAAACACTTTTTTGCTTGCTTTTTCCTCACTTGGATAAGTGTAGGAGATGTTACCTTTTTAGCCTACAGACCTTTTGCCTATGGACCTTGGTGAAGGCAACTCCAGATTCCTAATTTCTTCATTCTGGAACCAGACTCTATACTGCACTCAAGATAGTGAGGCTCTGGTCTCCTGTTGCATCCTCTGGCCACTGCCATAACAATAAGACAACATAACCCCAAACTCTAGTTCTGCCACAGTAGATCAGGGTCCACATCAGATACTCAGGAATCCTGTGGAGCAGGAAGCTGGCAACTTGAATGTTGGCATGTTTATGCACATATCTTCCCAAGGCCAACAGAAGAAAATAAAATGCCTGCATTTTGTGAAGCTTTTACAGTTTTCAGAGAGTGAGAAACAAAAATAGAAAACGTATAACATACTTTTTCTCAACAAAATACTTTCCCACATAATACTGATTTTCTAGCTGACTCTGTAGTCTGCTGCTCCATTTATTAGCACTCTATTTTGGGATTTTGTGCAAGACTGGCACAGCACTACTTCTAGACGTGTTGCTTGGATGATAACACAGAACCAGCTGCTTGCATCTCTGATGCTATGTATTGCCTCCATGACTAGAGAGTCTGGAGGGTACAAACTAAAGTCCTCACTGAGCAGACAAGCTCTTTGTGTAGTCACTCATTGGGACAATCTTGCTGAGCACCAGCCATTTGGTCAGAGAAGAGTCCAGGTCCCGCACCTGTCTGGACTCTCTTAAGAGCATAATCTAACAAAATGGCTTTGCAACATTTTTGAGAGGGAGCAAAATGGTCATACAGATTTTTGGAGAGTGTTTGTCACTGATTGCAAATGCCAGTAGTGAGGTAATCACCCCTTTTTGTGTGTGCGAACTCTGACTGTAACAATTTGTTCATACATAACTCTCTTATTCCTTTCCCAAGTGAGAGTGTACAGCATTTGCTCACGTAACTGAGGACAGTTTTGCCATTACCTGGATTTTTATCTGTGGTCTGTAGTGAAACCAAGAACATTTATAACCCCAGTTCAGATTGACAATTACGCAAATAATAAATTACAGATGTCACTATTTTGGGGTTTAGCCTAAATGCAGAACTGAGATGATATGCTGCCTGTTCCCTCATTAGCCGATAATTTGACTTACAAGCAGAGGTATTGGAGACACTAAATTCCTACATATTTTTTGAGAGCAGTGGCCAAAATACAGAAGAAAAAGCCCAATTAAAAACCTCCCTCAAAGGTTGCAGCTCAGTAACATCAGATATCAGTGTCTTCAAAGAGACAGTGACTATAACATTCACAGCCATAGAGCTCATGTCTTACCAGGCACAGGAGGTTTCCTATGGAGAAAAGAAAACCTCAAAAGCCATAAAACAAAACCCTTGATAAAAACAAAGATTTAGAAATTCTGCTACTCAGAATTATTTGTTTGATTAAATCTGAGCTATCCTAACCTTTTTCTGCAATGATAATTCATCCACAAACATCTGACACTTCAAACATCTTTTACATTTTCCTTTTCTCTGTGGCTCCAGTGCATCTGTGTTGTCACAGCAGAAGCACCACCACTGTTTCTCTATCCTTTTCATTTTCTGTAATGAATCTGATGCACCCACAGAATTGGTGAAGTCATTAGACACGTCTTTAAAAGACTGTCTCAGCATGGACTCCTGAGGATATGGTGTTCTTGTCTCTTTAAATGAGTCAGTTATGTAGAAGCTAAATTGGGAAAGCGGCCAAAGAATTCCCAAGAGACCTGCTGGCAGAAGGGCATCATAGTCCTGTAATATAAAAATATGAACTCTCTGGCATTAGAGCTTCTTTGTTGTAATGCTTTCCAAGATGACTTTGAATAACAACATGTAACGGCAATCACAGAATCATACGGGATTTGAGGGCATAGACAAAAATCACCCAAGCTCTCCACATTTCTTCCTGCCTGTCTGGAGGTGCTCTCTGATACCTAAAAGAAAATTCAGGGAGAAAAAAAAATTACATGGCAAATTAGTTTCAAAGATGAGATAAGGAAAGGATTTTAATTTGTGCCTAGGCATAAAGTTACAAGACGCGCACCTGCCCCTCTGTTACAGATGTTACAATTTATAATACTGCCTGTCCAATCCGAGGTTCTCCCACCCTCTGGCTTTTGCTCTGGTCCTGCCCCTTGGGAATTGGGGTTGGGGTGTTTAAGACTGTCTTACTTTATCCTTCCAGTCTTCCTCAGAGCACAAAGTGCACATAGTTACCCAGAGTTTGACTGTACGCTGCGGTTTAGGCCAAAGTACAAGTGTTCTCTAAACAGAATAGGCCTACCTTGACAAGAGACTAAACATTTTCTAATGGAATTCAGGGGATAATTGATATGGGGAGCATGGAATGGGGTAACAGGGTTGGTGAATGTGTGTAGTTACTATGCTAAGGGAATAAGTGCTGCTACTTCTAAATCTATTTCTATTATATAACTACTTATAAAACTTATAAAAATTAGAAAAATCAAAAAACCATCTCAGCTCTGTGTCAGCCAAAAATGAGACAACAGACCAGTGTTGATTGGCATTTTCAGTTGAGTTAAATACCTGTCTATACCTATATTGGTCATGCTATGATTCCTGGCAGTGCAAACCTATGGGAACATGTGGGACAGGCACTTGGAAACCCTAAATGGGCCTCACTTTGCTGCTGTTCAGACACAGGGAAAGACACCAGATACAAACCTGAGGCAACAGATGAGACTGAATTAAAAAAAAAACCAAACCAAAACAAAACCAAAACCCAAACAACAAACCCCAAACAAAGGAACACTCTCTTTGTTTAAACAAACTTTTGATATCTCTATGGCATGAGTAAAGCCCTTTCATGTGTAAGGTAGGGAAGAGTTTTTCAGGCCCAAACTCCATGCAAGCAAAGACAAAAGTACTCTCTTAAGCATGAGTCAGGACCTTAATAAAACTGGGCCCTGAAGAATAACCTCTGTGATTTTTGCCCTGAGGAAAGGTCTCAAATCAGAGGCAAAACTGAAAAACCTGAGCCCAGATGGTTTGAATCACAGCCTGGGGCCCAGCTTGGTTAGTTTTCATGTCTGTCTGATGACAACAGCCTCACAGCCAACCACTGGAAGTTCATTCTTACAGGAGCAAGTTGAGATGTTGCTCACTGTGAAAATATATGACTGTGACATATAGGGAAAATATAACTGCTTTGAAGTCTCACAGAAATAATGCTTTCTGCTGAGATTCAGCAGGAAAGTAACAACCAGTGGTTTGACTGTCAAAAATCCACCTGACATTCAGAAAAATAACAACTGTTTTATATATGTCTGCAATAGCCAGATGCTATGAATCTTGTGCAGCCTCAGGGAATATCAAGGTACTTGATAACATGTGATGTGATATTCCAAAGAGAAAAATAACCTGACAAAACTTTGCTAAAGAAACATTACCAGAAGCATCCAACTGTTGCAATTTCTTTCTCATGCAATGTCTCCGTGGTACCCAACAGGAAAAACTGAAAGTACAAGCTTGCCACCACCAGACAGAAAGATCAAGAGCCATTTTTATAATATGCAATCCAGTGCAAATATAGTATTTAATTCTATTGTCACTGAAGGGATGAGCATCTGTTTACCACCCAAATAATAAACCATATTCTATACTGAAGATTAGTTGCCCACTTAAATATTTAAGTCTACAGGTATTTCCCATTGAAAAGCATGATTTATGAGAAAAAAACCACTAACTTACTAAAACAATAATTATTCTCAGACAATGTGAAGAGAGGAAGCAGTCTTGGTAAAGCTATTGACTTTGTGGTCCACAGATAAATCCACTCGTACTCTTGACTTTTAGAAATATTCTGGGCTGTGCATGGACAAGGTGGTTTCAGCATCCTTTTAGGAAGTAGAGCTACAAGGGCAGTGACTAAGTGCTGAAGGGATTTATCTGCTCAGCTCTGGGGCAGCCGTCAGAGATATATTCCTGTAGAGTCTTGGCCAATGAAAACAAACTTGCCTGAGAGAGGAGGGAAGTTCTCCTTCTGTGTTATGAGCCATATGGTAACTGGGTTCACACAAATAAACAAATAAAAGCAGTTTCTCTCCCACTCTGGCTCCCCATACACTAAAAAAAAAAAAAATAAAATCCTGAAGCAGCACGACCAGGCTTTCCAAAAATAAAGAAGCTGGTTTTGTTTCATTTTTGTAGCTCATGAGGAAAGCTGCTCTAATTTTGCTTGTAGAGTACAATCAGAACTGAAATAAAATATTGTATTTTTTTGCTAAAATCCTTGCTGCCTGGTGCTTTATCCCAATGGTTAGTTAAAATACCAAAGATATTGGTCCCAAACACTGCTTATCATCAGCTCCCAGTACAGCCTCTAGGATGGAGCATCTAAAGATGAAGTTACAGACAAGATCTAACAGATGTGAAGAACCACAAATTTCCTTTCTGCTACAGGTTGGAAACAAGATGTCTCCAACCTGAAACAGGATAACATGCTTACAATAAGGACCTGTGAGACAGCTGGTTTTGCAAGTGATGGGTAATTATGATATTTAACTTATTAATTTCAATATTAATGTTGAGCTCCCCCAGATCCTTCAGAAATAATGTTTTCAGTCAGGCAGCTGGACATTTAAATATCCATTCTGTTAATCTATAGGCATTATGTACTGACTACAGCTTTACTGAGAACACTGAGCCAGCTCCTGTGAATATATGGCACAGACAGAAAGCTGACATATGGACTAATTACCTATTTAAGAACAGATGCAAAAATCTACCCCTAAATAAAGGATGTTTGTGGTGGCTATTTAAATTTCATCCAAGAACAACATGCAAACAGATATTTTATACAACTATAAAGTCTTGCTGAATTTTGGGCTGCCTGTGTCTGACCTATACCAGTTTTGATTAAATTTACTGGTACAATTCAGTGGTCCAGAATACCTATTTCAAGAATCAGGAGAGCCCCTTTATTTAGTACTGCTTTGTTACACAAAATCTGGATGTTTGTTTCCCTCTCAGGAGTAACATAAACAAGGACAATGCTTTTGTAGGTCTCTGATTAAGATTTAGCTCAGGCTTAAGAAGGGTTTTTACTCGAAAAATATTCACAGTTATATGTAGATAAAATGAAAAAATATAATAAATCTGCAACAGCTACTTTTGGTCAGAAGTAAATTATATTAGCCAGCCCAATCCTATAAGTGAATATTAGTCTCCAGCTTCTTGTCAAAAAATCTCAGGAGTTCTGATACTTTTGGCATATGTGGAAAGTATTGGAGTTCACTGATTACCAGTGGGATAATCATTCCTTGTTTCTGGATCTTTGCTTTTAGCAGTTTTCATTACCTAAATTATAGTAAATGCAATTTTGTTTCACAGGAGTTATCATCACTTTAAAGAAAATCCTGACACAAAAGATGACCCAAGACTGAGCTCTCCCTTGCAAGTTGATGGTAAGGGCTAAAGCTACGTGTGCGAAGACAACATTCAGGTCACCCGGTTCCAACGTCCTCAATTGCTTTCTGTAGTTTCTCAGTCTGAGATCTTATTCTGGCAACTTCAAACAATATTTCATCTAAAACTGGATATGTTTTCTTTCATTTTTAGGGAATTAAATTGGCTTGTACAATATTCTAGTTCTGAACTTTGCTCCAGGTCAGGTGACAGCTCTGCCAAACGCTGGGGAGAGGGTGAGTCCACAGCACTCCCCCTCCCCCGAGTACCACTCCCTCTTACAGATATTCTGAAAATTGTAAATTTATAATTCAGAGCTTAAATTGGTTTCTCAGAAGGGTTTTTTCCGGGTGCTTTTTGGCAATTATAAGGAGTGTCTTGCTCTGGCTAACAAACATGACATTTTTACATTGCTGTGAAAAGCCTTAAACCTCCATCTGGTTTAGAGAATACCAGGTTCCTTTCTGCAGTGTGAGGGACATAGGAATGGGTTCCTTGTGACAGAGGGATGCCTGTAGTCACTTTTCTTTTATGCTGTTTCTCCTAGGGAATAACATAAGGTCCATGTGCTCTCTTCAGAGTGGCACTCTAATTCTACCTATTGACCCCTGAACTTGTTCTGGTTTCTGAATCACAAACTAAATTTCCTACTTTGCTGGAAATTACAGGGTGCCTTCATTCTGTCAAAAATGGTAGCTTTTCTTTTTGGATTTTTTTTGTTTGGTTGGTTTGTTTGTTTTTCCATTCTTTCAAAGGGACACATATACTTTGTTGGTTGGATATGTTCCTATAGCTTTTCTTTCCCTTCTACAGATTGCCACATAATAACATGTGTTTATGATTATTTTGAAAGCATTTACAGAGAAGAATGGAAAGCTCGCTACCAACACAGTCCCTGTATCAGCTTTCCCTTTCTTTAATACTTAATACTGGCTACAGAAGAAGAAAACAAAATCTAAAAATGAAACACTTAAGTGTATCCACACAACTCTTTCCCCCTTGCTTTCCATGACCTTGGACTGCGGTATTAGCTTCTCATATAGAACAAAGCTTTGCAGCAAGCAGCCTGGAAAAATAAATTGACTAGTATTTTAATACCATACGCCTAAAGAGTTTCCAAATGTTTATGAGAAGGGAACTCAAAGTACTGAAAACAATGCTCACGTCATGCTTTTGCAAGCTTTCCATTTTTATTTGTTAAAAATATCTCCCCAGACTTTCCCATAACTACATGTTCACAGCTCTATCACCTCCAGCTGTGATCTCATCAGATGTCTCAGGCACAGCAAGGCCAGGCCTAGCTGATCCATGTGCACAGAGGTTCCAAGAAAGGCCATTCTGCAGTATGCAATACCAGTAATACTGAATACCAAAGTGCTGGATAATGGCAGTTCTAATTTAACCTTGGCTTTTGCTACCCACCAAAAAAAAAAAAAGTTGGTTGACAATGAAACTCAACGGCAGTGAGTGAATTAATAACTGTTTACATTAACAATTTTTTGTAAGTCATAAATGCAAATCAAAAGTTCAAAGATGGCCTGGGTTGGGAATAAGACCACTTCACTTTATGTGCACAATAATGAGAGAAGTGGTTTGGATTGGCAAAGAGGATCTGGAAAAGGACTGTGGAATTTAAGATATACTTTGACACAAGCTTTCAATGACTGTAGAGCTCCACTGGATAGTCAAGGTAAGAAACACAGTGATTGCTACTGAGTGTTTCTCTGAGCCCAGGAGTAACATCACACAAGATAGTATACCTCAATTGTTATGGAAATTACAGAATTTATGGAGGAGAAGAATTACATGGGAAATGAGAGATCAATTCCAGGGACTACCTTCTTGGTAAAGGGAGTTTTGTTTGTTTTGAAGAGCCTCTAGTGACCTGAAACCTCATTCGCACTGTCTTTGTTCACTAGTGAGACAGCTGAGGTTCTGTTCATTCAGTGTAAAAACCAGGCTGGTTCCCTCTTCTCAGCCATGATAAGCAGCCTTGCAGTAGCGTGTTCATACTCTCACAATCCTACTTTATTAACTAGGATGAATCCTCACTAGCCTGCCAAGAAGGTCTTTGCTTTGTCAGCTCAAACTGTTTTCATGCATAATGTCACATTTGCATTTCTTTCATGATGTCATTATGCCTGAATCTACATCTCCTCTTTTCTCCCCTATGAACAGCAGTTTAATGTTCTGTTTCTTGCTTCAGTTGCCCATACTCAGAAGAAATGCACTGCTCAAGTTCACAGGAGTTTATCTTTGGACCTGAGGACAAGCAAATCCTGTCCTCCACACACATCATACCTGCCTCCCAGTGTCACACCAGATCAAAGGGACAAGGGACCTGTGAATTTCAGAACAACATCATTCATATAAGTAGTTTAACATGCCCAGAGGCTGTATTTTTTTAATGACTGAAGCTAAGATTTGGGATCCACACCACTCTGATATATCCAAGCAGACTGGGAACCCACATGTGCTGCATAACCTTCAGCTCCCACTGGAGCTGATTTTGAGAATGCTTTTGTATCACCTAGAAGAACATGCTTGCTAGGGTGTTTTTATCTAAGTGTAACTATTAAAGCTGTGAATAGAAGATGCCAAAGGCTGTGACACACATTTACGTGCATCGCATCTCTCTAGGATTTAAAATTACGTTCAAGAAGTCAAAGATTTCAGTAAGTCTAGTTTATTCAGAGGAATCAGATTTTCTCACCTCCATTAGGGAGGACAATGACAAACAGCAAGAAAACCTTGGGCAAGTTAATTATTTACTTGCCTCTGCTGAATTCAGGAACTAAGCCTTAGGCATTCGACCTTGAAAACCATTAGCTAAAAATCTTTGAACACTGGAAACCTGACAACACAGTACCCATGCCAAGCAGAGAAGACAAGGACAGGTACAAAAGTTTTGTAGAAATAAGTACAAGGGAAAGAGACAGAAAGAAACTGAAGAGAAAGATTTACTTTGTTGTGCTAGGGTGAACTGCAAAAGTTTCAAGACTGGCTTCTTGAAGGACTGGTTGCTAGCCTGACTGAGAGGAGCAAGAATAGTAACAACTTCTAGCAACATTAGTTTTAGTTGCTGCAACATGCAAGACAACTTGAAGAGAAATGGGTGTAATAAAATATAGCAAGATTAAAATAAAAATCCAGAATAGTGGCTCAGTATCGATACTTCTCTCTCAAAAGACTGGGTGATGCAATATACCTAGCAGTACTCTTTGTCAATCATAATGAAGACATAAGAATAGGAGCAGATGATCCAGAGACAACAAACAATTACTTAGAGAGCCACCAAAGAGCTAGGTGGGGCCTACATCTAACCTTAGCAATGCGTGAGAACAGTGGCACTTTGATAATACCCTCTAAATTTTAGCTCTTAGGCTTCTAGAAATTGTGACAGGTGAGCAGTATGGAGAACAAAAAAAAAAAACCCAAGCAAACAAAAAACCAAAAAAAAAATGCCAGCCATATGCAATTTGGAGGAACTTGCAGCAAACAGTCTCTCTCTAAACATGTTAATTTTTCAATAGCCTCAAATTGACTCCCAGATGTAGCTCAGGACATGATAGAGGATGAACAATAACTCCAAGAACAACTGCTCTCACCTGTGCCTTATTAAATTACACATATGTAACCATACTAACCACTGTCCTGTTTACACTATGTCTCCCAAAAGCCACAAAAAATAAACCAAACCCCTTATCTCTATAATAAATGCCTCTTGTATACTTTGCAATATGCTGTGTCTGCACACAAGTCTGGAGACAAGTTGATTCCACACATAGGACTGTACAGAGAGCACAAGGTCTGCTCCATAAACACAGAGAAATTATTTGCTTAACATATTTCACTTCTCAGAAAAACACTTTGTAATATGCAGGTATTTTATTAATTTGTACACATGATTCTGATCAGGGATTATGATAAAATTTTGTCTGTTTTTTTAACCCCTAGACAAAGCAAAATATAAAGAGGGAGGCTTAACACACATTCAGTCTGCAGGACACAGCACTCTCAGTTTCATGTGTTCCTGGAAAAAACCTAAGTGTCCTCATGGCTCTGTCATTTTTCATGCTCACAGTAAAATAATCAGTCCATATTTTGGTGAATAACAGGGCTTTTTATGCAAGAGAACCTCATGTGATACCTTGGTTATATCAAGAGCAGCACATGTTGGATACAGCAAGGGAATGTAGAAAGGCAAGGGAAAACTACTTGTTGAAGAAACAGTTGAGCCTGACTATGTGAAGATGTTTTGTACCACAGCTTGAAAGCCTTCATATGAATGCAATGGATGTGAAGTCAACTAGAGGAGTGCATGGCACTATAACTGTGTTCCTGGGGTTCTGGGCAGGATAGATGGTCAGTACATCAGGATAAAATTAATCCTACGGTGCCCTGGTGGTGAAGGTAGTTCTGTGTTAAGTAAATCTGGGTTTGGAAGCTAAAAAGTCCAGCCTGGAACAGTCTTTTTCCTGTCTTGAACAGGTAAAATCTGGGGACCTTTACCAGTTGGGTGCTACCTGCATGCTCTCAAAACTTTCCCAAGGTTTTAGAGAGCTCCCTGTTTCTTCTAGAGCCACAGTAGCAGCAAATCCCTCAATGACCTTCTTGGCACTCCCATCAGAGTGATGCAACAGGAGCCATCCACACATGGAATACACTTGGCACAGTAGAAATCATGTGGCTTCTACAGAAAGCAGACAACACAGCAAGTGTCCCAACAACTCTAACCAGCCAGTAACCCAAATGTTCCCTGTACCTGCACGTGCTTGAGCAGCCATCAGTGCCTCTCTACAACAGGCAATCGAGAGCTAAATCAAAGCAGAACTTAAGCCAAACCCTCCAGGAGGTATCTACATGTGAAGGCATAATCCTACACATAGTCTACAAAGACAGGTTTGCAATATGGAGACTGAGCACCTCAGATACACTTGCAACTGTGAGATTTGGAGCTTGGGAAACCAGCAGAGTTTGTGGCTACTCTCAGTAGAATCATCTGAGAACTCCTTTTTATCTTCCTCACCAAAGGCTGGCAGAAGGTTCAAGAGAGACATGGTACAAAGCTACTAATGAAGAATCAAATCAAAGTATTTGCCAGCTACCTCTTTTAGATGCAAGAAAGAAGCTCAATTCATTCACTTCTAGTAAAAATGTAAAACAACAAGGAGTCAGATTTGGTAGACATTACCTTTGTTGAGTATCCAGCATTCCCCTTGCTCTTGCAGTGACAAATCCTGAGAGCAACAGTTGCATCATTTCTGTTTTTGAAACATCTTTCCCTTTCCTGCCTTTGAATTTCTTACTCTCAGGAAGAGAAAGGCTTAAAAACCAAAACACAATGAAACAAAAAAAAAAAAAACAACAAACCAAACACAAACAAACAAACAAAAAACCCCACCAAAACCCCCACACACTTTCTAGAAAACAACTATTATTATTCAGAAATCAGTTTTGCCTCAATATTTATCCTCATACTATAGTTAAATCACTGGGGGGAAAGAAAAAAGACAAAGAAACAATCCCTCTTACTACGTTCCTTTTCTCAGCTACCTCTCTACTACACCCATTGCCCTACCCTTTGTATAAATCAGCTGTTCTTTTATCAGCTTCAGCTGTAAAGATTCACAGGTGTTCTCTCTGATCTTCCCTCTGCACCTGTCAACACCGTCATCATTAACACTCTTTGGTGGCAAGCTCAGTGTATTTCCTATTATTGTTTGCAAATGTTTAAGGAAACATTATTAGGAGATTCTTATAAGACCTCACACTACTCCTTCTTTAGGGAAAGGAATCTGTCAGTAGAAAAATTTTCAAAAGAGGTCTCTGCACTCTCGGTTCAGTGAAAATCAGAGGCTTTGGAAAATCTGACGGAAAGGGATGTAGTTGGAGCTTAGCTGTGAATTTCAGCCTGCAGGCAATTGTCTCCTCTACAAGAATGCATCTAGCAATAAGAGTCTTAGATAAGTGTATAATTGAATTTCTGTTGTAATTAAAAAATCGATCATTTCCTGTAGTTTAAGCATTGACCTGTGGTTTTTCTTTTTTCGTGTGATTTTAATACTGACAAAGACAATACTGTCATTTGCATAACAAAATGACAGGATGACTCTGCATCTATTGAATATTGCTTTTTAATCCTAAAATGGAGTTTAGGCCTGAGGAAATATGTGTTTAGGGAAATAAATTGCTCTTTCAGAAGTAGACATTTGATGTTGCTTTTGGCTCTGGAGCACATGCAGAAGCATAAGCTATGAATGAGCAGAACTTTATCCTCTGTTAATGTGACATTTTTCAAATGGCACTGCTCACAAGAAGTAATTCATGACTTCCCTATGGGTTTGGGGGTTGATTTTCTTACCATCTGTTGGTGAAGAGGTAGCCAAAAGGACCAAGAAACCATGGGTTCTCACTCCAAAATTACCATCTCAAATACCACTGAGAAAAGGCGATAAACTGAGTCACAGAAAGTGTAAATCGACAGCTGAGGAAGAACCTGAATCTACCTTCTCTTGAATACACATCACATCTTTTAAACAGGTGAAGCTTAAAAATAAGCTCCAACACCAAGCAATGGTAACTCGAGTCCAGACTGTCAAGCTGAGAAACAGGCAGGGTCCTGAATGGGGAACCATGTAGCTGAATGATGGGGACTTGCTTTAATCCATAAATAGCACCTCTGTCAGTAATCTGAAAGAGGAGGACCCTGGAAATGAGTCAGTGGTGACTGACTCTCCTTTACATAGATGCTTTTTATGGAGTTCTTCCTCCTCTGTCAAAAGGATCCACACATGTCTGCTATTATGGGTTAGATTAGGCAGCTGGGACCAATTTTGCAGATTTTATCTTTCTTTTTTCCAATACTGCAAAAGAATTTGCTTAGAGGAAAAGAAGAGGAGTAATTGCATTAGCATGGAAAACAGATCACTCTTAGAAAGTAGTGTTTTTTAGGTCTAACCAATTTCATAAAATTTACTTAACTTAAACCATAAGAACAGAGTACAGAACTACAAATTTTAATCTCATATTTTTTCTGTCTTTCTGTGTGTGGTTTTACATGTACGCGCATAGATGCATACATATATACACATTTTTTAGTGTATATATTTACAGAAGAACATTCACTATTAAGTGTGTGTGTATAAACAGTGATACATTTAATTTTACTACTTTGTCAGTAAAAAAAAAAATCTGTGTTTGAAATATTGCAAAGAGGAAACATTAACCACTACGGTTCCCTAAGAAATAGCGGCTTATTAGACGTGGGAACAGATTTTTAATTGCAACAGAATCAACTGACACTGCTTGGGCAATGTTGGCTAAATAAGGACCAGTAGGCATGAACTTGGCAAATAATCCTATTATATTCCAGACACTCCAACATGCACCACATCAGGAAAGCGTGGTTTCCCCTCACACCATTTTTCCCATGAAAATAAATTAGTTTGAAGAGGAGGAGTCCTAGTACAGGCCCAGGAAACATTTTGGGAGTGCTTCACAGTACAGATGGGTTATCCCGGATCCCTTGCCTGGAGACATGTCAGAAGGGGACCACTGTTTTCTTAGGCTTCTCTGTGCACAGCTGAGGGCCTGCTAAAGCTGTAATGTTGCTAATGAGAGCAAGTACAATGTCCGTGTCTCACTCTACAGAACATCAAAGATAGGAGATGTTTTTTAACCACCAGAGGAGAGTCCCGCTCTTAATAGCACCATAAAAGGGATCAGAAGAGTCAAGCTAGAGAAGAGGCTTTTTCTGAGTACTTAGGAACTTTCATTCCCATTCTTTAATGTGTTTTGTATAGTCAAACTTTAGAAGCCAAGAAACTGATGGAAAAATTAAGGCTGGAGGTGAGAACTAAAATGTACAGGCTGAAGATCACTGGAAGATTTGAGTGAATTTTTTGCAAAAGAAAAAGAGATTTCTATGCACTGTGTGATAAAAAAATATGTAGTGAAAGGAAAATGTGTCTCTTGAAAGTAACTTTTTCTGCTGAGGATTGCATAAAATTCTTCTTTTTTAGCTCTTCCCTCAACATTCCAGTTGGCTAATAGCACAGATAGACAGAATGGAAATGATTCCAGCCTTCAAGAACATCAGTTCTCATGTCTGGGTTTTTCTAAAAGAAAGAAGAACATAGAACTTGCTCTCCAGGATTGCTTTCTGCAAGTCTGGGCCCTTTCTGAGCTTTAAAATTTACCTCTCTTATCCTCAATAAATTAAAAAGAGTTGTTTCACTTTTCATAAAATTATCTCTTGGAAATAATTTTTTCCATTAGTAATTTTATATACTGGAAGGTTTCAGTCCTGTTTAATATCTTTGTTGATGATCTGGATGAGGGGATTGAGTGTACCATTAGAAAATTTGAAGATGACACTAAGTTGGGAGGGAGTGTTGATCTGCTGGAAGGCAGGAGGGCTCTGCAGAGGGACCTGGACAAACTGGAGAGATGGTCTGATTCCAACGGGATGAGGTTCAACAAGGCCAAGTGCCGGGTCCTGCACTTTGGCCACAACAACCCCCTGCAGTGCTACAGGCTGGGGACAGAGTGGCTGGAGAGCAGCCAGGCAGAAAGGGACCTGGGAGTTTGGGTTGACAGGAAGCTGAACATGAGCCAGTTCAGCAGTGTGCCCAGGTGGCCAAAAAGGCCAATGGCATCCTGGCCTGGATCAGGAACAGTGTGGCCAACAGGTCCAGGGAAGTGATTCATCCCCTGGACTCAGCACTGGTGAGGCCACACCTCGAGTGCTGTGTCCAGTTCTGGGCCCCTCAGTTCAGGAAGGATATTGAGGTGCTGGAGCAGGTCCAGAAAAGAGCAATGAGGCTTCTGAAGGGACTGGAGCACAAGTCCTATGAGGAGAGGCTGAGGGAGTTGGGGCTGTTCAACCTGGAGAAGAGGAGGCTCAGGGGAGACCTCATCACTGTCTACAACTCCCTGAAAGGAGGTTGTAGCCAGGTGGGGGTTGGTCTCTTCTGCCAGGCAATCAGCAGTAGGACAAGAAGGCATGGTCTTAAGCTCTGCCAGGGGAGGTTTAGGTTGGATATTAGGAAGAAATTTTTTACAGAGAGACTAATCAGACATTGTAATGGGAAGCCCAGGGAGGTGGTGGATTCACCATCCCTGGAGGTTTTTAAGATGAGACTGGATGTGGCACTCAGTGCCATGGTCTAGTAACCATGACGGTGTAGGATCAAGGGCTGGACTTGATGATCTCAGAGGTCTTTTCCAACCCTGATTCTATGATTCTATGATTTCCACTGCAAAATTATCCTGATGGATGTATTTTGGCTAACCTGAAAAAGGACACTTATACTTGCTGTGATAAGGAATGGTAAGGAAGTAAATTCATACCATCTAGTATCAGCTTCTAAATGAGGCACCTAAATGAAGATTTTAGCAGTAATAGGCTTCCACTGAGTTAATGGAGCAAGATGGGATCTTGCAGAGAACTATTTGTGAGAACTGGATGTCTGCTAGCTAAAGAGGGAACTTCAAGGTTCATGAATCCTTTGGTGCTATGGAATTGGAGATGAGTAAGCAATATTACCTCTTTGATAGCAGAAAGAAGACATTAATGCTCTTCCCTGAGGGTGACAGGAGACTGAGACTTCCTCCCAGAAGATGACATCCCTTGTGGACTTACACATATATTATGGGTAAGGATGCTCTAGATTCTTAATTCTGAATTTCCTAAGTGTTTTTCCTTGACCTTCAGAGTTTAAGGGGGCAGGTGACACCAGACATGCCTATGCAGAGACCATGTAAACGACAGTTGATGGGCCATGCTACTAACTGATATCTACACAGCAGTTTGCAGCACAGTATATGTTGCCCAATCCAGACCCTAACACATTCTGTGAATTTCAAAAAAGATTAATTCACTTGCTGCCATTTTGTGGTACCACACATGCTATGATTGTCTGGTCATAGCAACATGGAATGTCTACATGACATACATGTCTCCATGTCTACCTGGAGAAAGACACAATATCTAGAGTGATTTCATCCCTTAAGGAATTTCATTTGGCAACTATTAAGGGTAAAAACAATGCATAACTTTAGAGCAGTCTAACAGAACATAGGGTTTAAAAAATATTTTTGTTGCTGCATAGTTGAGTAATGGGTAGGAAAAACACGTTCACAATAAAATATAAATGAAACCCAGTTGAAATCTCTGTCGAGTGTCAAATGAATGGATTGTCTCCCTGCTCAGCCTTGGTGCACTGTATGCCCTGGATCTGAGCCAAGCCAGAATGTATACTAAAACTCTACTCAGAAAGATCCTTCTGAGTTATTTCCTGTAGAGGATTGGTTAGAAATGCGAGGACATATGAACATGGCTAAGGCTATGGATGAGCTGCTAAAGTACAAGACTACTGCTAAAGTCTAAGATGCAGTTTTCACTAGGCCCATGAGAAAGTTAGAGATAGCAGGGCCGTGAGAAAGCAGCAGTGTCCTTGGGTATTCTAAATTGAGCTGAAAAACAGGAGCTAGGCATTACCAAAACAAAGGCACTTAACGAGCCACCTGTGTAAACAGTGGGAAGCAGTTAAGATGATATCACCACCTAACTGAGCACCAATAATGAGCCTGATTTCTGTAATATTCATGAACCTATTATAGAGTGTATATTAAGCTACTGTCAATCTACAATAAACGAAGTTCCTGGATTCTCATATTGAGGTGTCTAGAGCTTTCCGTCGCGACGTTATTCTGGCGCCCGTGGACAGGGACCAAGTGGGGGTCCCTAGGAGGTCAAGTCGGATCTCCTGGGTTGGAGTCAAGTCGGACTCCCGAGAGCCAAGTCGGGTTCTCGCAGCCGCGGTCGGACGTAGGAGTTTTTGTCGGTCTTGCCGTGCAGCACAAGAAGGCGAAAGGGCTGGACGAAAAAGAGCTCAACTTGCCGCCGCCGGACGCCTCCCTTTCGGGGATTTCGGACGGCGAAAGAGTTAAGTTCCGTGCTTCCAGGGCCCGGCGCCCGGGACGACTCCTGAAGAAGGAGGCCCGCCGACAAAGCCGCAAAGTCTCGTGGAAAGGGCTGCACAAAGCGTGGTAACACGTTTTTTATTTTTAGGTAATGGAGAGGCAGGCGGCACTATCATTGCTCCAATGCTTTCTAGGAAAGCGGGGAGTTAAAGGGTTAGATTTAAAAAAGGATTTACCGGAATTGCTTAAGGTGGGGTTTGCGAAAGGGTGTTTTGTGGACCCCAATACGGTCTTTGATGAAGGTGAATGGAAACGGTACGGGGATAAGTTGTGGGAGGATTTATTGAATGATGATAAAGTAGCTAAAAAGTTAGCCAAGCAGTGGCAGGCTGTTTCTAATGCTTTACAACAACACAAGGCCGAGCAGCAGGCTGCCCGAATCGCTGCGCAGCGTTTGGGAGACATCGGCAATCCTTTCGGGGCTGAGTCTCCGTGCCCGCTGCCTCCCTCGACTAATGTTGTACATATCCCGCCTGAACCCCAAGAGCAGGCTCTTATTACTCCCACTGCCCCTTCCCTAGAGTTCTCTAGCCCGTCCCCTGAGTCCCAGCAGACCTCGTCTACCGGGGCTGCGTCACTCCCCTCACCCGATACATCGAGTACTGTCGCGGCAGAGCGGCGAAAGCTCTGGCAAGGCATTGCCGCAGATGCTTTGCAAGCGGGAGATAAAGAAGCGGCAGAAACTTTAACTAATGCCTTTCCGGTAGTTTATGCTCCGGCACAAGGGGGTGGATTGGTAGCGAATATCACTGCCCTTGATTGGAAGCTGTTGTCGCAATTGCGTGCTACCGTTAATGAGAGTGGAATCCAGGGTGAGCCTACCCGACAAATGTTAAATTATATTTGGGGTAGCAACTTGCTTTTACCAGCAGATATCAGTAACATTATGAAGTTGGTTCTTTCACAGCATCAGCAAATGCTACATAGTGCGCATTGGCAGGCATTTTGCCAGGAGGCCGTAGCGGTTCAGAGACAGGCAGCTGACCCTTTGCACGGGGTTACGCTAGATGAATTAATGGGCCTCGGACCGTACGCCAGAATAGAGGCACAAGCGTTAATAGGGCCGGATAAGATCAGAGAGTCTATGCGCCTAGCCCGTCTCGCTCTAGATAAGATCAAAGCTCCAGGGGGAATTCCGTCATATATGGGGATCAAGCAAGGCAGGGATGAACCTTTTGGATCGTTTATAGATCGGGTTGCTAATGCCATCCAGTTAGCGGGGGTTCCCGAATATATGCGCGGCGCTTTGCTAAAGCAGTGTGCGCTGCAGAACTGTAATTCTACAGCTCGCAATGTCATTGTTACGCTCCCGGGTAATTGGTCAATTGAGGAGCTATTAGAGCGGATGGCGCAAATACCCCAGGGGCCTAATGCTATGTTAGTGAACGCGATTAAAGAGCTAGGTGAAAGCTTAAAGGAGCAGGCGAAGGCTACTAGCTCTCAGGTTTTAGCCGCGCTTGCGCCCTTACAAGCTCCGACCGGAGCCACGCAACGAAGCAGAGCAGCACAAAGACGTTGTTTTCGGTGTGGAGCATACGGACACGTACGAAGAGAGTGCCAGTCCGGTCCGGTGTGGTGTTCTCGCTGTCAGCAAAACACGCATGTTCCTGCTATGTGCTGGCGTGGGTCGGGAAACGGGAAAGCCAGCGCGAAGGGGTCCCGCGCCAAGACACAAGTGACGGCTCCAACTACTCACAGCTTCCCGGCTCAGACCTCACACTGCGTCCCGCAACCAGAGGGAGCCTCGGGCTGGACCTGGCAACCACAATAGACTGCACCCTAATAGACCAGCGTCCTCAGAAAATACCGACAGGAGTGCACGGGCCGGTGTTAATTGACGGCAAACCAGTGGGGGCTTTGTTAATAGGTCGGTCCTCGTCCACAATGGCTGGATTAACTGTTTTAGTGGGACTGATTGATGCCGATTAAAACTGGAGAAATATCAATCATGGTAAATACACTATTTCCACCTTTGCATATACCGGCCAGATCTCGTATCGCACAACTGATACCGCTCCCTCAGATCGCTCCTGGACCATCGGATAAGCCCGAACGAGGAGATCAGGGCTTCGGATCTACTGGTACATCGGCTCTGCTAACAATAGATTTGGCCAGACGACCACGAAAAGCTATCCAGCTCCAATGGAACTCACAAACTGCACATTTAATTGCTCTTTTGGATACGGGAGCTGACGTCAGCATTGTTGCAGCTTGCAAGTGGCCCACATCGTGGCCCTTGGTAAACTCAGGAGCAACAGTTGCAGGAGTGGGTGGTCTGACTCTGGCAAAAAGGTCCCCTCCGATAACTATCACGCTGGATGAAATGACTGTGAACTGTACGGTGTCTGTTCTTCCCCTACCCGATGGAGTACAAGCCCTAATAGGGAGAGACATTCTTGCTCAGATGGGAATGGTTCTGACCAACGAACCAAGATCCCCTTTAGCATGACGGCCATTGCCTGGACTTTCCCGATCCCGCTCCAATGGAAGACAGAAACGCCGGTGTGGGTAGAGCAATGGCCCTTAAAAAGGGAAAGTCTTTTACAGGCACATGCGTTAGTGTCAGAGCAGTTACAACAGGGACATTTGCGTTTGTCAACTAGCCCATGGAATACTCCTATTTTTGTGATCAGGAAGAAATCTGGGAAATACAGGCTGTTACATGATTTACGTGCAGTAAATGCCCAGATGCATACGATGGGGGCATTACAACCAGGACTGCCAAATCCAGCTATGATCCCACAAAATTGGTTCCTGTTAATAATCGATCTTAAAGACTGCTTCTTCACTATTGCATTACATGAGCAGGATCGTCAGCGTTTTGCATTCACTATTCCTGCTATAAACAAGGAAGGACCAGCGCAACGTTATGAGTGGACTGTGTTGCCTCAGGGAATGAAGAATTCTCCCACTCTTTGTCAGCTCTACGTGGATGCTGCATTACAGCCAATCAGAAAATCATGGCCCTCGACAGTAATTTACCACTATGTAGACGATTTATTGTTCGCCCAGCCGACTAAGTTTACAAAAGATCAGAAACAGCAGCTGGTTAATCAGTTGCAGCAGCAAGGCTTAGTCATAGCCACTGAGAAAATTCAAGAATCCAGTCCCTGGCATTATTTAGGCTGGCAAATCACAGACTCTGTCGTTCGACCTCAGAAATTGTCTATCAATATAGAGATTGCCACCTTGTATGATGCTCAGAGACTCTTAGGAGACTTACAGTGGCTGCGTCCAGTAGTGGGAATACCTAATGAGTGGCTAGAACCCCTCAGGCCGCTATTAAAGGGTACAGACCCTTCAACAGCAGTAACTGTCACCCCGGAACAGCGAAACCTCTTACATCGGATTACGACCAGTATTGCAGATCATGTCACACACCGACGGATAGAGGGTGCACCTGTCAATCTCACGATCTTGGCAGGAGAAAAGCATTTTATGGGAGCCCTCACGCAGCAAATAATAAAAACGGGGGACAATCAAAAGCGGCTTGCAACATCAACTAAAGGGCAACAAATTGTGTTAGAATGGCTGACAACATCTTTGCAACCACGCAGAACAGTCCAGGAAAGGATTCGGACTTTATCAGAACTCATTAGAAAAGGCAGAAACCGGATTGTGCAAGCGACCGGGTCAGAGCCACATGAGATACAAGTGCCAATAAGACGGGAGGACTTGGATTGGTATTTAGTCCATTCTCCTGAGCTGCAAGGAGCACTACTCGTGTCAGATGCCATCATTAGCATCCGTCCTTTGCAGTCACCGACGCTAGCCTGGATGGCTAACCAGGCGTGGCTGCAAGTTCCAAAGCGATCTGCGACACCACTTCAGAATGCAGTCACCGTATTCACTGATGCTGGAAAAAGATCACAGCGTGCCGTAGCCACCTGGAGGCATGAAGGGCGGTGGCATCAACACTTCTTAAGCGCTCACTTAAAGGACTCTTTACAAACATTAGAGCTTGCAGCTGTTGTGTGGGCATTATCTCACTGGCTAGATCAAACACTTAATGTGGTTACAGACTCGATGTATGTTGCAGGAGTAGCTAATCGAATCGAAGATGCCAGCATTAGAGAAGTTAAGAATGCCAGACTCATGCAACTATTACAGCAGCTTCACAAAGCAATTGCTTACCGGTCAGCCAGATATGCTGTGTTGCATATCAGGAGTCATCAATGGAATATAGGGCTGGGAGAAGGAAATGCTAGAGCAGATCGTCTAGTGTCAACAGTCACAGAAGCTCCTATACCTCCTTTCCTAAGAGCACGTGAGGCTCATGCTGTATATCATCAAAATGCAAAAGGTCTCAGTCACTCATATGGACTGTCAATTGAAGATGCCAGAGCAATAGTGAAAGCATGCCCTATTTGCAGTCAGCAAAATAAAGGAGTAGGCCTCGGAGTGGGAGTTAATCCCAAAGGACTAAAAGCTAATGAGTTGTGGCAAATGGATGTCACACATGTTCCTGCTTTTGGTCGATTGAAATACATGCATGTTTCAATTGACACCTACAGTCACTTCATATGGGCTACGCTGCAGCCAGGAGAAAAGGTCCAAGATGTGAAGCGTCATCTGACAGATTGCTTTGCTGTCATGGGAGTCCCTAAAACGTTAAAAACAGATAACGGACCTGCCTATGTTAGCAAGATTCTGGGACAATTCTTGCAGCAGTGGGACATAAAGCATGTTACGGGCATAGCTCATTCGCCTTCTGGACAAGCTATAGTAGAGCGAATGAATGGAACAATTAAAAGCTACCTTCAGAAATACAAAGACATCAGGGATGCCCGAGAGAGAGTTAGCAAAACTCTTTTTGTCCTTAACCATTTGTGTATTTTCGGAGATGATTCAGTGCCTCCTATCGTCAAACATAATCAGAAAGAGCAGGTGTCAAAAGGACCACCCATGAAGGTTCATTATCGGAATCCTAAAACTGGGATGTGGGAAGGTCCAGCAGAAGTCATCTTTATAGGCCGAGGCTACTTCTGTGTGTCTACTTCTACAGGTACCCTGTGGGTTCCCAGTCGTTGGGTCAAGCCAGCAATTGAGAGCCCTGGAGAACGAGGAGGAGAGACACCTGCGGTGCCTGCAGCCTCACCTGACCTTACACCACCTCCAGCCTCTTCAACACCTGATTCCCCTGCACCTGCTGAAGAGGGAGACACTGGAACAGCATCTGAATTAACTGAGTAACTGTACACAAAGGAACTGCAAGACTTACGTTCCCGGACTTGATTTACTGTTTTTGTGTATTAGTATAGCAAAGATGTTAGGATTTCTGTCTATTTCGTTGAACGGCTATGTAATAAGTTTTCTTTTTTTCACGGGTATGATTGCCAATGTTGGGGCTCTTCACACCATTGACCCTCGGGAAAACATATGGGTCACCTGGGCAAATCAAACAGGACAATCATCCTTTTGCTTGTCCTTGGCATCTGCCTCAGATCCTTTTCGTACTTGCTTATTTGGTATGCCTTTTAACTCCGTATATAAGTTAAAATTACTATTTGCTGGTTGGGTTTCATCATCGTGTGAGAATGAAATAATTATCTCTAATACATCTGCGTGCCTTATAAAAGCTCTCAATACCTCTTTACCCCAGAGTCCCCAGGAGTTAGACTTAATGGGATCATTGTCTGTACGTAATACAAGTGATAATGGGACTCAAACTTGCATGCTGGGCTGTAAAACAATCAAATGTCACCACCCGAGTAATAGCAGAACTTGCACAAGACGTTGGTAGTCTACGTCATGCTGTCCTACAAAATCGAGCTGCTATTGATTTTCTGTTGTTAGCACAAGGCCATGGTTGTAAGGACTTTGATGGTATGTGCTGTTTTAATCTTTCAGATCACAGTAACTCCATACATAAACAACTGCAATGGTTAACAGATCATACAAAGAAAGTGACAGTAACGACTAGTCCTATAGACTCATGGCTTCAATCTGTCTTTGGTTCTATGTCTGAATGGGCTCTAAGTTGTATTAAGGAAGGCCTACGATGGATATTGACAGTTATTGTAATCTTAGTAATAGCTCGTGTTGCCTTTTCTTGTATTACTAGACGTCTAAGTACTACGACAACAAAAGCATGTCTGGCCCATAATAAAAACGGAGGGAATTGTAGAGGATTGGTTAGAAATCCAGAAGGACATAATGAACATGGCTGAAGGCGTATGGATGAGCTGCTAAAGTACAAGACTACTGCTAAAGTCTAAGATGCAGTTTTCACTAGGCCCATGAGAAAGTTAGAGATAGCAGGGCCGTGAGAAAGCAGCAGTGTCCTTGGGTATTCTAAATTGAGCGAAAACGAAAGCTAGGCATTACCAAAACAAAGGCCACTTAAACGAGCCACCTGTGTAAAACAGTGGGAAGCAGTTAAGATGATGATCACCACCAACGGAGCACAATAATGAGGCCTTGATTTCTGTAATATTCATGAACCTATTATAGAGTGTATATTAAGCTACTGTCAATCTACAATAAACGAAGTTCCTGGATTCTCATATTGAGGTGTCTAGAGCTTTCCGTCGCGACAATTTCCCTTCTGGCATCACAAAACTCAAAATGGCCCCACTGCCTGGTTTCCAGTGCAGAGAGTGCCTGTAAATTCCTCTGAAGTTGTTGATAGATGCTGGTACTTATTCTATAAGATGGAGACAAAATTAAAGTTGCCATGGATTTATTAGAGATACTGTTTTCTGTGGCACACAATGACCTACCTTGTAAGCCTTTTGCAATAAAGGCTTGCTAATACCCTAGAGTATCTCCTGGGGTTTCATTCAGAAGGCACCAGGACTGCACTTCTCTGGACAGTTCCTGTTTGTCTTGAGCTGCTAGAGATGCTTGGCAGAACCATACATGAGGAGCACCCACTATTTACCAAGGCCCTAACTTAGTTTTACTGCTTCTGTACTCCTGCTTATGACTTTTCCCCCACATATTGCCGTGGCCACAAGGATACACATTATTCTACAGAATACAAAATCTGTGTTTCTGCCTTTCAGGACAGGCAAAGATGTCACAGGTCACATCAGCTACACTACAGGGGCTGGGCTCCTTCTGCCTGTTAACCCTCAGGTGCTAATTTTTTTTTAGGCAGACTCTCCTCTGACCAAAGGCTGATGTACCCCACCTTGTTAGAAAGAACATTGCGTGGAGCCCAGGGAAATGTAATGGTTGCATGGGAGTGAGGAGCAGCAGCTGTGCCAGCATGGTGCTTGCTATGATTACACACCCAGGTTACTTTATAGTGCACTGCTGGGATTTCTGGATGAGTTATTGTTTCAGCAGCAGTGTGTGAATCATTGTTGGCACACTCATTTCACTCAGAGGAACTATGAGCAGCTCCGAGATAGTGTTAATTCGCCTCTGTTAACGCACAAACCGTTGTTTTTGGTGTTTCCAATACCTTGTGCAAAGGCTACAAGTCACTTCTTGTCACTATGACAGCAAAGACTACCAATATAGTGAGGGTCCAGGGAGTTTGCTGCTGTCCTGAGGAAGCATCTCAGTACTCCTTTACCTTGTTTCATAATAAATTTTGTTTGTGCTCTGCAGAATTCATTTTAACTGGCTGACATACAGCTCGGGAGAATGGTGGCCTGGAAGACAGGAGTGCTGGGGTTATTATTTCAATCTGCCACTGGTTTGCACTGCAGCTTTGAGCAGACTGACCTAGAGGTGCAACACCTTTGGGAAAATGTACACGGATATAAATATCAGCACGTGATTTATTACCCCACCAGCAAACCTAATGTTAACTCTTAGCACTTACTTCACAGCATATGAGCTTACTCATTAAAATCAGCCAGGTGACAGATGTGTGGGAGGGGCTTTCCCTGGATGAGGTGCCAGTGGTGGCAGATGATGCAGCATGAAATCCTCCCCATGGCCCTGTGTGGAGGCTGCTGCTGGGCAGGGCATCACTCCTCTTTGTTTCCTGCATCACTTGTGGATTTTGGGTAAGGGCTGCAGCACAGACCCAGGGGAGACCACGTATGATAGGTGCTGGGGGTCCCCACAGCACTGTCCTGAGGATGTGAGACACAGGCAGAAGTGTGACGTGGGAGCAAGCAGCATGAGTCAGTCAAAGCAGAGCATGAGCAGAGCTCAGGAAAGCAGAAAAGCTATGGACAACCACATATGTAAATATAGATTAACATGTACACCTTAAAAATACATGCTCATATTCTTATGACCAGACAGCAAATTGTTTGAGCAAGCATTACTCTCTGAATATTGTTTCCCTGTGGGAGAAAAAATGAAACACAGAAAAATAACTGAATTTCTTGGGATCGTGTAGCAAGTTCAAGGTACAGTTATAGGGCTGATCATGGATTTGATTTACACTGTGTCATTGTGAGGCAATGGTAACTTAAAAAACTTCATGTTTCACAATTTAAATCCCTCTTCTAAAGTCCAGCATCTCCTATAAAGACAAATGTCATCCCAAAATGTCAATATTCTAAGAAATAACGATCTCTGAATAGGTTGCTATAAAGAACATTTTTTATGAGGCTTACTTCCCTAATTAGAAGTTACCAGGGCTTTACCAGAGCAGTCTTAAAGTGTTTGTGGGGAACACTGAATAAAGCACAGCCTTATGCTAACAGTGACTGTCTTCCATTATGAGCCACAGTTAGTGGCAAGCTCTGCCCATTGTATTTTGGCATCCATGGATTTGCTGTGGACATGTCCTTGTGAGTGCAAAAGATGAAGAGAATTTTTTTCTTTTAGCTTTGCACGGTAGAAAGATATCATAACAACAAAGCAGAGGGACTGTCTGGAAGAGACAAATGTCTTCCATAATAAGGGAAGAATTTAATGAGAAATCTGTGATGTTTTTAGAAGTACTTACGAGCCCAGCACTGATTTATTGATGGTAGCTGACACGTAAATTAGAAACTTTGTCACAAAACCTCCTTGAAACAGAAAAAATAGTATTTAAAAAACAAAACAAAAGGAAATAAAAACAAAAAACCAATCCTTTTTGATTACATCAAGGTCTCTGAAAAACTGCCAGAACTACTTCCCTACAAATCTACTCCTCTGTGTTGTTAGTTTGTCTTCCAACAGCTCTATACAGAAATGCAATGAATATCACATCTGTTGGGCCATTATTATTTCATGTGTGGGGGTGACATTGCCACTTGATGATGCACGACAATGACGCAAAGCGGCCTGGTGACACGAGTGGGCTGGATGGTTGTTCTCTGTCACTGGAAGTCTCTGCAACTCTGCCTTTGTTGTGAGAGGAGAAGAGATGCAGATTTTATTTGGCATAGCAGTGGTATAATCTTAAGTGCAAGCAAAAGAATAGAGGTGTTGTCATCCATTTGTTGGGTGGGGATTTGAGCAACCTGGTCTAGTGGAATTTGTCCCTGCCCAAGGCAAGGAACTAGATGATCTTTAAGGTCCCTTTCAGGACCAGGCTGTTCTATGATTCTATGATCCACTTGTGAGGCATTGAACAAGCTTTGAAGGCATGAGGAGGACAGTATAGGAGGGTTTTGCAGAAACTAGCTGATGATAGCTGAAACCACTGACAGGATCCAAGCAAACTGTGTAGGATTCTGCATCTCACCTGGCACTTCATAACAGGGACTGATGCCAAGTCTCAAAAGTATTCTGTTTCTAGTCCTGTATGTGAAAGAAAAAGACTTAAGCTTGATCTTGGTACAAGGGAGAAACAATGTGGGGGTTAGTTTTTTTTTCCTTTCATGGATCTCTGTATAGTATCTGAGTGCTGCTTATCAATTCTAAGGAGCTAAGTGGTATACTGAATAATAAGCATATTAATAATTTTTATTGGAAGGTTATGGAGGTAAAAATCTCCCCATTTTTATTCTTCTGATGGGTTCTTAAATTTCCTTTCCGTTTTGGACCATATTATTTTGCTAAGCTAAGTAAGCTGAGCTGCTGTAGTTTTCTCCAAAGTTATTCCTTCATCTGCTGGAATTTAACTCCAACTTCCTTTAACCTGTGGGAATGAAGCTTCATGCTGTCCCACACATGACCCCACATCAGCCATTTATGACAGTGTCAGCACTGTCCTACCGCTATTGGATATTACTAATACCCTAAAGAAATAGGTATTGGTCAATATATATAACCATCGTATGGGCTATATTATAATCACAGTTGCTTTTCTCATGGGGCAAATTCCACTCCTTCTCTGCCACCTCTGGCTCCTCTGATGGCTGCTGAGTAGGGATTATGGTCTCCTTCCACAGAAAAAGGGGTCTTCAAGGCACTGGTGGGTCACGACTCCTTTTAGAGTCATTGGCTCCATTTTGCCTGCCTGTCTCCAGTTTTGAATGGAGAAAATCAGGCCCAGTTGTGCCATTGCAGACACTGATCATGCAGCTCTCATTTTGGGTGCCCCCTTGTAGTGCTGCATGTGAGCACTCGGGTCTCATTCTGGAGCGTTTTGTTGCCAATGATTTAATGGGAATACAGCTGTGGATGTATGCACTACCCTGTGTCAGTTCTGCCAGAAACATGGAGAGAGACATCTTAGGAGTTCCATGCAAACTACTTCTATACCTTGAATCCCTCAGACAAAAGTGGTAATTTTGGTTTCCATACTGTCTTTTGCATTGCTTTTCAGCATTTCTGTTCAAAATTTACAGCACCTGTTTTCTCTGTGACTCCTGCATGAATTACCTTTATGAACATGGTCTCAACCCAAACAATACTTATTAAAAAGAGAAAGAAAAGGAAATTGATAAAAAGAAAGAAAAAGTTTATTTAGCGTTCAACATAAATTTATTTACATTCTTCAAAAGTTAAACCGTTCAACTATGTGATAAAAGTAAAAAGAAATATGACTAGTTCATCTTTTCATGAAAATCAATCTTCTGTCTCTTCAAATCCCCTGTTATCATGAACTTTCTGTCTAGAGAGAGATGTGAGTATCCTACTTGGGTCTCAGCAGAGTTTTCTACAGGTAAACATAGAATAGAAGCTGAATCCATCACTTTCCTGACAGCTGGCTCATTGAGGTTGTTATCTAAAGTGTAATTAACCACTGCTTTTCAAACGCTCATTATCTATTTCATAAATTGTCTTGCACAGGTTGTAATATCTCAGGAGAGCAAAAGTTACCGTGGCATCATCTTTGTCAAATTTTCTTTTACAGTAGTTTTCCATATGAGTTAATTTCTCTTGCACTAAAAAAAATTAATTATGGGCAAATCCCTGGACTTAACATTTGCCCAGTGTGAGTCTTGTGGTAAGTTTTGAACCCTTGAACTGACCATCTCCAGCTTTCTGATATTTGAAACCTGGAATCAACCTGAGGTTTGAATTATCTCTGCTGCCATGAAATAGCACCTAAAATACAATTACTCTTTGGCATTGTAACAGTACTTCACCTATGCTCAGAACTCCTAAAATGCAAGAAATAAAGGGAAATGACCATGGTGTGTGAGTGACATGGCAGTCTGAGCTGCATGGGCAGTGTATGAATGAATCTGCTCTTCACCCACTGCTTTCTAAATCAGGTGTGAAGGCAGTGGACTGTTAAAATGGAGAAACTTCAGCTAATGATGTTGCCATGAAAAGATGACAACATTTTGAACAGTTCTTGTGTTTCCAGGATTTCCAGAGGGACTTGGAACAGGAAACTATACCTACTCAGGCATTTGATGTTATGGTCTTTAGTCTGTTTTACTAAAAGAAATATGAGTCATTTGAAAATCACAAGGTAAATTAATGAATCTGACTGAAATTGGAGGCAATTCTCTTCTAAAAAAGTTACGAAGTCTCTTCAAGCAAGGAGTTCACTTCTTAGCAATATGTTGTTACTCCACTGATGGTGCACAGAATTTTGTGGTTACAGAATACAAAGGAGTCTTCCACAAAGCTGGAAAAGAAAGGATGCTCAGCTTAGAAGAAATATTCAGCTTGGCACTGCTTGCTTTTTTCTAATTGTAATTCTCATGATTCACAGGCAGATACTTTTGGATTTGTGTGCGTGTCTGTCTGCTTACACATATGTACACTTATATCTATGCTTACATACACATCCCACACACTCTTATTATGGAATATGAATCCAACTTGTGATTGCAGAAAAACCTTCATATTTTATGTAAAGCAGTGGTAAGCTGTCAGAGAATGGTATCATAGATTGTGAGAGGTTAGTCAGAAAACTGACATGTTAGAGAGAAGTATTACATCCATCTGAACACGCTGGAAAACTGACAAGATCGTGGTTACATGTACAGTTTGGAAGGAAGTAAACAGCCATATGAAATCCCATTATAGACTTTTGACTATATTACAATATTTTTCCATATACCTATAGGATTGTTATACATGTTTCATGTACACTCTGGATTAGATGTCACAAGATAAAAGCTGTTGACTTTAATAGAGCTGTCCAGACTCATGTCAGCTGATTATGTGTTGCACTAAATTTATAAAATTAACATTAATGTATATCTTGTTTCTGAGGTATTTAGGTTGTTATTTCATAATTCAAGCTATCTTTAAAGTCTCAGGGGAGAGAATAGATCCTTTAATTTTTCTGAACTCTCTTCACTCAAGTGACAATATTTACCTGTGTGTCTGAACAACATAACTTGGATTATAGCTTTGCTATAACATCAGCAATCTCGATTCTTTCTGAAGATACTGATTTTGATGGCTCAATAAATCGCTCTTAATCCATATATATTTTGTCCCTAGACTGAAAAACCAGCTGTTAGTAAAACCAGCTGTTAGTAATCAAAGACAATTATTATACGTCTTCTGTAGGTAGATTTGGCATTTGGGACTTTCTCCACACCCCTATATACACATGACCAAAATCTGCTCTTTTTTTCTTAGCTTCTCTAGAGCACAGATGCAACTTTGGTGCATCAGAAGATAGTGCCACTGCTTTTCTTAATGTTTGTTCCATAGAAAAATCCCCCACAAAAAAACCAAACCAAAACCCTAAAACCCCACCACGTTTTCTTTCTTTTTTTTTTTTTTTCTCCCCTCATTTCATTTCTGTGGCTGTTTGGTCTAAACTGACACACAGAGAAAAACAATAAGGTGGATATCGACTGTAGTGGAAAGAAACCACCTACTCATCAATGCTCCCTCATATTACTCTTGCTAGATTTAATTTCAGACTATCTGGTTTTTATCCCACCTCAAATATCTCATTTCATCTGAAGCCTGTATGGTATTTGAAGAAAGAAGAGCCTGAGCCTAACATTTATAGACAAAGTCTTGCAGTCTTTCTTTCACATCCTTGTTTTTGTTTTTATTAATTCCCTTCCTGTTTTCAGAGAAGCAGACTATTTCCCAAACAGTATTGCTGTGAACAACTACTTGAGGACTGAGTCATGTGTCAGCATCTGTGCCAAGTCCCTGGTAGGACAGGGAGTTTTGAACCATCCCATTGCTAATCAAACAATCTGGCAACATCCTGCCAACCCTGTCCTTGTCATCTACTGCTCCCTCTGCATGCACGTTCGATTAGCTCAGCATCATATTCTCCCTGTTATGCACAAAGTTTCTTTTTCTTTGCTAACAGCCAAAGGAAGGAGGGATGGACTGATTAAAAGTCTTGGCTCATCTTATCTGGCTCATGACAGATATAGCCTCAAATTAGTCTTGCAAGTCACATTTTCCTAACTAGAAATGACTTTCTACAACAGTTTTATATCTTTGTAGCCTACTGCTCTGTTTTTCTACCCCAGGCTCATTTTCCCAGGCTCTTTTTTAGGGTTTGATTCTGAAAAGGGGAACAATTTGCCTTTAGGAAAGTGGTAAAGTAGACAAACACATCCTACTGTTTTCAGACTACGGCTGCCTGTGTTTTTAAAGTTAAGCTTATGGTCAAGTACTGGGCCGCAGTATGGAAAGATCTGTCCCAAAATGCAAAGATTACTAGAGGAAGTAAGTAATGAAATTCATTATCTTTCCCTGGACACAGAGAGTGGTATCTCCTCCTTGTATACAGTGGCTCCCAGAGGTTTAGCTGCCTCTCCTCCTCCTTATTCTACAGTCATTGTTCCCTCCTTGCTTCTCTTTCTTACCACAAAAAACAGAGCAGGAGGAAGATTAAGAAAGTAGAAATTCCCTTGGACAACTCTGATGAAGGATAAAAGACCCCTGCTTATAAAGCATAGCTGGAATCATTCCCATGTGCAGGGAAAGGTCAGTGAGAGTGAATACCAGGGGAGAACTTGTCTACAGGGACTGATAATTTTCAGTGACATAAGACTTCCCAAGAATATGCAGTAAAAGGAAAAGTGCCTCGCAAACAAGCAGCTCATTCTCTTTTGGGCTAAGGCCACCCTGGCAAGATTTGAAAGCACAAACAGGGCTAAAAAAATTGTTTGATTACATTACTACTAGAAGCAAGCCACATGAGTACTTAGCCTCCCAGGGCTGAACATCAGACATCTAAATATTCAAATAGTCATGGTTAAAAGGCATCAAATCAAGTTTCTGCAGCAGTGACTTTACAATCTAAAACCAGAGAATTTTCAAAACATAATAAAAGGCCGAATCTAAGAGTTTAAGCCTTCATAATAAATATATGGATTAAATATTCTTAGGAATTGTTGAGTTAGGCTGCTTCATCCATCACTGATACTACCTTAGCTAGTACAGCATGTAGTGGCTTAGCTGATAGCTGTAGCACTAAGTCTGATGAGAAACTTGTTTGAACATGTCTTAGGATGGCTCTTTGTGGTCTCTTTGCAACTCCCCCAATCCACCGTAGATAGCAGTGTGTTCCACTCCTTTGCACTGGTGGCAAAGCTATGTGTGTGTGCCACTAGTCCTGTGCAATTCAATATAGCCAAGATTCTGCCAACATTTACTAGAGACAGAAGTCCCTTCCTTATCATCCCTGCACTGCATTAGTTGTCAGCACCACCACAATGAAGTGCTAAGAGATGGTGACTTGAGCTGGGTTGGCTGTTTTTCCAGCTGCTTTATTAAGTAAACTGTGAAGGCCTTTATCCTTGAAGACAGAGGAAAGGTTTAAGTTTATGTGGGATCTAGTTAACCCTACTGTGGTAAGCACAGATCTGCACTGACACCAATTCCATGTTGAGATTCCTTGGGCAGTAGGACATTCGATGATTTCCCACCTTAATTCCCTTTTTAGTATTGCTCTGTGTCTGCTCTTTAATTGGATAATTTCACAGATCTGTTATTATATATCTGTGTTGTAGGTGCAGCATTTCCTTGGAGGAGTCAGGAACTTCCATCCCAGGAGAAAGACATCCTTTTGAGGTAAGACAGGGTTTGAGGCAAGGAACAGTCCCTGGAAAATCACTGGTGTTCACTGGTCACAATGGGAAAATAGAGGATGTCTCATTTTTACTACAGCTGAAACTGCAGACACATAAAAATGCTGCAAGGCTGTTTGATGGTATAGTCCTCCACACCTGGAAACTGCCAGAGCTCAGTTATGAGCCATTTTACAGCCTTCAAGGCTGCATATATATATAGCTACTCTATTCTAAATACTCTGTAGAGTTCAGCTTGACCAGCTGCTTCATACCTGAGATCATTTGCAAACAAAAGAAAAATGTCATGTCTTAGCTCCAATGTGGATTCATGCTGAAAATCTGCTGAGGTATATATATTTTAACCATATTACCTGGAAGCTTTTCCATGAAATAAACCAAGTCTTCAATTTCTATGAAAATAATCAGGGATTGACTTCATAATTATTTTTTGTGTAGCACATTGGACATATTTTTCTCTGCAGGTACCCTGTACAACCTCTTGACAACATGGTTGATTTCCAATAACTACAGTAAACTCCTTTCAGGTCATATAATATGACAATACCTCCCTGAATACTGGTGAACTTGGATCTATGATCGTACTCTTGTACACTGGGACTGTTTTACTCAGCTTATTTTTTGTCCTGAAAGCAGCAATTGCAAATACCTTTTCCCCTACAGTGGTGTATGGAGGATGACTCATGATGAAGGAAAATCATAAAGGATTGGGTCTGGAATCTGTATGTGAATCAGGGGTCACTGGTGATTTACACTTTGGATGAAATCTCATAATAATTTAGAGAGCAAGATGGGTCTTAATGTCAGCTATATAAATGAAAATCATAGAAAGATAAGTACTCATATTTGTAGATTTAGGTAAACAACTTTTAAAAACATCCCCCTAAAATAAAAATCTTGAGAGCTGTAGTTTCAGTTATTCAGCTAATAACAACTGTGGCTAATTTAGCTGAGAGCTCAGAGAAACAAGTCACTGATGGTTTTGTTGCGTGTCAGCCAAGCTGGGATAACTCTCTCTGTGAGCAAACTGGGCTGTTTTATGCGAATGCTGCTCTCCGTCAGCAGGTGAGGACACTCAGAGGGGTCTGCCACAGGGTGGGAGTAAACACATAGCCAGGTAGTGAGGATCCACTCACACCAGGTCTTTCTTGCACCTGAACCCTAAGCTACACTCAAATTACAACACCTTCCTCAGAGCACCCCAGACTGGACATCTCCTATTTTGAGATGACAGTAATTACACAACATGAAGGATGCCTGAGTGGCTGATTTGCTTGAGTGGTGTCATAGTTTCATATTCATCAAAAGGGAAAACAGAAGAAAAAGCTATAGTTGAAAAATTTCTTCACTTTTAGAGAAAAATGTGGTGGTGTTCAAAGGGAAACTTCTGATATAAAGCCTATGAAAATCAGTGGGGCTCTCTACAGATTTCTGAGATTTTTGGGTCTTACAATCTCAACAGTGGCTATACCTTTGAGTAGCAGGCACATTCAGACCAGCTACCCATTTACGGATGCTTGTCCCTTAAGGTTAGATGGTTAACTCCCACCTCAGGGAAAACATCACCCTCTCTAAGGTCACCTGTCCATTCTCACAGGAGGACTCTACCTTGAGTGATACTTTGTCTCCTTTCGGTACTGCATGCCCTTGCAAAAAATAGAGCAATGCCTCTGTAAAGAAAACAGGGTGCCTTGCTTCCTCTGCCTCTGTGGTATGTTCCTGACAAGTGATAATGCATTGAATACATTAACAAGCATTATAAGCTCATTTTTGGTAGTTAAAATTTGTTGCACTTTGGATCATTAAGCAATTCTCCACTTAGCATTGTCTTAAAAGAAAACACATTAAAAGAATATCAAAATTGCTGATACCACATTTGTTATCTGAAAATAATGGTTGGCACTGGAGACAGAGCTATTAGATTTTGGCAAATTAACCTCACAACTAACAGTGAAAGCCACATGTCTACTGAGAACCTCATTTTACAACTTGATTTATAGAAGTAAATTTCTCTAAAAATTTCAAGCTTGCAATCCAGATAAATGCAGAATATAAAGTCCTGCAGGATAAGGGCAACTTTCCTTCATCCAGGATGCTGTTTCTATGGAAGAATACAATAGCAAGACAAATGTATATATATTTCTACAATTTTGGTAAAGCTGCTTTCCCAACTTTCAGATGTTTTAAGTACATATTTGTGGGCTGGGAGTGGATGACCATAGTTTCCAAGGGATATTTTTTCTATGCATTTCTCCAGTTTGAAGTCATAAAATTTTAGCGCCCACTAAAGCTTATCCTGCAGCAAGGACATCCATAACTTTGAGTTGTGTGAAGAATATCCCTTGCTTTGTTTTAAACCAGCTTCCTGTTAAGAAAACTATAAACACCTCCTAGTCCGTGTTTTGCCAAAGGCAAACCTTTCATATGTCACACAAGATTTAATAGACCTCTATCATGCAGCACCTCCTTCCCCACATTCATCTCTTTTCCAGACTAGGCACCACACTGATATACTCCTTTTTCTACACCACCATAAAAGCACTGAAATCCTGTGAAATTACCCATGTGAGGGGGAGTTCAGACATAAAAAATATTGAATATGGAACACATCCATAAAACCTTATAAATGTTGTAAACAAATGAACACATTTTCTTTACTCCCATGTGAAAAATTAGCCATATCTTATGAGTAAGATGAATATGATTATGCTGCAGAAGAAGTACTAAATAGTTCACTGTGGCTCTCTTCTGGCTATCTGACTGTCTTGTAGCTACTGTGGCTGCCTAGTTGTGGGGATTAAATCATGGGCAGCACTGTAATCCCACGTGAACAGTGGGGTAAGATGATTTTGGCCGTAGTGAGGACTATACTCACAGTTTCACAGCATGTGCACGACACAAACTCTGGTGTCTCTCATTGTACATAGTGACTTACCTGATTCTCCAGAGACCATAGGCTATGGGACCTGACATGGTTCGAGGTCTTCCCCAGTCCTCATCCCACAGGAAAATTCCCATAGTTGAGTATTGAAGAAAACCAAAATGAACCTTGAAGTGCAAGTTTACTGTTTTGAACATCCCAGGGTAGCTTTTCCTCAAATCCCATCTCTATACATGGATAATTCTCTCTCTAGTGTTCATTAGTACCTTACATGTTTTTATGGGATATGGTCTCTGGATGTACAGATGTCAAAAGCAAATACTGTATAAAACCCTCTAGATTAAACAGCTCTGATTTAATCAGAAAACATCTCAGATCTTACTGAGCAGCTGAAGAACTGAATATCTGGCCAGAAGAGCACAGATGAAGCTGACTGTCTCAAGACTACACCCTCGATTACAACCATCATGTGGACCATGAAGAATGACAGCCAGCACACACGTTGCCCCCATTATTTAACTGGGAAGATGTTTGATTCAACGCCTTATGAAGAAGATGAAAAAGTTTGCATCTAATACTCAATAGAGAAGAAAAACATGCCCCAAAGAGATTTTAGAAGAAAAGATCTCCATTCAAACTTTTTCTGTAGAAAGTAGGGCTTTTTTTTCTTTGGGGAAATAAATGAGTAAATGAAACTTTTCCTATTTTCTTTAACTGTAGAACAATTCCGTAACAGGTAAAAAGCTGAAAAATAGTCAGAAAATGATGGACAAGATGCTTTCTTTGAAAGTAACATCATCACTTTTATGTGACACCAATGGAGGGAATGCTACTTTAAAACTGAAAATTAGCACTTAGCTATGAAGACACTACTCTTTACTCTCTGTCTAAGCTTTTATAATGATTTTTAAGTGGAAAAAATAGTGAAAAAAGGACCTTTTGCAGACAAAAGTATTAAAATCGGATTTTGAGCAAGAAAGAAAACTACTTTTTCCTATGAAAACCCATTTCAGCAGGTCATTATTACACCTCTTGCTATTTTGGTTTTGTCAGGAGGGGAATTAGTTCACTCTGCAGTATTAATACCCATCACTGCAGATCATTTTTCTTCTGAAAAAAATGCACTAAACATTGGACTAAAGTCCCTGTTTTTTTCATGGCTCAGCACTATAGAGGCGTAAAGGCAAAATTGGCCAAAGATCCAACTCAAAGCCCATTAAAAATCAATGAAAAGCTTTGTAATGGTCTTCTAGTGTGGGTTACCTCCCCACTGACTACAAATGAAATTAATCTGTCAGGCAGAAATAATACAGTGATATAATTAACTTGCTTAGAATACAATCACTTTAACTTTCATTAAAAGTGATGAGTTTCTTTCAATTATATCACCAAGATGCATTTTGTTCTTGTTTACTTCTGAAAAAAAAAGAAATAAATCCTTTTTTGGATAATTTCCCCCTGGACTGGGGATTGTTGCTGTAATGAAGTCCAACTTCCAGGGTCATACTTGAGAATGTAGTGACAAATAGGGACATCTGTAGAACAGGGAAATAACATCCATTTTCATACTGGAGCCAGGAGCATGCACATTTCACCCAAAAGTTAATGAGAACTCGATGCAATATTGATTCTGCCTGAACAGCAACTCAAGTAGTAAGATGGCATTAGAGTAAGGGATTACACAAGTTTTCCAAACAGACATGAGCTGGAGAGGGGAAAACATGGGCCCAGAGTCTGGAGAGACCATGACTTTGGGCCTCTTTGTTCTGAAAAATTCCCTGAGAGGCTGTTGTCCTGTACCTCAGGATTTCCTTGGGCTTTGGAAACTCAAGAATTTTCACTGACTTCTCAGTGCCATGGTTGGATTGTGCCTTCTCTTGGAGCAAGAACTAGAAATAAGCAGCGACTGTCTCATCTGCTGCAGCCCCTTCCTTCTCAGTAGAATCTCAGGCCACTTCTGACTGTCTTCTTGTGACTTGGTTCCAGTTGGAATCTCACATCTATCCAGGATGACAGGGAGGTGGAGAGGTTTGCTCTTCTCCCAAGCACACGATGCTTCTCGCCTGCGCATCTTAATGGCAATTACAGAGGAGAGCTGCACCAAGTCACAGGCAGGGAAAAAGAGCATTAAATAAAGATGAGACTATATCAAGCAGAGCTATGAGAAACTTGGCATGTTTGATTCCCATAGGTTCACAAAAGCATCTTCAGCTGCGATTCACTGAACAGCTGCCAAAGACAGTAGTCACAGGGGCGGTTTGAACCTGGGCTACAGAGAAGGAGAGGCCAACTAGAGTGTGAATTTTCCTTGCATTCACTCCCTGCCCCATTTTTATGCACATTAAGGTTTATATTCCTCCCCCGTTTCTTTTAGTTTTTGATCTCTTGCCTGAAAATATCAAAAGAAAATCCACCATTTTCAGCAGTCAGAGATAGAATATAGTCAGCTTTCAAAGACCCCTAAGAAGGACTGGTTTTGACCTCATAAAATAACCATAGATATTTCTTTATTCTTTGAAAAATCTAAGGCAGAGGATGCTTGAAGGTATGAAAGTTATAGTGTACAGTCTCAGAAAAGTCCCAGTACAGTGTCAACCTGTATTGTGGTACTAACACTTTAAAAAAGGGTCAGATGCATCTTTAAGCATAAACACAGGGCTAAATAAGCAAAGTTCTTGTAAAAGAGTCAGAAGACTGAAGAGCCAGAGAAGGAATTTTGTTCGTGTTGATCTGGAAGAATTTAGAGAAATGGAGCAAAGGAGAAAAAAAGTGCATTTATGCATTTTTAATCTGGGTGAACCTATTCTGTTTTCACTTTTTTAAACAGTTCTTTTAATATTAAAATCTATCTTAATTTTTAATGGGGTAAAAATGCCATTTAGATGGCAAAGAAATAAAACAGAGAAATTCCAGTTTGAGAAAGCTGACATAGGATGTGATCATGTCCCTGCCCATGTTTCCTTCCTGCCCTTCCTCACCCCTAATACACATCACAGGACACATTCAACCAAACACCTTCAGTTGCTCTGGAAACCCATATTTAGGTGAAATTTCTGTTCATCTGAGAGGGTTTGCCTAGGTCCTCCTAACCTGATATTGGATGTACAGTTCTGCTTTGTTTTTCCACACAGCAAGCTCCCTGTATCATGGACAAGTCCTCCAGTGCATTGCTCAGGATTTACCATCCCTTCAGAAGGAAAAGTTAGTGTCTTTTGCTTGGGCAGGTGTTGCTCTGTGTGGTACCAGCATAGTGCTGAGCTGCACTATGTGGGTAACACAGCACTTCCAAAATAAAAGCACCAGGCATTGAGCATTAGTCCATTTTTGTAGGTGTGAAAGAGCAGGACAGATATCAGTACCAGGAGAAAAAAGTAGGATATCTTTCCCTAAAAACATCAGGAAATCTTTGCAAATTTCACTTTTCAGCCTCGCCCTGATTTTTGCAAGATGCATCATTTACAGGTCCAATTTAAATAGCTCCTTGCTCTATTTCTTGTCTTTTCTGGTCCTTGCTTTGAATAAGGCAACACTTATTCAGGTATGCTATTTTGCAGTGACCTCTACTAAAAATGGAATAACAAGACGAGCTGGCAGAAGTGGCAGAAGCTGCACAAGAGGGCAATAACATTCTTCTGCCCTGGTGGATACTTGTAAGTAGGGTAAAAGATACAGTTGACCTTTTAAACTCTGATTTAGGTCTCTTCTTCTTAAGATTCCCTCAGGATATCTTTCCTCATTCTGTGCAATCCTTAATGTATGCGATGGTTGGCAAGGAAATGCCTTATTAAATCTGGCTTAGTATTCAGCAAATATCCAAAGGGCTGAATGCTACTCTAATTAAAACCTATTTGCCTCAAACTTCCTCTTTATGTATCAGCTTTCCTCTGTGACTGCTCTTTATCCCTTGGCATTATGTTCGATCTTATCCCACCCCCTTCCTCCTTCAGCCGGTGGATTCATTACCAGCTCCATAGGTCAGCGTGAATTTTGCAGGGAGCAGCAGGACTTTGGACTCTGAGCTCCCTTGAAAGAGAGACTCAGTAAACACAGAGCTTTTCACTGATGAGCTCAGAGTCTCAAGTGCAAACAGCACTGGGCTTACAGCTTGGGGCAAGGTAACCTGAGGATGAGGGGGGAAATATGCTATCATTTTTATTCTCCAGGGCAAAGCAGGTCTCCACTGGCAGAGCTGCAAGGAGAAGGTGTTCAGAGCTATGAAGCCACTTGCAGTGGGGCACTTCATGTAAAACATGTTGGTGAAATGGGCCAGTTTTTGTTTCTGGACACGTTTGGTGGTTAAAGGTACAAGACAGGCATGCCTGGGTCCCATAGAGATGGCAAATCCTACATAGAGTTCTGTGTGTTTGTTCTGAGTACAGCTTGAATTCATATGGGATCACTGTCTTTTCTGAAATCCATTTACATCTGCTGTGATTGAATTTGTATCTTTACTGTAATACCTTTGAAAAAGCTCAAACGACACTCTTTCCCCAGTATTAAATGCGGTCAAGAGAAGGGAAAGTTGGGGCCATGGCCTGCCATGAGGATAGAGATATTATCCTCCCACCTCTCTGGCATCTTCTTCCATCCTTTTTTCCCTCACACTTCCATGGGGAAGTGGAAGGGGCAGAGATCACCTGTACCTGGCATGGGGTGGCACGGATGAATTTGATTTCTCAGCACTGCAGCCACATGCACTTTTGCAATGTATAATTAAGGACACGAACAACATCAGGATCTGTCTCTTGCTTCCAGCCCAGGATTAATGTCAAAGAGGATTGTATCCTCACTGCTTTCAAGTCATCAGCTCCTGTCAACTCTCATGGGCATCTGAAGACTGTGTTGGCTTCTCATGCTTTGAGGCCTTCAGGATTTGAAAAAGAAGCTCAGAAATTATGTCCTTTATTTGAAAACTTTCTTATCCACCAATTCATTAAACATTATAGTTTTTAAAAAAGGCTATCAGAAAAATAATCCTACTGACACAAAGCCTTTAGGCCAAGTGCTAAAATTGTCATGACATAAGCAATACTAACATGGAGGGTCTGTTGGCTTCCTTGTATAACAGACTTCTCAAGGTGTATTAATTCACCATTCAGGCACTCCTCTGTAGTATGTCCTGGATGACCTCTTCCCCCTGGCTAAGTTACAGACTGAAATTTAACTAAAATACTTGAGAAGAGCATGATGGGGAGGCAATTTCCTAACAATGCCTCCAACTTGGCACCCCAGAACACATTAGCTTTCCACTATTGTTGTTTTCACACACAAATTGCTCCATTTTCTAAGACTGACAGATTAGCAGGAAGAGCGTGCAGCTTTTGCTGAAAAACAGTGAAAATCATTAAATAAGGTTTGGGGCTAGTTTCTTTCTGGGAAAATCCACACAAACCTTATTTAGTATTTTGTAAGATTAATCTGTATTTACTGTGGGACCAGTTTAGCTCAAGGTGCTCCGTGGCTCCTCTTTGGCCACACTTGGCAGCCAGCCCAATCTCTATGGGGCCCTTCCTTTACAAGGGGAGGAAATTTCATTTTTTTCCGGTCAGCTTTATTTTCTATGTAATTATTTTCTACTTTCGTCTCGGAGTTCTTTGCTTAAATTACAATAGAAGATACGTTTAAATCTCTTCCACACTTCCCTTTTTAGTCCTGCCCTGCTGTGATTTACTAGACGCTGTAAAACACAGATCACCGGCTGGGAAACCCATGGCTGAGTTGAAGACAATGGTGGCTGAAGTTTTCTCGGAAGGTAGCCAGTCTTGTTTCTATCCAGCTCATACTTTGAGAGTGCTTGCCACCTTCTGGTTCGGGAAAGGATTACAATTAACTCGGGCACATTGAGGAAGTCGACTGTAAAAATGCTTGTTCTGGTCCTAATCCCCATGAAACGGATTAGAGATTTTCAAGATGTCATAATGCTGATTGGAGAGTTTTGAAGTGAAAGGATGGATTTTTTTTTCTTTTTTTTTTAGAAGAATGTAATGACATCTGACAAGAAACAAATTAAGGAGATGTTTTAAATTAAATACTTCATTTGACACAATTGGCATAATTGGAAAATGCCCTTAAACCATTACGTAAAACGTTCAGGAAAAATACTGAAAGCAAGAACAAGGAAAAATTATTCTTGTAAGTGAGACAGGTACAAATCCTTCAGAAGAAAAAGAATTTTGAAATTGGAAACTTTTTTTTTCTCACAAAATTGCTTCCAGATTTTGACCAGACACTTCCATTTGATCTTGTCAATTGTCAGCAGTCCACCCCATTTCAGCAAGACCACTTAAGAGTATTGTATGTGCCATTTGTGTCAGAGGAGAAGATACATTATATCTAAAAAAGCCACTTCCCACTTATGGGTACTCAGATATTATGAATAGCATCACTATCAAGAATCAAGGCATACCTTAGCCAGTCATCTGCAATTTAGCCAGATGAAAGCACTCCACAAAACACATATATTTGTTGAAGGTTACTACATGCTTATTCTAATGGATGTCACATTTGCTTGGCTTGATATAATTCATACTTAATTTTAGATGTCACAGTTCTGTCCAAAAAAATCATTTATACAGAGATCCTAATTGAAGGCACCAGAGTATCTGAAAACATTCCAGCAGTGCATGAAGCAAAGTGACAAGCATATGGCATTGGATTGTTCAATTTGTTCCTTCCCAGCAAGGGACAATGGGCAGCGAAGCAGTTCTTTTTGTTGTGCATTTTAATGACACACACACATAGAATTATGTTAATGTTGGAAAAGGCAGGTCAAAGCCAATGTTCCTCACAGAGAGAGAATGGCAGTAAAGTTTCAATGTTCCGCAGTTCTTGGCAGTTCACAAAAAGTTTTTGGCAAAAAAATGGTTGCTTGGTTGTTTTCTTGTATCTAACTTGGCCTTGCATATCTTCACATTGCAACATAGTCCTTGTTTGTCTCTGTTAATTACAGGGGACTTTGCTGTACCCCACCACCGAGCACAGCTTGAATGATGACTGTAGCCACGGTGAGGTGAGCAGCAGCTATTTGTTGGGTGTGATCCACTAAGATGCGGGAAGAGAAAGTGAAAATTGGAGAAAAGTTAGCAGGGTGGAACAATTCAGTGATGTGCTGTAAAACTCCTTGCTGAGGATGCTGCATCTCTGTGCATGCTTGAGTCTACAGGCAACACATGAAAAAACTGGAAGAATAAACAAAATGAAGTCATGGCTTTCATGCAGAAGAGCTGGAGGTAAAAACTGCCAACTCTTTCTGTCCAACACAAGAAAGCAAAACAGGGTCAGAATAAAGAAAGAACATGGAATAAGAGGTCTGTGAGGCACAAAGAACTATTTCTGCACCTTTTGAATTTTGCAACGTAAGTTCCTTTACTCCCAGGCCTTCACCTGGGACACTGCTCAGTTAAAACATCTTGGGGATGAGCAGCCCAGATGCCAAAGCACAGTTAGCTGAAGAAGTGTCTGGCTACTGACCCAGGAGACTGAGTAGTGGCCTTTCTCAGTTTTGCCCTAATCCCTCACAAATCACTGCCAGGCCTATTTTGTACCTGGGAGGTTTTGTCAGGGCTTCTTTCCCTGACCAGGAGATGTGTCAGGTTTATGAAAAGTGGGAGCATCCCATCCAGCTAATTTATCCCTCTGTCCCTACCTGGATGAAAAATTACAGCTGTTCATTCCCAAACTCATTTGATAGAGCCCTAAAATACGTGAGGCCCAGAGGGACTGCAGATTTGAAGAAAATTCCTCCTGCACAGCCTGCTGCTGTGTATTGCAGTGTTGATATCCAGGAGAGCTCTGCAGAGTATGTGTGAATTGGGTTTCTCCCTCTCATGTTCAATGCATATATCAGCCTGTTGTGTCTTTGTACTGGTTGAGATAATTGTCCTGCCTTCTGTTCAGCCATTTGAGAATTACTGATGGGAAATGGTGGCAAACAAGTTAACTTAAGAGGCTTGTTTGTTATATCCCAAGTTCTGTTCATTTGCCAGACCAAAACAGGGTATATTTTTCAATGAATATTTGTGTTGACTGTTAACAACAAATCTGGCTGTCCATGTTATAGGCTGAATGTTTATGTTTGAGCCTTCATTCACTGTGCAGTTTGTTAATTCAGGAACTCATTTTAGAAATAATAGGATCAGATATTGTAACTGTGACAATAAAAGCTCTCTGCAGATCTGCAAGATCTCAGGTATCTACCATCACTACCTGAGTCTCTCAAACACTGACTAAGAAACAAATTAATTTTCCAGAAATAGTATTTGTACCATCCAGAGCAAAACCAAGAAATAAATCTTTGGAACCTGAATAACCTCTGATAATGACTAAGGTATCTGTACTTTTCACAGCATTTTTTTTCCATCCTTAGGATCAGTTTGATGACTTCTCAGATTTATCCATGTGAATAATTTCTGCTTGATAGATCCCTTTATAAAAACTTTTGACATATTGCGGAAAGAAAGTTTTATTGCTCTGACTGGTACTAAGTTATACAGTATGTATCTGCTCATTATTTGTTTGAATACAATCCAGATTTTGGGGACAATATATTTAAAATTCCCTCTTGGCAAATGTTTTTTGTGTTTTGGGGTTTTGTTTGTTTGGTTGGTTTGTTTTTGGTTTTTTTTAATACTTTCTTAAATAAATAGTTTCCATGGATGTTCCTGCCAATATACTTTTTCATTCAGAACTTTGGGCTTTATCCCAACTAACCACTTATTTATCAGTCAAAATGAACAGATACAGGATGTCAGCATTTTCTAAGGTCAAGCCATAAAAAAGAAATTTTAGCTTCAAGCTCTTTCCATGCTGTTGAGAGTACTTTTTATCTGAAGCATGACTGATCCCACAGCTTCTAGATGACATTTTCAGAAGACAAATTATAAAACTGCTGTGGAATCTGATGGATTTCTCAGCATATGTGAGACAACAGTAGAGGAGGTACTACAGCAGGGTAAGATACCATTCCCACTAAAGGAAGGAACGTAGCTGGCTTTATCTTGCCATGCCATTTGCAGCTGAAATTAAAAAGCCTCACAGGTATGTAGTGCCACTGGATGATGCCAAATACATACAAACTTTGCTTGAGATACCTGCTATCTGAAGACTTCTGCCTGCTGTAACTCATCACAGAGGTAAAAGGATGATTAAGTGTCGGTGAGTGTAGCCATCAGCCAAAAGCTTCCAGATGAAATAAAGCTCCCTCTCCCAGCAGAAGCAATTACAATGTACCTGTCTGTATTGTGTTTAACGTTGCTACTAAAAGGCTGCGTTGCTCTCAAGTACAGGAGTGGTAGTACCTGAATTTTTATGGGTAAAGAGTAGCTTCTGCTGAATACATCCTAAAGCCTCTGGAACTTCATGGGAAGCCACAGAACATCCCCGCAGGCGCTCAGAATACCTGTTTTGGGTATGACTACATAGTTTGCAAAGAAACTGTGTATGTATGCCTTCCTTTTTACATACATAAGCACATATGGAGAGGAAAAAAACCCCTACTCTTAAACTTATTTGGCTTTATCTCTTAGATGAATCACTACTTCTTGGATTGGAGGAAAAATTCTGTTCATAGTTCCTCTATTTTGGACATAGGATACATGTGATTTCTTTTGCCATAAAATGAGTACAGAACTGGTTTGGCATTTTGTTGTGTGGGGTGTGTTTTTTTTTTCTTTAAATTATTTATTTTTATTTTACAGGAGTGAGAAAAAGATATTCACTTTTCCCTCATCTGAATCCAAACTATTTCTTGCTTTTCAAAATTTTGAATTTTATTTTTAATGACAGCTAAAAAAAGTTAAGGTTTCCTATCCATGTCTGTGAGCTGTGTCCATGTGTTCAAGTGCTTTGCATAACTCTCAGCAATTTACAGGAAGCTCAAATTCCTCATGAGATGACAAGTAGAAACCAGTATCATGCCTCCTGCACTGCCTCCACCATGGAGTGATGTGCTCCAAGCTCACCGTGCCCTGCTCCTCCTGACCTGAACGGGTCAGATTGTGAAACATGAGTGAATCCATGCTGGGAACTGATGATCAGAAGAATTCCATGAATTCCATGTTTTTACAGACATAAGGGTAAACTAGCCAAGTCTTCCCACTCAGACATATGCCAGAGGTTTTAGCACTGCCCAATAAATTAGTTTCAGGCTCATAATTTGATCTGGAGTCCTCAAGAAATAGAGAGGTCACCATGGCTCTAGACAGTCAATTAGGTGATTAGTTACCTCCATCGCTTAAGCAAACATTTTTACTTATTTATCACTAGACTATATCTGGCTTCATAACTTTTCCAGATCAAGCAGACTTCCACTGCACAGTTTTCTACACTCTGACTGTGGAAAATGCAGCTCTGATATAGTTCCTCTAGGCAGGACATTGTAGTTGCTTCTGAAACTTGAGGTTGTATCTCCATAAAGTGCTTTGCTATGTGATCTGGATCTACAGGTCAGGAGAGGTTTGATTTGGGGGTCTTTTACACAACATAGATCTGCTTTCTCTAAGAAAGGTATTGCAGGATTTAACTCAGCATACTGTAAAAAGTGAGCTTACAAATACTAAATTCATTCACTGCTTATTGCTCTTTATTTCTCTGTTAGATAAGCCAAGAATAATGGAAAAGGAGAACTGGATTTCAAGAAGTGAAGGTTTTTTTTTTCATCACCTTCAGCTACAACCTACATAGTTCAAGAAGCATTTGTGAAATTCTTAGAGAGACTTCCCATGATCTTGAGCAGTTACACTCATTAATTTCTTGAATATGACTCCTAAAGTCTTTTTTGGGAACCCTGTTTTCCATAATATCATAACATATCATTCTGTAGGAGAGTTTTTTGAAGTTATTTGAATAGGCCAGATGATAACCAGATGATGCTATGTCCCTCTGCATAATAGTCTCGCCCTTATCTTTGTTTAACAGGATACCAGGCTTTATCCGTACTTAAAAATGACTTTTCATTTCCTTGATACTCCTTTATGAAACATCCACAACAGCATAATTCTGAGGAAGAATCACTCCTAGACAATCACCCTAAGAACTACCCCTTTATGCTAATGATTACCTATTGATAGATCTCTTTTAGAATTTGTCAGTCACTTCTTTGTCCATATATGATATTCTTCATAGATTCTGATGTTTAATCAGACTTGGAGGCAATTCTATTTCAAACACTTAAAAAAAAAGAGGTAACATCATGTATTAATAGCAAGTAAAACTGGGTGAAATAAAAGGATGATTAATTCTTTCCCACACCCCTAGACAGGTTTAGCTGTACCAATACCTCATTCCAAGAATATTACAACTTGAGAGACACCTTTATCATCCAGTCGTGCATCCTTTCAAAGAACAAATTAGGTTTTATGTGACAAGACCTCCTTTCCACAGAGCAATGTTGATTGCCAGAATATACTTTCCTTTCCTGCCCATTATATTTTTAAAAATGCCTTCTAATTTGAAGTGTTCACATTTGAACATCTTTTCAAATGTAGAAATTAAGAATCTTCACTCTGCACTGCAAGAAAATTCATCTATTTCCAACTAGATATGATCAAGCTTTTAATCTCTAGCAAAAATTACAGCTCGATTCAAAGATCATTAAAGCCAGTGGGAGTATTTGCAATTATTTAATAAGCCAGGTCTTTTCTACTTTTTAAAATGTTTAAATATCTGTCAGCTACTAAGTCTAAAGACAAGTTCCAAACAGGTAAATTTCATTCTACGAGGACAAAATAAGATCTGGGAAAGCTTGGAACAGTTGTCTTTTCATATTCACATGCCAAGATGATGTTGGAGAATTAGATTCCCTCTTATAGTAACAACCTACAAAACACCCTTGGCTGCTGAAGAGTGAGATATGAGCAGAAAGTAAAGTTTGTTGGCAAGAAGCCCAAAGCCTCAGACAGATAAAAAGCATCTAAGAGAAAACTATGTGCTTCAGATCTTGTTTTCCTTACACAAGTTTTGTTTCTTAGAGATACATATCCTAAGGACACTGGATTTTCTCTGAACTTTTCATGTATTAGATCAGAATAAGCTTTCTAAAAACATCTTTGTATGAAAGTCTAAATACCCACCCAATATTATTTTTTTTAGTCTTCACTATTCATTACAGAGTGTATTGTAAACTAGAGACTTTTATTAATATTTTTCTTTATTTGTTTGCTCTCATCTATTCTTCTATTTGATCAGATCTACTTTTCCTGAGTAGTTTAAAAGAAAATTAGTATCCTGGAATGACACCTAAAGTATTATTGCCCATTTTCATCTTTCATATAGGGATTTGAAGATTAATGTGTTACATGCCTTAGAAGAACAGCAAGTATAATAAGCTTCTTTCAAGAGAAAAAGCATGGATTTTTGAGAAGGCAATTTCTTGGTAGCACCTTTTGATTTCTGTTTCATGTTTTTCTTTGCTCTTTGAAAATGAATCTGTCTAACCTTGGTTTGATATGATTAGTTAGTAGAAGTCAGCATATTTGGAGGGGGGAAGGGAAGGGCAATTGCCACAAATACTACAGGTTTATTATTGAACACATAGCTCCTTACAACTTTAAACTGTGAAGCAATTGATGTAATCTTTCTAAGAGAGCTTTTTCTGCTGGCTGGAAGGGATATAAGCTTGATAATTCCATGCAGTCTTTTCTACCTGGGATACTGGTATTCACTTAGCTGGGGTTCTCATGGAAGAGTATCTTTCACTTTGACACTTTGTGTCACAGTACAAACCTTGAAGCGTTCCCAAGGAAGCTGGGTGTGCAGTTCCTGCTGTGTGTATTTCACAAGAATTAAGGGGTGAGTGACTAGCAGTTGCATATGTGAATATTCATGGTAAATGCACTTGTTGACACTGCTAAACAGAAGAGAAAAAATTCATTTGGTAGCCTGATGAAAATAGATAACAGCAAAAATTACAATTCATACACAGGATCTGCAGAGCAATTCCAGTAGTGAGAAGGCTTTAACACCACTAGCTCAAGGTTTCTCAGACTCTAGAGCTGAAACTTGCTACCCTGAAAATGGTGATCCAAATCTTGGTTAAGCCAGGGCTGCCATGTAGAGAAAGGGGAATGGATGAGGGGCACTTGGCTCTGGCTGCGAGGAGTAGACTTGAATTTGATGTTCCTACTGTCAGCCAGAGAACAAGCAGCAGTTGCTCTCAACCTGTGCTCCTAAATCCCTCCTCAGCTGCAGATATCTTTGCTGCTCCTCACACTGCAAACCACAAAGTAGAGGATGTGACCATGTTACACTGCTGCCCTAATGAGCTGCTGACCTGAATTCATGCATATTTTGTTTGCACTTATGGTTAGCGCTCAGCCCGTGAGTTTGTTTGTATAGGCTAAAGTACAAGCATAAAAAGGAAGATATATTTGATAAATATAGGTGTCATGGACAGATTTCTCTGCAAGACAAAAATTGTTCTTGTTTCAGAGACACATTTCAATCAAAACTAATTAAATTTTTTTTTCCATTTATTTAGATGCAAGTAAAATTAAAATTCCAAATTGTTATTTAGCTGTTTGTCCTGTTCTTTGTGCTTCACTCTGAATTTTTTTTTCAATGAAACTTCAAAGGCTCAAAAAAGGATAAAATATTCTGGTCTTTGTTTCCTAATTTTGAGTTGAACCAAAGAAATCGGGTTTTTCTTAAAGCATATGACTACATCTGTTGTTTTCTTAAAAAGTTTTCAGTGTCTCCATTATTCAAAACCTGCTCATTACTGTTACAAAAGTTATAATGAATACAATTCTATATTGCATATCATTCAAACATGAGAAAAAGTATGTGAATTATGGAAATTTAAATGGATAGAAATCCTTTAGCAGATGCATGTGGCATAATTTTGTTGAAGAATCATTGCAGAATTATATAAAAATACCAGAGAGAAAAAACTTACATCCCCAAGCTACTAAAATAACAGAACTGACTTGGAATCAAAGAAGAAGAAAGCTGCTCTGGGTGAATTATAGTGTTCCCCCTGGATGTATTGATCTTTGTTCAAGAATCTTCTCTCTTTTATCTCTTTAGTTGTAAGACCAGGGTTATCTAAGGATCTGCATCTTTTGTGGCATGAGTAGCTTTGTGAAGGGAGTGTTGTAAGTAAGACATAGAAAGACCGGATAGACTACTTCTCTTATCCCTGAGAAGGTTTGTCTGACTTTGAGCAATTGTCAAGTCAATATATAGCACAAACAAATTACCTTGTTAAATCTTCAGTGAATATCCTTGCAGTAATTCAAATACTTCTTATTAATGAAGAAAAAGAGTACAGATAGGCAGATCTCAATGGATGACAGCTATCACTGAAGAGTAAGCAAAAGTGTTATAATAACCAAATATTTCATCCACCCTGAATGAATTGCTTTGAAATGATGTCTCACTCGGAAACAGATGTTAGAGGGAAAATGAAGTGCTGGTAAATGTCAACAGAGAAGCATCAATATCTTATTTTTCTTGGACTCACTTTTACATTACTTACCCCTAATTGCCATTATTTATTTGGTATTGCTGATTTTGTGCTGCCTCGTGAACAAACAACTTTCTTATGGACCTCGTGGTCAAATTTAAAAAATAACTTTATATATGATTTGTTTAGAATTCCACCCCTATTCAGTTACTAAATTAGTTAAATACTAACATTTCAGAGAGATTACAGTGCTCCTTCCCAGAATGATATTTCATTACTAACTCCAGGTCAAAACCAGGACACATCCCTTGCTTTCCACCTGTCTGTCTCATAGCCCCTGTCTTAGAAACACCTTGCTTGGCCAAACACAGTGGTGTTTGTGCAGAGCAATTTGTCACAGTCCTAACAGTGACTGGTGAAACCACAGCAGACCTGGACAGTCAGACAGCAATCTGATGGCTATTCCTGCTGCTGAAAACAACACAGAGTACTCATGGATGATTGATGTGATCAAATTCAGATTATATTTCCTCCCTCTTCTTGTTTGTTGGAAGTAGGAAGTGCACTCCCTGAAGGGTGCTAACTTATTATTACAGTCAATTGAGTGTACTGTGTGGTTATGTCTCAAAATACCCACGTGAGAATATATTCTAAGTCTTCTTGGGAGTCATGAGTAAACTCTGACAATGCTGACGAGCCCATGGAGAGTTATTAAATGCAGAAATATACCTCTGGCACAGAAAATCTCTCAACCACAATTTCCTGGAGGCCAAGAGAGCACTTTGGGAAAAGGATCATCATACAGTCATCTTGTTTATGTTTTCCAAAAGGCATCTTCTATTGGCCACTGCTTGTAAAGAGGGACTGGAGTAGGTGGATACATCATGGAAATCAGAATTATTGATCTCACTTAGTGAAGCTGATGAGGGGTTTACTGAGCAGATTGGTGGGAAAAGGCTTTTCTCACAGCTTTCACATGGTAAAATTTCATTACTGAAGTAAAAGTTCTGAATAAACTTTTTGAGTATCAGCATTAGTCCTTATATTTATTCTAGTATGCAGCTCATTCACACACAGGTAGTTTAGCTATCTTCATACTAAACTGAGGTCTTCTCTTAAACCACTCCTGTTACTTGAAGAGTTCCCTGAATTGCTCAGTTATGGGAAGCACAATCACACATTTGCTGATTTTGTTGGATCTACACTGTTAGTGTATCCCTATGGTTTAGAACAAGAGTCAGTACAGTTTTCTCTGTAGCCATTGCTGTAGTCAGTGTTCATCTGCATTAAGGACTGTGCTAGGAAAGGAAGCAGAACCTGCCACCTTGGCAGTGGAGAGTTATGTGGCTTTTTGTCTCTGATATAGCACTTCAAAGCAGTCATAAAGAAGGAGTTTTCCAAGAGATGTAGGAAAATAGGGAAGATCTGTGGGGCAGGAGGACATCCATCAGGAGAGTGTTTGGTGCCATTTGTCCATGTTCAAGAGATATAAGATCTGCTTCTGTATGAATAATCACAGATGTTTTCAGAGGCTGGATTTTGAAATTAGTTATATTTATTTTAATAATTTGGAGTGAGTATGTCAGAATAAAGGTGGATATTGAACCACAGGACCATGAGAACAGTATATACACATACATATATATATATATATATATATATATAAATGACTGTACTTGACCCCTCCTGCAATTTCAATTTTAAATCTAGAAAGTCCAATATCAGCTAAAGTATGTGGGACAAAAAAGAAGTAGTTCCTTCTGCAGTGCTCATGACAATAACAGTGAATAAAAATCAGACATTTAAGAATCCTCAAGCAGTCAAGTAATCTTGGAAAAAAACCCAGATATCAAAGAGCAGGCAACAGACTTTGCCCATAAAATTGCTCCACTGTTTGTATTTTGCATTTTTTCCATTCACTCATTTTTCTGTCTTCTCAGATGTCACATAAATCCCTCCAGTGAATTATCTACCATGTTTAAAATAAACTCCAGACTTTGGAGGGCATGATCATTTGAAAAGGCACTTGATATGCATCACTGTTTTCCACTCCCATATATAAGTAAAGCATAGTTACTCCTGGTGTATGGTTTCCATTAAGATTTCTCTTCTGACTGTAAACGAAAAATTGAGAAAATAAAAACTACTTGTTCCAAAATACCTTACTGCCTCTTGCTTCAGTGCATGAAGAGCAATTGCTTTAGATTCAACCTATTGCTTTAGATTCAACCTATTGCTTTAGACCTCCTCCCTATATTGGTTTGGGGTTTTTTTCACCAACAGGTCTAATGGAGCTGTATATACTATTTATGTAATACTAAAGCAGATGTCTTTTACTTGAGCATAGTTCTGGTTTCTATTTAAAATTTATGGAAATTTACCATTGGTTTCAGGTGGGAGGTGGCTGGGTCTGAAATTAATGTGACAGACTGCACTCCTGTCTAAGCAACTCCTTGAAATATAATAAGAGCGATGAAATTCAGGAGAATCAATGACTTTATTCTGAGGTAGATTTCCAGAAGGTATAAATTTTGGTAGGGTGGTCACAAAGCTAATCTGTAGATGATGTCAGTAGGCAACAGTACCCTTGGCAGCCTGGACATTGCCTTTGTAACAAAACCGTGCTCATAACTATAAGGGTTCAGTGAGAAGACACCCAAACCTTCATATAAAAATTGAAATGAGGTTATATGGATTTGAGTTAGCTTTGGTCAATTCAGTACACCATTTCTGCCCACACCTTCTCCCCAAAACCCACATCTCTATCCCTGTCATGACTCACACATCACCTGGATTTCTGTTTCCGTGTCCCTGAGGTGATGCCTTTGCTCTATATCTTCCTCCATCTTCCATATAAACTCTTTAGAAACACATAACCACCCTGGGATTGTTCCTGACAACCAGGAATACTAGCTCATATGAAATTATAGCTTCAGTTACCCACTTGAAAAATGTGACTAGTGGTATTACCTTCCTTCATTAAGCTATTTGAGATTTATGGGAATGAAATATATTACATGAAAGAAAAGCTGTGGATGCCCCATTCCTAGAAGCATTCAAGGCCAAGTTGGATGGAGCTTTGAGCACTAGCGGAAAGTGTCCCTGCCCATGGTAGGGGGGTTGGAATGAGATGATCTTTAAGGTGTTTTCCAATCTATGTGATTCTATAAGAGCTCATGGCTTTCCTTTGTGTGCGTGTTGACCATGTCTACCTTCTCTCTATACAACAGTTTGCCCTTTGTATGTTCACTGGAGTGAATCCTTCTCTTACAATCATAAGTTTGAATCAGGTTAGACACCTTCAAACCCTTGGTCTAGTTATGCTATCTAATGTCAAAGTGGAGCTGAGCATGGATCTGAACACATTATTTACTTCTCTTCTTGGAAAATGTCTTATGTGTGTGTGTTTTGGGCACAATTGCCTTGAGTTTTACACAGTTAATCATGCAGCAATGCTGCAAAATAGTCACAGGAACTGGCATGACATTTCAGGAAATTTTTCATATTTAATGGCACACTATACAAGAGAGTAAATAACCAGGCCCTGTTCCAGTCCACTTTACAACCCACTCAGGTTATAAGGTTGGCTCACATGACAATTTGCTTTGGGCTGAATCATCCACAGAGCCTGAACTCACAACCTCTGCAACTGCAGTGATAATTTTCTATGATGACCTAAAACCACCAGGTTCGTTGCCTCAGAGGCAGTAAGAGCCTTATGAACCTCCTCTGTACTTCAGCCAACAGGAAGAAAGAAAAAAACATCAGGAAGAGCATTGTGTCAAGTGTAACCTATGGCCCAAAAAGCCCTTGGATCTGTTTTGTCAAATGTGTAAGCCTCACCTGTCCATTTCACTTTACAGTAAACTTCAAAAATCAGAGATCCTCTTTAACATGTACTACTTAATGCAGCACCCGATTCCTTGAAAATTAATTCACCTGACTCTACAACTCATGCAAACCTGTGTGATTTATCTCCTTAAAACAAGACAAAACAGTGCTTTTCATTTCAGAGACAGTGAGAGACAGAGCAAGGACTAATGTATCCTGTGATAAGGGTGTTGTGTCAGTTGAATATTAAAACAGTCATATAAAATCTGGATGATATGCCAACAGCTAAGCAGAGGCAGGATAAGCTCTGCAGGAATGGCAAGAAGCCACAGATATTTACAAATATATTCTTTGCAAAGGCCACAAAAAGTTCCAGATTAAAATGTTCACCTAGTTTCAACTAGGATGAGTAAGTCAAAATCATGTGGGGAAATTTTTATCCAAAGTTTAGATGGATTTTTTTTTTTTCAGACAAAATCTTCCTCCCAGGCTTTCTCTTTGAGTAGCAGGAACCATTAGGATCTGAGAGGGCTCAACTCCTCTTGTCTAGGCTCAGTACACCTGCACAATGGGGTTCTGGCTAGTTGGACTTGGCTAAGTTGCACCTTTTAGTAAAAACTCTTTTTTTTAGGCATCAGTGGTGATGTTAGGACTCTACTGGTCTCTCTATCTTGATTCAGTCTGAACTTAGCTGTTGTGGCATGCAACGAAGGTTGCTTAGCATTTACCTGAAAAGAATTTCTTGAGCTTTCTTTTGCAGCGACTCAGATGCTCACCTGCAGATACTCATAATTTATGAGCTGGGCATGGGAAGCTGAAGTCGCTCTCCAGTAACTATTCCCCTGGGTGAGAAGTGATTTTGAAAGGAAACTCTCATGGAAGAAACCAAGGTCCTTTGTAGTCACTGTCTTTGCATGGTAATACAACCAACTAGTGGTGTTAAAACAACTTTACACCAAGCTTAATGACTTTGCCTTGTTCATCTCTTTAGCGGCTAATGAAACATTATGAATGTAAAGCAAATACTGTGTTCAGACTAGTTCAGGATCCACATGACATCTGAATGTGCTGCATGAATTATTCACACTGTTTTTTCTTCACTAGTGTCATCCTTCCCCCATCACAGACTAAGGCTCCTTTTCTGGTCGCTAGCAGACTCCTCTAAAGCTGTTCCTGTTCCACTGAGGAAAGTTTCATTTCTAGTGTGTCAAAAACATATGAGCCAGGTCACCCAGTAAATGAGAAGTGATAAAATATTAATATGCTCAAGGAAGAAGGGAGAGAGGGGAGGAGCTGGCAAGCTTCCTCCCCATGTGAGTGAAGGTCTTCTTTCTCCTTTTTATTTTTTCAACAAAGTATCCCAAGAGTATTGTGCTTTTCTGTGCCACTGCTCCTTCTTCTGCTTCAGCTTATAAATGAGCTAGCTGGATAGACAGTGTTGAGCTGCTCTTGAGGCAGAAAAAGCCTGTTTGGCACAACCCAAATTTCCTCAAAATTAAGGTGTGCTTAGTTATAGTGTTAGCATTCAGAACCAACCCTACTTTGAATCACTATGGACTACCTCCCCCACCCCTTTCTCCAATCTCCATTGCCAAAAGCAGTGTGATAATTGCTGTTTGACCTTTGTGACCTTTTTGCAGCCAGAAAAATAAGGATATTCAATTTTGACCTGAAAACCAATATAATCTCTTTTTCAGCATTGACCCACTGTTTGTCTGTTAGCAGGAGGCCAATATTTACACTGATTTGGCAGGCACATAGAAAGCAGATTGATAGAGAGTCAATCAGCATGCCAAATACTTTGCTCTTTGCCCTCATGAAAGGCTGGTGAATCTGCTTATTTGTTTGGGTTTTGTTTTTGTTTTTGTTTTTTTTTCAGTTTGGTCCTGTATGATTGTCTCACCTAGAAGAAAGCTGATGAATTTGTCAGCACCTCATTTTAATCTCTATTACTCCAATGAAGACAGTGTTTTAACTTCTTATTTTTAAGATTTCCAGGGTTTTCAGAGTCACACAAGTCTCAGTCTGACAGACCAAGGTATACAATATGTCACAGCATTGATGCCCATCAGAGAAAATCTAGAGATAGAAAACAAGCTAACACATTGATTGAAAAGTCGTTGGGCCTTTTAATACGGGAAGAAATAAGAAGTGTGAGTGTAATTGGGGCGTGGAATATTTGGGGTCCTACCCCCTCACTAGCAATAACCCAGAAAGGTACAATTGGCTCTGCATTGAGAGAGCCTGGAAAATTACCATGCCCCTCTCTGGACTCCTGGAACAAAAAGATGCATGAAAGTTGTTTATAGGAATGGGAGGTAAAGCTTAAGTGATGGGAAGTTGTCAGAGTTTATTGGTTTTGCCTGTGTGTGGAAGTATTAGAGTATATACCACCCTGAAGTGAGCTTTTCTGCAAAATCCAGTGGTTGTGCTCCTGTAATTCTTCATACTTTGCCATCTTAACTTACTGCTAGTTGTGTGCTAAGTCCCTATGCTGACCATGTATTGGGGTCAATCATTGCAGGAGAGCCATGGTAACTCATCCTTGTACTATCCTTCCTACTCTTAAGGTCCCTCCCAAGGCATTGCAACAGGCTGCACAGGAAAGTTGTGGAATCACCATTCCTGCCTTCTCAGCTATTATTGTTAATCCATGCAGGCAGCATAAAGAAAGTGACATGTTTATTAGCTCACATTCAGATGTGCTTGATTGATAGCTATACAATAGTGAAACATTTGCAACCATTTTCAATGAAGGATGCTGTTTTGTCATAGTCAGTTGAACATTTGCATGCAGCTGAAGAACTCAGGGTTACACACCAGCTGTTACTGCAGGATTAATGAATGGCATGTTCTGTTCACACAAACTGACATTGAGCTAAGTGACCACATAGAAAAAGGATCTTAACTAGTAATTGACTAAGGACTGAAGGCAAGGAAGTCAAAACTGCAAGCATCCAGGGTCTTTCTTAGAAGGCATTTTATTTCTAGACAGGAAATCTTTTACTCCTTTGAGAATTATGACTGTAATATTTGCTCTTCTCAACCATTGTACTGAAGACATATAATAGTGGTAGTGCTTTAATTATTTTGTGAGTGCTTAAGAAATTGAACAGGGTTTCATGTGGAAGTAGGTTAATTTCCCAGGTCCATCACAGACATTTTATATAATAGAACCCAATATAATAATCTTTGAAGTCAAGAAACATTTTCCATCAAATTCAATGTTATTTAGACTAGCCCTAACATCATAAAATTCGGCCCCTAATTCTCATTCTTTACTACCTTGGTGGTGAGGGAGGCAGAAATAGAAAAACAGAGCTAACAAAACTTATTTGAGTGTGTGTGATCAACATAAATGAACAAAAGCTGTGTAGCCTTCCAATACTCAGCGAGTATTTGGACAGACAGTAGATAAAATCATTTTACAATTAGTCAGAATAAACTTTCTCTTTGCTTTTTGGCCAATATAGTACATACTATTCATATGTGACACTGCTCTGTATTATGGAAAATGGTCCGTGGCAGAACTTATACTAAATTGGATAAAGCTCCTAGTTTTAAAACATCATTTTTTAAAAAATATCACTAACTAGAAGGATACATGAAGCAGCACTGGGAAAAAGTTAATTTTTAATGCAGTTGGCATATTTGCTTTTATATACTAATTTACTGTATAGAATATTTATAAAGGATAGAGCTTGGCATAAACTCTCTTTTGTGATAAATCTTTTAAGAGAATGACAGTGAGGTTCATATGCAGAAATTCAGAAAGAATAGGGAATATGATTTCCTGAGATGATTTTTCACTGAACTGTTGCATTTGAAATCAAGCAATTTTATGAGCAATGCTACAGAGTAGAGCAAGGTCAGATTCTCGGACACTGCCCAGAAATGACAATTAAAGTCAGTGGAAGTCAATTAATAAAATCCCCATTGGAACCTGATGCAAAAATACCTTACCTCTGAAAAGTCAGTGCTATCAACCCCTTTTACATCCTGCATTGCTGTTTTCTCCTAGTATCTCTTTGCATATATCCCTAAGGGAACAGGAAACAGGGAGTCTCTGCCCAAAATTAGTAATAGTGGACCTCTGTGATGTCTAGACTAAATTTGTGGCTAAAAATCTTGGAGTAAATACAAGTGGCTGGTGCCAGAACAGATCTCTGATAGCGTCAATGGTTTGCCATCCCTGGGACAAGGGGGTAGTTTCTTTGTAGTTGGGAGCACATTGGGTATTGTTGGAGGCTTTGAGACACGAGCAGGGGTGGCTTGAAGAGGGTGGTCTTGCAGCTTGTTAAAGCCAGTGCTCAAGGGGACAACTAAATCTGAGCTTTTTGATCTCTTGAGAATAGAACTCAGATTTTCAGGAATGAATTAAAAAAAGACAAACTGAAAGAATTTAGGGGAACTTTCCAACTTGTAGAGGCCGAAAAGACATCGGTGCCACAAGCCCAGCTGTCATTATTCCCCAAATGTGGGATTAGTTTTTATTAGATTCTATATTTCACATATTGCATCCATCTGTCTCCCATTCACTCCTTCTAATCCTTGAGAGTGAAATGAAATTGGAATATCCCTGAACTCTTTTAACTTTGAAGTTGGAAGCTGAAGGTTCACTAGGTTGATTCCACGTTATAGAAGAAAGGACTTGCATAAACATGTTGTGATGATCCACAAACATTAAGGTCATTTGTTTTGAAGACAGATTTCTAGTTTGTATTTTTGCTGTCCACTGATATACTCGTGATCCAGATACTAGTTTAGAAGCTTGTCAAAGGTAACTTAAATAATTTCATTATTCATTAACAAAAGAAAAATAGTTTAGGGATATTTTGGTAAGTTTATCCCGTCAGTCACCTTTAAATATATATTAATTGATTTTTCCCATCGCTGTAATTGATTAAAGTTTAGTTATTTGACACACATTTAAAATATGAGAAAAATAATTATGAATGGCAAGGCATCTTATCCAGAAAGTTTCATTAAGTCCTAAAGCATCAGTCCTGTGAAATTCTAACCACTGGTTCTCATCTGAGAAAAACACTTGGGTATTTGCTTACAGATGTCCTAAAATGTGACTGAGCTGAAAGCAGAATATTCAGCAACTAAAAGGTATCGTCCTATTTAATGGTTGTTTTGATGCAAGAGAGAGACATCAAATTCATTCTAAAGTGTTACCTTAAAAGAAGTAGAAATAATTAATTCCTTTAATGCAATCGATAATGGGATTAATCACAGAGAGGAAACATTTGCTGGAGCAAAGATGCATTACATAATTCCACTGTAGTTTATGAATAAATATTCACTTTGTTCTTATATAATTATCTATGAGGTTAGTCCTCAGAGCAAGCTTGAGGGATTTCAGAGACTTGAGAAAACCTGGGAGAAGCCACCAGGGTTTTGGTGGAGGTCAGGTGTGGAAGAGGAAGGGAGGCCAGGAGGGTGTCTATTTGTCCTGGGAGAGATCATGCCTCTTTCTCTCTCCCTCTTTCTTTGACTGAAGCAGCTGGATCTGCTGGCACAGGTGACACTGTTGCCTGATTTGCCTTCTGGCTTGAGTTAGTTTTGGTAGCTCATCACTTTTGCAACGTGATCTACAAAATGCTTTTCTTACACGTGATTTGCACAAATCATGACTAAGGCAATACATTGCACTGAACTGACAAGAGATAACAAATGACACAAAGACAGGCAATCAGCTTGATTTTGTACTTGACTGCACCAACAGGGTGATAAATTTGCTATGAGACATGCTTCTGCTGATAGTGAATTTCAGTTACAGAACTCATGCACTGGCATGAGAGAATTAGTAGCTTTATGGTGAGGACAAAGGCAGTAGCTAAAATCAGAGATTTCTTTTCACTAGTCCTATCCTGCAGAAATTTATTGCTTGATTTTTAACGTTATAGTTATTGTCTCTAAATCAAAAGAGAGATTAAACACTGCTTTTGTTAATCTGAAAACCTAGAAATCTGCATTTTCTGGCATCAGACCAATAAATATATACCTGACAAAAACTGTCTGAGCTCTTTAAATTGGGCTTGTTAAAATGAAAATTTTCAAGTCACCTGTCTGGGTTTTGTTGACATTTGGCAAACCCAGGGTTCAAAACCAGTTGTTTTACTCAGAGAATATTTTGTTAGATAATGGCATGATTTATTTTCCTAACCTTACATGTCTCTGCTGCAGTGGCACAGACTATTAGCTTTAATCTTGGAAGTAAAAGAACATTCCTGTTATGCTTATTTCTCCCTACATCCAAACAAACAAAAGCGTCTCCATAAAGGATAAGAAAAATCTATTCATTTCATTTAGAGGAATCTCAATTTCCTCTCTTTTACCAGTTCAAATATTACTGAGGGTTAATGAAAACAAAACAAATGAAGCTCAGTATATTTTCATAAACTCTGTTCATGTTTCTCAGTCTCAATCTTTCTGTGGAAGTCAGCAATCAGTTTATGAGCCCCCATGCAGAAGGTTCATAAGAAAAAGATTTTAAAAATGGATAATTTTGTTTATTTATATATCCAATATTTCATAAATGGGAAGTGAAAGGAGGAGAGACAACATCATTCTCTTACTCGACTTGTTAGTCATTCACCATGAGCAAGAGCATGTTGGTTCAGCATTTCATGGGGAGAGGATAGCCTCACTAGTGAGAGGAGTGGATCAAAACCTGTGTGCTGCCAACACTTTTCCAGCTGTTCTGAGTCAAGCAAACTCCTGGAAATACAGAGGGTTTCTCAAAAATAACTGCAATAACTGTGAAAAATGTCTTAAACACATATATGCAAAAATAATCCTCCCTTTGATGTGAGGGAAAATCTGTGTCTCTTCCCCTTTCCCCAGTTTTTACTCCTGTTCCTGTCATACACTTTACCATGGGAGGAAAAAATCATCTCCTCACATGCTGAAAGTAATGCAGATTGGGCCTTGATTCTGAATATCTTAGATTGCACACAGTGCAAATTATCCAAAATGAGAGGCATGTAAGACTCGCACAATTTCCCTTACCCCTCAGCAGCTGACATCAGATATCACTTCTACAGGTAATTAGTACTCATCAGGGATAGATCAAAGTAAGAAGCCAGACTGGGATTATGCAAACTGTCTAGATGTGGAGAATAGTAAGAAGTCCTACTAGCTGGAGAGAAAACTATGATGGGAAGCTGGCAGGCTGGTGAGCAGGGATGCAGCTAAGGGAACACCCAGCCTTCCTCCATCAAGTCTCTGCTGGAGGATGAAACCAGATCAGCAGTGCCATGGAATCACATGTGTCTGACAGCTGTAACTCACATCAATCAATGGGTCAAAGGGCCCAGCTCTCAAAGGACAGTTGGTAAACCCTACATAAAGTGCTGGCTCCACAACTGTTTTTCTCTATGTCCAAGTCATATGGATTAAGGTGTGGAGGTCTTAATGAGTATGGGAATGTAACACCACCTCCTAAATGTACAGGCAGCAGGATTGAGAGAGATGCATTCTATGTGCAGGTATGATGAAATTTCACACTACTAATGGGAAAGCTGTGGCTTTCTGCAAGTTCTGTCTTCTTAAAATCTTACATGTAACAAACGTGTATTTATCTGTGTGAAAAATGAAAATGAAAAGATAGATTTAGACACCTGCTATTGCACTAATGAGTTTTGACATGAATTTAAAACATTCAATATATTCATAATTACCCAAGGTAGGGTTAGTTAGCAGATTCTTACATTAAGAAGCTAGAAGGTGTGGGGTGATCATCCAGTCTATCTGCAATACAGAACAATGTAAAAAGTATGAATTAATTTCTGTTTGAACTAGAACGCCTTCATCAGTACATTTCAAGTTTATTTGTATTTAACTTACAACACACATCTCCCTATTTTTCATGCATGGCAGTGTTCTACTATCATAGCAATTACTAAACTGATGTCAGATGAATAAACCTATAAACAGACTTGATATCACTCTTACTCATTTAAATAAACTGAATAAAAAATATATTACAGGATCTTCACTTTCTTGTCAAGCTCTTATTGCATGATTTGGGGAGTAAATTGGAAAGCTAAACCAGAATTTACTCAATCACAGAATGGTTGGGGTTGGAAGGGACCTCTGAAGATCACCTGGTTCAATTCCACTGCTAAAGCAGGTTCCCCCAGAGCAGGTTGCACAGGATCACATCCAGGAGGGTTTTTGTGTATCTTCAGAGGAGGAGACTTTCTGGGCAGCCTGTTCCAGTAAAGAAGTTCTTCCTCATATTCATTTACTCATTTACCCCTGAAACTTATTACTTTACATTTACCACAGAAAACCTGATCACCCCAGCGGATTTGATGGTAAAGAATTTGTTAATGAGAACCAGATAGTGTAAGACTTTTATCCAAAATGAAAGTATAGTTAAATAACCTTTCTTTGACTTTTTTTTCTTTCTCTTTCCAAAGAGCACAATTTTGCATTTGTAATAGAGGATACTTGCTTATCTATTTCTGGAACAGCTTGACTGCCCTGACAAAGTACCATTTGACCTCTTTCCTGGCTTTCTTTCCAAAAGTAAATATCCCATAATATTTGACACTGTTTACAAAAACATTACTGCAGTACATTAGATTACATTATTCCTAGATGCAAGCTTTTAGATTTCCTTTTATAGGAACCCAAATTTTACTTCATGTAAGTAGGTATGCACCAAAGTCTTAGAGTAACTAGAGAGGAAAAGAAAAAAATTAGTTGTATAAAGTTAAGTCCTGAAAATGAGCTGAAGAACTACTGCTTTTTAGCTATCAATTGAATTCTCAGTGATGGCTGAAGCAGAGACAGGAATTAATTAAAACACCCAATTGATAGATACCTACAATAGCATGAAGGTCCAGCTGTGTCTGAGGGACCTTCCTGGTTCTATGGAAAGAAAAAAAACAATATTTCAGCACTATCCTTTTCTGTGAGCTATTTCTTTTCCTAAAATGACTACAATGATTTACAAAGACACATTTACCACAAAGCTCTTCATAAATTATCCTTATAATGACAAGTCAAGTGACTCTATGGTTTCACTAATTGAAAGGAGGTTTAAATAGATTTGCTTTGTAAAGTAGTGAACAGGAAAGAGAATTTTTCCTGTCCTTCCACTTCTTCACCTTTATTTCCCTGTATGATCTCAGATTTCCCTGAAACTAGTCCTTTGACGTATTTAGGGAGTTCAGGATGGTTTGATCTTCAGTTATTGCTTGAATCTTAAATTATTCTTAGAACAGCACTGTATTAAACAATCCCAGTAGGGTTTGCACTGTGCAAATGAAGGGTGCTGTCAGAATACACTCCCCTGTATTAGGTACTTTCATGGCACTCTGTTTTCTTGCATGTCCGACTCTTATGAGGCAAGAAATGTGTTAGGCTGTTAACTTCAAGGAGAAATTATTTGGACAGAGGCAGGCAGAAAAAGACCAAAAAAAAAAAACAAACAGAAAAAGTGTGGGGGGGAAAGAGAACAGTGAAGTTTTGTAACTGACTGATACAAAGAGAGGAATAAGCATAGGTTTTTTTGTTTAAAAGCAAGCCCAGGTGTTGAAGCTTACAAGTGCAATGATGAATGAATACAGACATAGTCTATATGTTCACTTTTTCTTTTCCTATCTTTTCAGCACAGGTACAGCACATCTATGTTTTAAATTGGTCAGAGCTCCATTGCACCTTATATATGTTACACAAATATCTCCCAGGACACAGGTAGCCAACTTCTGGTAACAACTTTCTCCCAGAGATGACTCAATTGAAAGTGATAAAAAATATCGTTTGAAACTGCCCTTTTACTGAAATTTGACTTTAAATACCATAGAAATTTTCCTAATAAATAAATAAATAAAACCTCTGCTTGATGGAAATTTTTTGTTTTGTTCTTTTTAATTTCAAATGTTACCTGGTTTGTTCTTGTCTTTTTTAAAAGTTAGGGGGAGAAATACAAAGAAATATGCAAAACCACCACAGAAACTATGATTTTAGAATATTTTCAAGGAAAAAAAATATTGTTCAATCAGTTTCACAAATCACCAGATGGTTTAAAATCAAAACACCCCTGACTACAACCAAACTTTCCATGACATCTAGGAGTCTAGACAAAAAGCTGCAGATAACGCTGCTTTCCTTCATATTTGTCTAATGCAAACACAATATCTTTGCAACAAACAAAAGTGTCTACACCCAAGTGTATAATCAAATGGTTCTATTTCTTAAGAACACTAACTTCTTATATGCCACTGTCAACAAGGCAAATTGAAATTTGAAGGACAAAGAGTTTTAGGTGAATACCTGATGTGCACTGGCTTTCACTGGGTGCCCCACCTGCTTCATTAAAAACCAATGACATAATTGCAATGAGCAAAAAAAATTCACTGACCTAACTGCACTTAAAATGTGGTTATTTCATTTAACCTACTTCAAAGGCTGGTACTGAGCCTGAGTATTGTAGCAGGCTAAATACCATTCATTCATGATTGTATTGTTCTGTATCTCTGGGGATGGATGAGAAGATTTTTATTGAAGTTCTAGGCAGTCATGAAGAATTGTAAGCTGACATCTAGTGCAGGTATTTACCTGATTTCTCATCCATCAGGAAAAACAAAACTGCTCTCTGCTGTCCACTGGTATGTATAAGCAAGGCATGGGCTGGTGAGGAACATAACAGTGGTGGGCAGTGCTGACACAGCTCTCAATCTTGTGAAACTCCATTTTTTACTCTCTCCTTAAAAAAATAAACTGCCTAAGGCTAACCATGGCGAAGACAAGCCTCTCAGTGTGAGCTGGAGATAAAAGGTGTAATGTTTTTTGTGTATCTGCAGAGAGCTGGACAATAACTCTTGAGTGAACTGTACCATTTGTTTCAATGAGGAGTTAATTCAGACACCCAGGGATAACAATTTATTGTGACAACCACATTTTTCTCTCAGATCGTAGTCTCTCTCATGCAGATTCTCTCATCCTGCCCTTCAGCTCTCTGCTATCTGAGTGTCTTCCTACCCAGCAAGTAATTCCTGATGGCACAGTCCAGTCACTCTCTATTTCCCTCTTCTGGGGTGAGGAGCATTTCCACACTGCCATGCCAGCTGCTAAAGCACTATGGTTTGAGTATGTTCTTACATCACCCCCGCCATCACATCAAATTTACAGTACCATTTGACAAATCAGTGTGTGCTAAGCCTGTGCATCCTTTTGAGCCAGATACAACATCACAGCAGGGAAGCAATGGCTGTTGAACCCATCTCACACCTGTAAAGAACTGTGTGAAGGCTCCTGACCCCTCCACGACAAAGACAAATGACTGAGTTAAAATCCTTTTCAACAAAGCCTTGCTGAACTCTGAGTACTGTGATGGATGCAAAGACATTCTTGGGGACTCAGAAGCCTGTCCTGAACCTCTTGCAGTCACTATGGGACAACTTCCTCACCAGTTTCTCAGCTGTGGCTGACTGCACAAATGCTTTCACTGTAAAGTCAAACAGCATAATTTAGCTTAATGTTAAGGATGCTTTAAGATGGGCTTAGTAACCTAGCACAAGGCAGAAAAGATTTGAGACTAAACTGGAACACCAACTAGAAGATGAGTGGATAGTTTTGCCTTGTTGGTTTTGGGGGCTTTTTGTGTTTGTTTTTGTGTTCCCCCCCCCCCCCCAGGCACCTGCAGGTCTTACTAACTAGCCGAACACTTCTATTGTGTCTTGGAGAACAATAAAACAAGTTAAAATAAACTGATTTCACTAGGGTTTAAATCAACTGTATTTTGTCCTGGAAGGTGCACACACTCTTCTCTCTCTAGACATGCAAATGGCTATTTGCTGAGCACTGCACATTATGGAAAGATGGTATGAAGCTCTACCTGTGCTATATCTAGAGATTTGTAACAGGTGTGAAAACAGTTCAGACATGGCCACAAGTCAGGTGATTATACTTGTATGGGCTCGGAATAGCACCAACATAAATTGGTAGATGTATTTTGTTTTCTTTATAGAAAGGCTGCATCCTTTGGGATGTACTTTGTACACTGGATGTACACTGTACTTTGGGAAGGAGATAACCCTCACTAGGGAAATAGAAGAGATTGTTTAAAGAAACCTCACCATGGAATACCTTCAAGCTACAGGCAAAGTCCTAGACATGACAACCAAGCCTAGAGAGATCAGTATGAACATTGTGCTTCTCACTGGTAGGGAACCAAGGAGAAGTCAAGAAGCCAGGACAGCTCTCCTTTATAACTCTGCATGATATACCCTGAAGAGTCTGGGGAAGTAATGGCTGGAAGCAGGTGAAATCCCCTAATGTCTCTCCCACAGATTGTTCCCTCCTACCCTGTGCAGAGCTCTACCTTTTTCTTGTCCTTATGACAACAGTGTATTTCTTTTCAGTGGTAAAAATGGGAATATGTATTTTTAATGTACTTTTTTTTTTTCTCCTTGGTAACTACAGATTGAGAAATACAGAAAAGAGAATAAGGTCTTACCCCCGTAAGGCCTTTGAAGAAAATGGCTTTTAGAATAGCCACACTCCACTCACTAATTGTCTAGTATTTTCTCAAGGTCTAGCAAAGGGCTTGAATCAATAATAAGTTGCACACAACAATCTAGACAGGTTAACTAGACTTAGAATTCCTGTCAAAGTACATGACATTAATTAACATTATGAAAGCAAAATAATAGAACTACCCCATAAAAACTGCATTAGAAAGGAGATAGAATAACACAGGTCATGTTAACTTAGTGCAAAAGGGAAAGGAGGGGGTAGCATTTTTTTCTGGTGAGAATTAGGAAACTATATAGTTCAGAGGCTATAAAGAGACCTGAAATATCTCAGATCAGAGGCCTCAGGTGGTCCCACATAGGCAAACTGGTGGACTCAGAAGTTCCACTGAGAAATGGTGGAATGTTACTTAATGTTACATTCAGATGGGCTAAATCCAGTTGCAACAGTTGGGTTTTGATGTTTACTTTGCTTTTAAAAAGAAGAAAGAAGGGAGGAAAAGAAAGACAGAAAGGACAATATACAACATAAGGAAGAAAGAACTTAAAGAAACAAGCAAAGTGGAAGAGACATTCATCCTAGCAGGGCCTACGCCTGCCTTCCTTTTTTCCTGTGTCACTAGTGGATGATCATGAACCAGCTGGAAGGAAGGAAATGGGAAGGGGAAAGAGGGAGAAACTGTACCTTGAAGGTGTATAGGATTGCTGCTGTTGTGTGTGCTACTGTCAACACCACTGATAGAGTGAAGTACTCATGTTAAGGAAAAGCAGCAGTACCAAAGCTTGTCCTTGGCCACACCAGGATTCAATCCTGCCTGTGTTGGAGTGACCTGTTTCCTGATCTACTGCTATGACCTTGTTGCTGATTTATGTCTTCTTGCCTGAGACAGTGCAAGGAGTCATAAATTTTTTTTCAATTCTATATTGCTGCCATCAGTAGCTCCTCTTTGAATGTGCTCTGCAGGCCTGTGAAATAGAACAACCCCCAGGCCTCTTGACCCTTATATTATTTTCTCTTCCATGTTTTTGTGCCACGTAGGAACTATAAAAGAATAAAAACTCAGCAAACTCTCCTGCTGGTTCATGATGCACTTTAAGTACACTTTTACAGCAAGTTTAATGTTAATGAGCACCAATTACACTTGGAAATCATCATAAAAAGCATAAAAAGGCTGATATTGTGTATTTGATATCCTCTGGAGGCTATCTCCAAGATGGAAGTGTAGTTTTGAGAAGCATAAACAAACTCCTTCTGTGAGAGGATAATTTCTGAGTGCATGCTGATTTTATGGTTTGGGTATGCATCACATTTACAGGCCAGACTACTACCCATCTTTGAGAGACGGAATTTGCACCCTTCTGTAACAAAAAAAACCAAAACAAAACAAAAAAATCACTTTATTGGGAAGGTGTCCTCAAAATTGTCACTTTAAAGTCATCTTTGAGTGCAGAATATTGTTATTAAACAAATAGGAGCTAATCAGCCCTTTTTCTTTACTGATTGGTTGTGCAGACTGAGATTTCTTTCAGAAAACAATTAGATTGGCATGAAGTGAATCAGCAAGGCTGAGAAACTGTTGATAGTTCTGTGAAATCATATTAATAACAAAAATAACAGCAACAATAATAATAGTAACAATAATGTCTCAGCAACCATGACTTCTAGGTGGTAATTTATATCCCAGTGGATTTGATAGGACTTTCTAGGGTTACAGAAATCTGCTGATATGCCAATGTTTATGGGACAATCCCATAAACATGTTGCAAGTTCCACAAACATGGTATCTCCTGTCCAAGTCTTTAGAGATATTTTTAAGGAATATTTTATTATTTAAGTATGAGTCACAGCTATCATCAGAGGCCAAAAAAGTATTTAAACAACAGATAACACTTTTATTTCTGCCTCTGTGTCCTTTGGTCTCCATGATAGATAGATATAGACTTCCACATGACTGCTGACAACTTTATGTCCATAGGTTTCCTTCAGGAAAAAGTCAACATTTGTTATTCATCCATGCACTCTTACAGCAGATGAGCACATTATATGTGTTTAATATTAATTTATCATTACAATTCTCTTTCAAGCAAGAATTCTGATTTTATCTTACGAATGGTAGGGGAAGACCAAAAGCAGCTGAGCGTTAACAACTAGGCAGATGTTGTGCAATGTAGTACATGTACTGAGAAACTATTTTACTTCCCCTTGGTGTTCAAGTGTTTGAGTGATCATGGTTTGTTCCCCTTCAATCTATTAGATGTTATATCTATTGACTTATATATCACCAGTGCTTACAAACTTTAAATTGGTTTCCTGGGAATCAGCAGAGAAACCAACTTTCCACCAGTCAGACTCATCTCCTTTTTTTTGTTTGTCTCTCCAGATAAGCTCAGTTCTCAGGTAAAGCACACAAGACCAACTTGTTTATTCCAAAATAACAAGTTGCAAACAGTGGATTGGAGGGGGACTGGACAAGTTCACAGAAAAAGAAACCCATTGAGGATTACTGAAAACATCACATCTGACTCAGGAAGGCTTGGAGTTGAAAATATAGAATTTCTCTCAAATATTCTTCCTGTTTCTAGCATATCTTTTGTAATCTTTATACTTCCCCTAGCCTTACTATTCCCTTGACAGCTGGGTTTGGGCACTGCTGAAGATGGTCTACATGGATATTTGTTCTCACAACTGCACAGTTCTCACTACTCGCAGTAACCTAATATATTTATGGGTTCTTGGGAAACAACTTGAGGTTCACCAGGCTTCTTAGCCAGCTTTGCATCTCAAGGTAAAAAAAAGTAGGTAAGGGAATTTCTTGTTTATGCCTATAAAAAAAGCTTCTGTAATCAGAAGAGAATACAATCATGGTTAAGCAACTGATAAATCCTGCTGAATTGTGGATGTCTTGCAACGTGGACCATAAGGTGATGTATGAGGGGCCTGAAGAACTGGTCATTCTGAGAGACTTTGCTTTATGTCATGGAGCCCTTTAGGTTGCCTGATGTCAGAAGGTATTTCAGAAGGAATAATTCTTTTAAAACAAGGATTACTTACCGAAATCTTGTTCAATTCTGTCTTAGAAAGACAAAAAAAGGAGGAAATTAAAATGATGGGCCCTTGTTAAGATTTTAAATTATCGTCTCTTGCAGATATGTCCGGCCTAGGGTGTGAAAAATAGCAGCATCTTTTCTGGTGTCAGCAAGTGGAGTGTGGGATACTGAAAGACAGCTGCCCATTTATCTCCTCCCTCTCTATTAATTAGCAGTGGATAACCCTGTCCTAGCCTACCCTCACACGCTGCACTGCTCTTAACACAGAGTGCAGCTGCCATTTCACACAACGTGCTAATATCTGTCAAATTTTTCTCTAGTTCACTGTCTTTGAACCTTTTATTTATACAAGTGAGATTTTTTCAGAGGAGCTGATGAACTGCTTTGAGAAGTAATATTTACAGTGAGTTCTACTGGGATTTTCTCTCATACTGGTTTCTCTTTTCCTCACAAGTAATTTTATTTGCTAATTAATTATCAAGACCTGGACTTGCAAAGAGGATGCATGCTGCAGTTAGAAAACACTCAAAACTTTATAAGTTTTCCCATCTTGCCCCCCTCCTGTAGTACTGGAAGTATTTCTTTGTGGCTTTTCTAAACAAATGCAATATGAAAATGCTGAAAAACCTAGCCCAAGTCCTTTCCAAAACATCTGTCACTGTGATTGGGCTTATTTTCATGTCTGAAATTTCAGGTCAGCCTGAACTCTGAGTTGAATCATTCCTATACCAGCACTCTTAGAAGAACTTAGAAGAACTAATTTGTGTTGCTCACAAGTTTTCTCCACATGGTTGTAATTCCGTGAGACTCTTTGAACATGTGTCCTCAGTAAAACAGAGAATTAAATTTGTAGGCTGTGTTTGTTACCATGTGTTGTTTCAAAGGAAGACCTCATTCAGGGTGAGAGGAATTATGAGCTGGGTTTCCATGCAAATTTATATGGGGTCCTTGTATCACTCTGAACCTCAGAAATAAAGTTAAAAAGATGAGGAAAATCTATGCTGGCACATCTGCAGCTCGGGAAGCCACAGCTGAGCTATTTCTGAACTGCTAAAACCACTAAAGCCACAGCAACAAGATTTAGTACCAGCCACAACGCTCAGCAGGGAATGGATACCGCAACCATCAGTTTGGGCTTAACTTTAAAATACTGATATTCCCTTTCCTTGGTATATCCAGCAATTATCTGTATAACACTCCTGTGAGGTTGGCAGGTGTTATTCATTTTGACAACAAACTGTCTGCTGGGACAACCTTTCTGTGGAAAAACTGTGCTTAATTCTGAGTGCTGGAAGACTGGGCAGACAGCTTAACGTGGATCGTAAAGACGAACCAGCTGGAGTGACTGCAGGAGGAGTGGCTTTCCTTGCCCCCAACACCTTGTAATTTCTTGTGAGTCATTTGGAAGATATTAACCATCACCTAAGCCACCCCAAAAATAACATTTGTTTCTCCTGTTTGAACTAGCAACATTTAATGACGGACGAGAAATGTAAGTATCTTTGAAACATCTCCAGCTCTGGAAAGTTCCTTTAATATTCAGAATTAGTTGCCAGATTTGTCAAATAGTATATCAAATAGTCCCTTCTCTCCTAATAGGAAAGTGGTAACCAATCAATCTCTGAACTAACCGTTACCAGGCACATTGTATTTGGAAACAGTGCCCTTAAACAGAACACCCAACTGCAGGGCAGGCAAAATCCAGCTCTACGCTCTGCAAGAGGGTGGCTTTCTGCACATTTCTGTTCCTGTGACTTTCCTGCCTCCATGCCACAGATTTCTGCCAGGACAATACAGTTCTCCCCACTGCCCTCAGGAACTCTCTCATGTTATGTACTGCTGGGTGCCTCTGACAGACAGAGATAAATTTGCACTGGCTGGCAGTGTTAAGGCCAAAAAGCATCCTAAAACTGTGTGGTTTCAAAAACCTGCAGCCCTCTAAGAATCTAGCCTAGGAAATTTTATATTTATTATTATTTGTGGTACTCTCTGGAAATATTTTAATTATATGATTACTTTTATATATAGTCTATGAAAGCCCAAACTTTTCAAATGATACAATTAACTGCTGTTTTTAAAAGTAAAAACTTATAGTGCACAAGCTCAGTGACTTATATTTTAGTTTCTTAATTTTTTCTTCCACGAGATCCTATTCTGCAAAATGGGTTAGATTGTAATCTGTCTGGATATGTGTCAAATCTAACCCCTCTTCATATATTTTGCATCCACTACTTGCTGTAATGCCACAACCATGGCAGTGATTGTATTATCAAGATGACAAAGTTCTGTCTGTCCCATAGCAAATGTAGACTAGTAAGGTAGCATAAAAACTAAGAATTAATCTTTTAAATCCAAATATATTGCTGATAGCAGGGCTTTTCAGAAACACTGAGATAAGTTGGATTCCTGACATTTAATGTTAGCCCTCTTAAAGTCTGTTCTGTGTAGCTTTAGGAATGTGACATTCTTCAGGATCAGGCTCATACTTTTATTTTAACAATTCAAAAAAAATCAATATTTTCTTAGGATGCAGAGTTTTCAGTCTGTGATTAGGATTGGTAGAAAACTGATCTCATGAAAGAAGTTCCCCTGACTTCAGAGAATTAATCTGCATTGAGGCAAAAAACTTTGCTTTTCACACTCACTAAGGGGAAAACCATCAAATTTCCACCCTCTTCATAGTTCTGTAAAAAAATCTTGAAAGTTTTCTCTTATCTAAAACTGTTATGGGTATTTTACCAGTTACTGACACAATTTACAAGAAGCAAGTATTCCAGAAATGTTTTCCACGATGTGGCTGGTTTTTTACCAGTTTAGTCCTTTTCTACTAAGAGCATATGAAAATAGAGCCTAGAAATCATTTGGGGGTAAGGGAAGTGGATGCTGGGATTAATATTCTTTATGGTTACTGATTCAGTGCACAGTATTTATGAAACAGCAGCAGCTTTGTTACCTGCAGTTGAAACTGGACAGTGAAAAGGAAACTAAAATTGATATAGTTCTGACAAGAGCTGTTGTGGTCCAGCTTTCAGTCTCCTCTACCTCAACACAGCTGCACTCAGGAGGCTACTTTGGCTGCACTGTAGCTTTAATTAAACTCATCTGCTCCTTTGAGTTTTGCTTTTAGCAACCAAGTGTTCACATCAGTCAAATCACCACCAACACTGGCAAAAACTGCCCGTATCAATAACATATCCAATAGCAGGACTCGTGGATCTCATAGGCAGAGTTCATTTTGGTAAAGTCAGAAGCTGGTTTCTCAGAAGCTTTTGGCACATCAGACACAAAGCTACTGAGTGCCCGAAAGGGAGCGAAGGGCCTGTGAAAGTCTGACTCTAGTTGGGCAGAAAGACTGAGCTGGACAATAGCCCTTTCAGGCACACTGAAACCTGTCCTGTAGCTGTCAGGTCTGGGCATGTTGAGCAGGTAATCAGTGTGTTCTGGTACTGTGGCTGTCAAATCAGCTCCTCTAGTGACCTGTGCAGTGACACACGCATAGGTAAAGCAACATAGGTAGAGATACATTCACAGAAACTTTTCTTGCCCCTGACATGCTTTATCAACACATTTTCAAGCTTAAGAAAAACTACCATTCACTTCTTGCAGTCCAAACTATGACACCTCACAGCTTCCTCCTGAGCTATGCAGCTCGCAGCACTAAGTAGTGTTTTTATCATAATTTGACAGTTGTAAGCTCATGGAGCTAAACACTCCTAAATTGGCTCTCAACTCCAGCTGCCCTCCGCACTTTGAGAAGGCTCTTATAAGTGTGCCAACACAATCAGCTTCTGCTATGGACAGAAAAGAACTGCTCTGTCTTTTCAGGAAGAACCTCTTTAATTGTAGGGAAAGACATATTTTTGCCCTATATAAAGATATACATACACATATTTATGCACATACTAAAAGGAAATTATGCCTGGCTTGAGAACAACTGCTAGTTCTTGCATTTCCTGACTTCTATCATAGCTCCTTACATTACTTTTTTGGTAATTTACATTTGTATTTAACCTAGTCTAGGGCAAGATTGCCCAAATGACAGATAAAAAACCCCTGTCTGCTTAAAGCACTGATTTAGGTTTAGCACGTAATCATTGTTTTAAAATATCACAACAGTTTGCTTTTTCAGAAGCCTATTAAGAATAACTGTTAGATTGGAGGAACATGGAGTAAGTGTACATAGCCTATGGGACAGACAGAAGTCCTTTTTTGAGAAAATAGGATAAAATATGGTAACATGGAAGAAAGTGCTATGGATTAGTTATGCTGAACAGTCAGAAAACTAATGACTGACAGAGCCCACCAATTCTTGGCAGGCTGATCATCCAGAGACAGAGATTGAGACTCAGCACAGGACACAGAGGACAGAGGTACCTGTCTCCTATTTCCTTTCATGAAAGAACAATCAATAGAAATTATCAAATTTCAATCACAATCCTTGAAATAGAGGATTGATAAAGAAAAATGATTGATTGTCTGATCTAAAGGTAGTATCCATTGCAACAAGAGTAGTCAAAACTCATCAGCTTCAGCAGATCAGGCCTTCAAGGTTGTTTCTACTGATTGATATTTTTTCACTGTTCCTTCAGATATTTCTAGATAGTATAAGTACTGATAAATTCCCAGGAAAAAAAAAAGGTAGATTGAATGGACAGTGTACCAGACCCTTGTGCATCCCGACCAGCCTCCCCTTGAAACACAAAATTGACTAAACATATCTTTGACTTCTCCTTGAGGCTGCACAAGCATTTTTCATTTCATAGGTCATAACTGAGGTGGCCTCTTGAGGACATGTGATATTAGCCTTGTAGACTTTTCAGAAAAGATTTGTTTCAAATAGAACAAATATAGCCAGGACAGCGGCAACAACACTCTCTGCATTGTCCAATGAATATTAGCTTCATAATCTGATATGCGTCAGTTAGGGGCGATCTGGGTTGTAGACCAACATACACCATGACAAACATTGGAATGAGACTAGTGCCATATTTTAAAACATAAATGTCCAAACAGCTGTCATGCAGCAAAGCCTTATAGTATTGCTGAACCGAAATTAATATAAAACCACGATTAAGAGATATACGAGTCTATGGTTAGATGGTTGTCCGGGCACGTGCAACCAAGATCATTTACATCTGCCTTGTTTTGGTTTTCTGTTTGTTATTTCTATTCCTGAAGTACTGAGCAAATATCCAGTCTCCTGGGAGCCAAAGGCAAAACCTGGTGATTGTACAGATTTTGTACAGAGATTGACAGAAAGATAAGCAAGTAATTTAGTGTTAATTGTATCATAAAATTGGCTAATTTTGTTTTTTTTTTAATACAGGACATAAACAGACATAAAAGCCACATCTAGAAGAGAAAAATCTCAGCATCTCTTCCAGTAAGATTAAATGGAAGACAATTGCAACACTGTGTGTCAAAAAAAAGAAGTTCAAATGCCTTTAGACATATATAGATGAAACATGAAAAGTTGCATTGACTCAACAGCTGAAATAGTATTGTTTTGAATGTGGAAGTTCAAACACAGAAGAAGTCATCAGAAATACTTGAATTTGAAATAGAAATTTTAATCTGAATTTTAAAGCACACATTCTTAAAATCAGATTAATATGCTGATAAAGAAAAACCTACTATGTCTGGATTGTTTGTCTCTGAAATCCTCCTCAGAGAACCACATATCTTTAAAGATGACAAGCTTTTGCCATATTAAATCTGTTTATCTCAATAAAAGAGAAATAGGACAAAAATTGATGGCTCTTATTTTTTAGACTTCAAAACCATATGTTCTGCAGGTTCTTTATGACCTATGATTTATGTCATTACCTGTGGTTCAGGTGAAGGACTGAATAAGAGGATATGGGTTCTTTTTCCCCTTTATAGAAGAAAGGGATTACAAGCTGCAGGGATACTATTAAGGATTTCACCATAAACAGGTACTTGATTTCTGAGTAATATGCAGATTGTTTACAGGCAGAGCTGCTTAAAAGCAACGCTTTTACTCAGTTGCTTTGTTTCTTTTGTTTCTTGTCTAAATCTGTCCTTCTGCAGCAGACATCTGCCACTCTGCCTTTATTGAAAGCTAAGCAAAGAAGGTGGTACAAGTTTCAATATCACTGACAATTCCTGGGTAACATGTAGAACTGTGAAGCAAGAGTAGCATCATTTATTTTAGCTGCTCAGGCCCACAGTCCACTGGACTCCACTTCTACGCCTTACCATTCTTTATTGCACTTTTTCTGAACAAACCATTACCATCTGGTTTCAGCTTCAGTTGTCCACTTTACAACAAGAAAATATATTGTGTACTTTTGACAAGTACTTTAAGTTCTATTGAGTAAAAAACACCGAAACAAGCTATCAAACAAAACAAACCCAAACACCCAAAGCAACAGAAAATTCTCCTTAGGAGAGTTTGCTATGATTCATTATCTGACTTCCAAGATACGAATTATCAGGCACAGGAAATAAATGTTACGTTGTACATTCAGTGTTCACAGAGAGAATTTCAGAAAACTTGATTTTCTGACTGAAAACAAAAATGAAAGATTTTAATCCCTTATCATAAGAAATGCATAGATTTTAAGGGAAAAGGTCTGCATCTATTAAGAATCCCTGCTAGTATCCATCATTAAGAGGAAGCATTTAATTTTGCCTTGCTTTACTGCTATTTTTCTTCAATTTGTGAATGATGTAATAGGGTAGAAGTTATTCCACAGAGTCAATTCCAGCCAATAAACTGACAGAGAAGCAAATGAGGGTCTCTACATGACACTCTCTTCTCCCTGTGTAATCGCTAGAGAAGTCTATTCATAAATGACCCTTGGTTTCCACTTAAAAGCCTATCAGCTCAGTAGGAAAGGTCTTCTAAAGCCTTCTGACTGAGAGGAAAAGCTCTGCTAGCTTGCCTAAGGGCAATTTCTTCCCTCTGTTTACCTCTCCTTGAGAGGCAGCAGCCCAAATACATTACTGTCTAGAAAGCCCTGCTCATAAAACGAGAGAGGGGGAAAGGAAGAAAATAAAAAGAAAAGAGTTTCAAAGCTGAGGCAGAGAGACGATCGGGGTACTGCATACTTTGGTACAAGCAGCACATATGTCAAGGAGCTCATGATTAGGACTTAATCCAAGATAAGGACAGACCCATGCAACTTTCTCTGACAGTATTGTATAGTTTATGAAAGCCCCTTGTCACAGGAGGCATTGCAGGACCACATGGAAAGTTGGTGATGGGATCAAAATCCAGAATACCAGCTTTGCAATGAGTTTTGCTAATTCTTTCAACCTAACATAACCTATTAAAATGAAACTCAGCCTCTGCTGAGTGGATCACACTCACGATATGGACTAGACCAGCATGCGCACTTGATTGCAAAGCATTCTACTTCCTGCACAAAAAAAAACCCCAAAACAAACAAAGAAACAAACAAACAAAAAATCAAAACAAAAAACCCCACAAAAAAACCAAACCAAACCAAAACCCAAAAAGGACTGATGTTTTCCTCTTCTCTGGAAAATGATCCTCCAGGACAGCTGCAGCCAGCACCTGCAACACCTCCACAGAGAGCAGTGATCATTTGCAATTCTTAATTGATACATGTGGCATGGATCCCATCATGAGGTATTAAAAGGTCTCAATGAACAAGTCCCCCTTTTCATTGAAAGCAAAACACATCAAAATGTTTTTCAGGACAGGTTAAGCCCCTGGACAGTTTCCTTCCCTGGGCAACTCAGCAGAAATAAAGTTCTGTTTTGTTCTCCTTTTGAGCTCCTCGTGCTTATAAAGCTTCAGCAGAGGACTTCCTGCAGCTTGGAAAGCTTGCAGTAGCCATTACCATGGTGGTTGTGTCCATTAGCAACTTCCCATGGCAGCACGGGATGTTACCATCAGGCAGGCTTATGTTGCTGCTATCATTTGACATTACCACTGAGCCACTTATAGACTTTTTCACTTTGGAAGAGCCCCATCTGTAAGATATGGACACAGCAATGCTAAGACAACAGGCTCCACACTTCCCTCAAGCTCTCATCCCGATGATGCAGGACAAAAGTGTCCCTTTCATGCCTTGAGGTAACTGCTTGTGCCCTTCTTCTCCCACTGCACCCCTTCACAAGCCCATACAAAGCCTCTCATTCCCCACCACTGCATCCTCTTCTTCTGGTCTCTTTGTGAGGATGGCTGCAGCTGAGAGCCTTTCTTCTCCATCCCAAGCATCAGGCCTTCCTCCAGGAGCTTTTTACACATCCACTAGCATGCCATCTATCCACAGAAACAACCAGCCTCAAAGCATAACGAGGTTCCTTCCTCCTTAAGTACCAGACTCAAATGGCAGGGCTGCATTTGCATTTCTAGGAAGCTGCAGATTTTCTTAGGCATACCCGTAGCCTAGTTTCTGCCTTCTTTCTTCCTTTTGTCACTCCCTGAAATGGCTTACCTGAAGATAAATGAACAGAACTACATTCTGGTTGATCAGTGATAAAAACACTGAAGCAATGAGATGCTTTCTGGGCTGTCCCAGCTGTGCTGAAAAATGCACTGATTTAGATTTCTGGGGTTTTCTAGAAAGACAGGCTGGAGCTCAACATCACTCACAATCAGACAAAGCTCAATGTGGAAACTGAGGCTTGAAAGATAAAGTGTCTCAGCAAAGATTCACAGCTTGGAACAAATCAGATAACTTGTAGTAATTGCAAGTGGCTCATGCAGAGCCATGAGAAGAGGCCTCCCTTGAATCAACTTGCACTTAAGTTGGACTTCCTCCAAGAACATATTTGACTCAGGATTTTTTTTTTTGTAAGAGCCAAAAAAGGAACTAAAAAAGCTTTTAATCACTGTAAGAATCCCATTTAATCAGACTACTATCTGGTTTTGTTTATTTAGTGCTGATGAAATAACCTAATCACAGCTTGATTTAACTAAGAGTTTTGATACAGTAATAATAAAGTTTTTCAGTAGTTACCTGCATCTCTTGCTTGAGGAAAAGGATTGATAAGAGAGATCTTAAATGTAACTCCCATAACCAAATATATATGCATTTCCTTGTTCAGACTCTGCTATTATTATTTTCTAAATGTGCATATTCAAATAACTACTATGAACAAGCCTATGATGCATGTAACAGCATTCTGTTCTGCAAACTTAAACCATGTAAGTAAATGTAGTGTTTCCTAACTGGAGCAGATATCTAAAGAGGAAAGGAAGATAAGAATCCAAAGTAGCTTCAGCCTTTTTCTAGCATTACATGACTTAAGTCATCATCATATTCCCCACTTTTTCCCCCCCTCAGGGTATTAATTCAGACACTGGATTCATAATTTTTTGGCAAGCTATTTTGAAATGTACAAGCTAATTAAAACCAACCCACTGCTGAATTTGTAAAGAAAAATAAAATCACAGGCAAGACATAAACCAGTTAATGTGAAATCAGATGTAACAACAATATTAGAGCAATTTTAAACTCCTAGCCCTATGGAATTCTTCTGAAACCATATGGTATCTGCCATAAGAATGTCAAGAAATATTGTTCCTAGCTGCATAGTTGTCTGAAGGATGGCAGATGGATGAAATAGTACATGTGCCAACATGTCTAATTAGCTCACAGACTCTTAGTCCCTTTGTTGTTTTTAAAATGCCACTCTTTCAAAGTCAGATCCAATGTCCATAGAAGTGAAAGAGAGTTTTTCAACTAACTCAGGTAGGTGCTGGCCTCAACTCACACAGTGTATGCAATAAAATTTGTGTTTGCTGACTAGTTGCAGAGTTTTTTGCAAGACACAGGCAAGAGAAAAGAGGGGATCAAAAGTAAATTGGAGATTGGGCTACTTCTGACCATTAACTGCTCAGGGCTTTATTGTGGGTCTATAATAATTAAGTGGATATTTCTCACTAAGTCCAGATCATGAACGCTCTTGTGTGTATGTTGGTATAAAAAGAACACCCTGAAGGTTTAGTTTCCTTTTTGTTTTCTCTTCCTCTCAGAAAAGATTTATTTTGCTCTCCCAGTTTAAGCTCTGCTTCTTCTCCTGTCCCCATGTTTTCTTTTCTCCATCCCATGCTCCTGCACATTGACATGCTGCAAGGCATCAGTGCCAGGGATCCCTCTTCCCTCAGAGTTGCTTATTGTCACATCAGTTGACTGGTTGGGTCCAGTTATTGTACTTCATCCCCTGTTCTCCTCCTCATAGGAAAAACAGGAGTATAGCAGAGGGACAGTCACTCCCTCTCTGTGTGGGCTCTAAAAACTTTAAGAACAGAATTTCTTCTGCATAAAGGGATCTCTTGCTGTGATGATTCATGACACAGCAGAAGGATGCAGGCCAGATGAGCAAAGAGAGCATTTATTTTCCTTGGCTTTGGGAAGAAGCTGGCAGACTGTGCAGGAAGCCTCTGCCCCAGAGCTGCACTGACCTTGTCAATGGTGCCTGATCATGCCAGGCTGTGAGGAGATCCACTCACTTTGTTTATCTGTCAAAGTGAACCAAGTTGCTACCTGCTGCCAAGACAGCCCTCACACAACACAGTGTAACCAGTCACTCAGATAAGGCAAAACAGTTTAGTACAAGACTTGCAATCCAGTCCTAAACATTGTCATTCAGCATCACAGGGCATCTTACTCAACTTTGAGAGGAATCTAAAATAAAATCAAGTCCTGTGGTTGTAAGTCATCTGGATCTAGAGATGAATGATTGGAATAACTGCTCTTTTTCACTGTTCTGCACTGGACCACGTCTAGGTGTTGGATAAAACAGGAACATTTCCAGAAAAGCAGCCTGCTTTTGTTTTATCCCACTTCTAAGGTCTGCAGTCTGCTCAGTTGTCCAGACCTTGATTTGCTGCACAAGGCAAGACCAGAGTGAACACAGTCTGAATCAATCTTTCACTCAGAGAAAGGAAGATGCCATTTAGACTCTGAAAACGTAGTTCTTATAAGCAAAGACAGAAGTATAACCCCTACATAATGCAGTTAAAACCATGTAAAGAGCAGAGGACTCACTTAAACACATGTCCATTGCTGCTCATTCCTACGATAGTCATACAACTAAATTTGTAAAGGCTTAAACAATTCCTACACCACAGCATGATCAGGAACTTTATTGACTGGGCAGCCACTTATTTTTTGTTTGTTTTCCAAGGAAAATATTTTGTACCTTTTTTCCATAGCACACAGGCATATTCTCACATTATCTGGACTGGTAACTGTTCTGGGTGCTATATAGTTCTTCCCCTAACCCACTAGTTCCAGCTCATTAGTTTCCTCTTTAGAATTACTGTCTAATGGGAAGTTAGATCTTTAAGCACTGAATTTGTAATTGAAATCTTACTGAATGCTATGTTTCTGGCTTGAGTTTGTTTTACTTGAGGACTCTGCCTTGATAAAAATGGTTTGGAAACTTCATACTCTCTGAAGAGTTCTCCTCTGTTCTTAGAGGATTCAGTATTCTTTAAATATTTGTAGCAACTCTTAATAGGGTGCATCCTAAATCAACTCAAAAAAACAAAAAAAAAAAAACCCAAAACCCACCACCTCACCAAAAGACTCCAATCAGCCCCAATGTTACATGGGCGATATAGGATAACTTTATATTTTGGTTTGGTTCACAAATAACTCTAATCAAAACTAATAGATATTTTCCTTCCTTCTTCATATAACTAAATATAGCCAATTAAATACACCCCCCAATGTAACCAACCTCTAAACTTGGAGAATTTATCTTTTTTCTGGCTTGATATTTAAAATTATACAGTTTAAGTTTTTTTAAAGATTTTGTATGAAAAAATATTTCCCAACAATGATTTATTTTTGAGTCCTTCTTAAACAGACTTCCTGGTTGTGCTTGGCATTTTCTACTCCACGGTTTAAACCTCATTCATAATCCACTCAGCATATGGTAAAATCTAAGAAAATTCAGTCAGAGAGCCATTAGAGTAAGTGGAATGAGACACATTGCCTATTTAGCCTTATATATTGCCTGCAGGAATTGCTTTTGCTTCCAGGGAAAGAAACTTTACTTAGCATGTAGGTCTTCAATTATGAAGTGTAATGACTCAGAAGAAAATGTTGTTATTTTCTGTCCCCTGGAGATAAGTAGCTTATGACTTCAAGCACAATGGTAAATATCCCAAAGCTTGAATTCCAGATAGTAGCATTATATCTACAGCTTTGCAAGTCAATACAGAATTCCTGCTTGTTTAGCAAACCCCAGTATTTTGAGCATTGAGATGTGAAGCGATTTGCAAACACACTTAAGGAAAAAAAAAGAATGAGTATATCAAATTACAGAAGCATCTCACTTAAAGGACTGAGAAGGAATACTTGCTTTCCACTGGTTTAAAGGTAGGTCAGTCACCACCAACAGATATAATCCAAAGGTAGTTTTTAAAGCACTTGGTTCAGATGGGATGTAGGATTCAGAGGGGTTTTTTCACTCATTGGGTTGAGTCCCTGTGTTCATTGTAGCTGTGTATTTGATCAGACCCTACTGCATGCAGGTACACAGGCCAGTCTAGAGAGCACTGCCAGCCATCAAGCCACAATGCTGTGGTCCTCCTAACAGCCTTACTGGAACTGAGAAGTTCCAGTACTTCTGTACTCTGGAGGTTGAATTCATCAGCACTTCTATTAAAATTTATGGTTCATTTTCCCCAAAGTAGATGGCAAAAAGCTTTCTGAAAAAAAACTGTCACCTATAAGCTACCCTGTCCAGAGACAAAATGATTACTACAGAAATCAGAAGAGTTTTATCATTGTGTTCTTGACTTCATACTGAGAGTTAACAAAAATTGGTCTGTGCATACTTAATTGCTTCCTTTAGCTAATCTTCATCTTGACCTTTGAAAGGATATTTAGAATTTATTATACAGGGATCACCCTTGCATTTCTGATAATACACTACAAATTCTGAGTAACATAATGAAGCTCATAACACAATGAAACTCTTTAAAAGACTTATTTAATATACAAGAAAATAAGCAATGTTTTACTACTGGAGAGTTACTTGAGAACCAGCAAAGCAAAGGAAATAAGTTACCCATTGGATGGGAGGAGTTCAGATCTTAAAAATATTACTTAAGCATCAGCTCCAGGTATATCACCCACTCAATTCCTTTGGCAGCAAAACAGTGATCTCATTCATAAAAACAAATGAATTATGAAAACAATCAGTGCCATGGCAGGTGTCCAGAACATCAAGCTCTATGTGCAAAGCATACGAGGTCAGTGGTGTTCAACAGTGGGCCCGAGGGGGACTTGGAATTATTTCACTCCAAGGAGAGACTGGCAACAAACTTACTGCATATCAGGAATGTTGTGTATCTTTCATGTAACTTGGAAAAGACTAGTTTGTTGTGAAACTTCTATTTACTATTTAATAAACAAACAGCATCTGACTACTTCAGAACCAACATGAATAAGCCATAAATCACAGGAGCAGCAAGGATAACGGAATTGTTGAGGAAAGATAGCATCTGTGCTGAGAAGGAACATATTTCCAGATGCCATCTCCTCATGAGAGATTCAGGAACATAATGAATAGCATCACTGCTTATCAGCTTGGGTTGAACATGGACAGAAGCACTTTTTCAGAAAGAGCTGTAAGGTTTGGAGAAGAGGTTGTGGAAATGACACCATGCTCTGAGGCCTCACGGAAGCAGAAGCAGAGGTTGATAAAGCAATGCACTGAGCTTCACTACAGGCACAGCACTCTGTACGCCTGCACCTCCTGGGCCACGATCCACAACTCTTTCAATGTGTTGAGCCTGAGCTACCATACCAAGCTCAAAGCCAGAGACTTAGATGATTCTAGCCCAAAAACGTGAAACTTGGATATCTTTCTTGTACTGTGGTGCTCAAAATTTACCATGGCACAACACTCAATCATACTCTGAAAGAATACTTTTAGATATCTATGTCTATTGTCCTAAGAATAAAACCAAACCCACACCACCAAAAAAAAAAAAAAATATTAAAGGCCTGGATACCATCACAGAGATCTAACTAAAACTCTGCTTAGGATACGATACAAGTGATGCATTAGATAATAATAGTAAAGGGGAAAATAATAGGGATATGGTGTAGCTTGGAAATATAATAAAAATGTGTGAAAAGAATATTTCGGGATTGAGGTTTTCAAGTTCTTCCCATTATGGAGGGAAATAAATGTTTTCTTAATTATGTGCAGTAGAAGTTGTCTTTCAGTGCAGGAAGTATTCTTCAAGGAAAAAATAGATTTGAAAGACTAAGGAATGAAGGGGGAAAAGCCAACAACAAAAACCAAAGCAAAGGCTGAATAGAACCTTAATTATACATGTTGAATAAGATAGCTCTCCGGCTGCTTTTGTTTAACGTAATTTTCAAGAAAAGCCCTTTAAGCACTGTGGAGAGAATGTAGATGATAAATCAAGCTGCTCCTTAACTGCTTAACTAATTCTAAGATATTTTGCATTTTCTGCCCAGGTCCTGTTTAAGCCCATTTTGTGTGTGCATTAGTGATTAACCTCTGCAGGGGAAATGAAAGGGGTTAAACGAATAATCCCAATTAAATATGACAAAAGCATTTATCAGCCTAACAGTACATCTTCTTTTTCCCCTTTCCTCAGGCAGTAGATGGTTGATCTCTGCAGGAGGGAACACTTGAAAGAAAAAAAAAAAATCCCCTGGTAAGTAGCATTTTTTAATCATCAGAAAGACTAGCACAGCTGTATAAAGGGCATTCCTGATGTATTTACAGTTAGACTGCAAAGTGTGTAACGGATTTCTTCTGAAGGCTCTCCTGAAGCCCTTGACTTCCTTAATTTAAAGTAGTTCACACATCAGTCTCCTATACTAAGCACGTGCACGTGCAAGTGTATATATATATAAAAGCACCATTATGGCCATTTTTCTGTGAAATATCCCATTATGTGGGACAAAACATATGACATTTTGAGGGAAAGTGTTCTTTGACACTGTACCTGAACACAGCTTCTGACCTTTCCTCTCCAAAAGGCATTTCCTTGACCCCAGCGCTACTTCCTGCCAATGAGACCCCATGAGAAAGAAAGGACAAAGCAAGACTAATCAAAACAAAAGGTCCTATCCAGGGAAAGATTAGCACCAAAAGAAGACTCAGATTCCATGAAATCTCTGAAGTTTTGCAAAGAAGACTTTTTGTGAGGAGTATGAACAGAAGAAAATAGTGGGTTATAGTGAAGATTAAAGTCTCCTCATACATGAAATAACCTAGAACTAAGTAAAGTGTCAAAGTCCTTTAAATCCACTTGCATGTCAACATTTAAGAAATCCTACAACAGCTCGTGAAACCACTTGTGTGTCTTCAGCTGGGTGTATGTGTAACTTAAACAGTTATTAAAAAAAAAAATGTATTTCAATGTCATATTTCCAAGCTCAGATTAAAAGCTGAAGTTGATTATACCTTATTAAGCCTTCTCTAGACATATTCAGTCCAATATAGTTTATTTTGCAATCATCCTGAAAATCTTAAAATTCCTGTTAGGATTTCTAGGATTTAGTGGCTTCACCAGCAAAACACATTCAGTTTTATGGTGTTTATGGATAGAACTTGAACCCATGAGAACATAAAGAGAAGTTTAAAATAGCAACTTGTTTGGAGGCCAGTATCCATTACATTCAATAGGACAAGAAAAAGCAGTCCATGGTTGCACCAGAAGGGGCTTAGATCTGATATTAGGAAGAATTTCTTCACTGAAAGGGTTGTCAAGCCCTGGAATAGGTTGCCCAGCCCTGGAATAGGTTGCCCAGCCCTGGAATAGGTTGCCCAGGAAACTGGTGTAGTGAACAGCCCTGGAGGTATTTAAGAGGCATATGGCACTTATGGACATGGTTTGGTGGTGGACCTGGCAGCACTGGGTTAATAGTTGGACTCAATGATTTTGGAGGTCTTTTCCAATCTAGTCTATTAGGTGATTCTCCCCTCTTCCCACTCGTAAAACAATTTCAATCATATTTTGTTGGTTTTGATAACAGTAACTTATGTCAGAAAAGAATCATTTTCACACAAAAAGATTCACTGAAAGAAGTTCCAAAACCATGTTATCTAGGGAGGGTTGTGCTAAGTGGCCACCACAGTCCTTCTGGCCTACGTTCCATTTTATTTAACTAGGTGCAAAGATAAATATCTAGGATCAAGTAAATGTGGGTCCAAAAAAAAAAAATCATCTATTTAGTGGGAAAAAGTCAAGACATGTTCCAAACTGTGGTTTGTACCTGTTAACGAAAGCAAAGCTAAAGCTTCAAAATGGTTTTAAAACAAAATCCCCAAATAGATCTATTAGAGCAGTACTTAAAAGTGATGCCTAAACCATCCATATCCCAGGGGACCTACTCATGCAGAGCAGCTGGATAAAAGGAAAGATCAAACAAAAGTTTAAGGAACATAATGCTGATCGCCAAGTACTCAATATATTATTAAAAAAAAAAAAGGAAAGAAGTTAATTCTTTTTAAAGTCCTCAGTGAAACTGCTAATTTTAGAGTCTTTCAGAGCAAAACAGATGAGCATCAAGCTGTAGTGCCACAGACACATCTGATCCTGTCTGACAACAAGGGTACCTGCACTAGATAAGCTCTTGAGATCAATTCTAGTTTTACTTTTCCAGTTTTTGTCTGCTAGAGAGGATCAGGATGGAAGTTAGCTGATCAGAGTGAAATTCAAATAATTCTCTGGTGTTCATCACAACACCCCTGGGAATGAAAAGCCAAACAGACTCTTGACATTTACAGCTGCTATGTCTTCCTGCCTAATTGCAACAAAAAGATATCTGTATAAATTGAATGTCTTTCCAGTTTAAATCTCTCTTAGGTTCACGTGCAGGGGGTTTTGGCTTAGATCTTAGTATTTGAAATAAAAATAAAATCCTTGTGATGGTGTTTGGTTTTTACCACCTATTCTTAAGTAATGTCATTGCCATGTTTTTCTGATGTACTTCACCTCTGCAAGCTCATTTAAGGGCATTAGGGCAGACTCCAATCTAAGCATAGAGGTGATGTTTATGGCTACACACAGATTAATGCTAAATGTCAAAGTACAGAAGGAGGCATGCTAAAGGGTAAGTATTAAAAAGTAATAACACAGAAAAGAAATGTTTGGAGCAGGTGAACAGTTTCACTGAAGTTCCCTTTCTGTCAAATTGTGGACTTCTGCCCTTTGCTCTGGGTGAGGGGGAAGGTGGAGAGAATAAATCAGAAAATACTTGAGAAAAAACGCAGAGAATTCTCAGTTTTGTCATAACCAACACATTCTCATCTCTTAACAAAAGCTAACTGAATGTTCTTTCTGCTCCGAGTTACTAGTGAATATAGCAAGCAAGAAATTATTTCTATGCATATCACAGAAAATACTAAAAAAAAAGAAAATAGCTGTGGTTTTTTCCCAGAGAACAAAGTTTTAAATAATATTTTGTGGGACAGTCTGATTCTGGGCATAAAAATCCAGAAGATAGTAAATGAATACTCATTAGGAACCTTCGCGCTAAAGAGAAGCAAAGAAACACAAAAACAGTGGTAAGCTGCTCAAAAGAGATGGACAGGAGGCAGAGCAAGAGAGGGATGCAGACAAAGCAGCCAAGTCCAGCTGTATTAATCAAACCATAACCAGAATGTCAAAGATCTGTATCCAATGAAAACAAGAGTTCCAATAACTTCAACTTACTGATTGAGGAATGCTTGGCAGCCTGTTACTCCTCAAATATCCCCAAACAACTCCCTTTATAATTCTTCTGTTGAAGAGTAACTTTTCAGAAGTTACATCCTAGTCACCTCTTCCCTCCAACATGAGCTACACAATAGAAGCTACAGAAGTAGGTAAAGAGGCTCCATCCAACACTGAAAGAGCCAAAAAAAGAGTGGCTGATGGAGCAGTGGGGTACTGGGGCTGTCTCTACTAAACACCTGCTCTCAAAATGTGATAGAAGGGAACCCTGCAGTCAAGAAACTTGCCTGGCTTCAAGGAGAAATAATTAAAGCAAGTAACTTAGTCTCCTTATCTTATTTTTCCTCATCTGGAAAAGCAGGTCAGTAATTTTACTTGTATTTATTTTGCCTACTCTGATTAAAAGTCCCCAAGCCAGACTTTCCTTCACTGTAATTAACTCTATCTATAGAAAATTTAGAACATGTGTTTTCTGAACTTTGAGGAATCTTTCAGCTTTTCACTGCAGACATAGGGGCTGGGAACTTACTGGGGTTTTTATGAAAGAAAGGTCATATAATCATAGCGCTTCCAGGGTTGCCTCTTTGAAGAGGCAGCCAGCATTAAATTGCCAGTAACAAACCTGCAGAAATTTTCTCGGTGTTTACAAATATGTGGATTCTATCTATTTTAAGATGCTATTTTAAAAAGTTATTAGGAAACCTTCCATTTCACGTTTTCAGTGATGAAAGGGTTGCTCCTTAGCCTCTGGTTCTCCCTCTTTCCATCTCACAATTACTCTACCACTAGCACATCCTGCACAGAGTTAAGCTTCAGGCACAAAAGCAGTGCTTTGAATCAAGAGATTCTGCTCTATTTGCTATAGAAACACATTCTTACTGCTGTATCTACAGAGCTCTGCCAAAGAGGGATGTTTTCCCTCCGACTTTTGGTGTTCAATGGAAAGCATTCAGATAGAATGAAGTCTCCTGAGATCTTGAACACCACATGATAGGATGTACTTACTGTGACTGCTATGAAAAACACAAACAATGGGATTAAATTCATTTACCCCAAGGCAAAGGAAAGAAGGTCATTCCAAAGTTACCAGGATGCAACTGTACAGAAATATAGGTTCTGTAAAAGTTACAAAAAACTAGTTCTGAAAAGGATTTCTTGGTATCAAGAAACCTTACCTTTACTTACTCAAGGGCTAATGGATTCATCATGTCCTTAGAACCATTCTGCACTACAAATCTTCCAGATGAGTTGGTCAAGAAAAAAATTAGACAAGAGTTAATGTAACTGGATGATTTAGTTTTCCTTACCACAATTTTTGTTAGAGGTCACAGCTATTTCCAGGCAAAAAGACCTGGTTTCAACCTGGTGCACCCCCAAATACTTAAAGTGATTAGTGTAATTCTGAAAAAGTAAGTTGTAAAGCCACACCATTAAACATCACAGTCAAATTTAACGACAACAGAAGTCACTTTGTGGAGACCTCTATGCTACTGCAGTCAGTGGAGAGGAATGAAGATTTCTAAGTAGCACTACTTTTTCCTCAAGCTAGTAGAAATCGAAATGATCATTTGGAAGTGTCTACCTAGGATCATCCTCACTTCAGACACAGAGGCAACATAAACAGTTACAACATGCTTTCTAAATGCAATGCCATAATTAAACTGATTTGTGTCCCAGTCTTTGTTCTCTACCAGACTCATTCTACAGGTGGCTTCTTATCACCGAGTTTTGTCTCTGAGATGCCTGGAATCAAATGAATATTTCCTATAATAAATGACAACCTATAAAAGCAATAGATTGTCTGAGGCCAACAGTGTTTTGTTCTGGCACTTCCTATATTTTGTTTTTAAAAGTTATGTGATACTAGGAGTTATGACACTAAAATCCTTCTAGGTAATAAATTGCAGATGGTTTTTGCTACGCATGTAGAACAAGGGGCAATGGCTTTAAATTGAAAAACAGTAAATTTAGATTAGATATTAAGAAGACATTCTTCACTATAATGGTGATGAGGCACTGGGACAGGTTTTCCAGAGGAGTTGTGGATGGTCCATCCTTGGATATGTTGAAGGCCAGGTTGGATGGGGCTTTGAGAAACCACACCTAGTAGGAGGCAGCCTTGCTCATTGCCAGGGATTAAAACTAGATCCTTAAGGTCCCTTCCAACCAAAACCATTCTATGATTTTGCAATCTCTTGTGTTTCAGTGAGAAACTCCATCTAAGGTCAAGTTGGGAAAAAGACCAAAAACAACACAAAACATTTTCTTACAAAAACCCCAGCACACTAAGACGTTCCTAACCAATTCCAGCTTTAATGGCATCTTCTGACCTTTGTGTCAATTGACTGGCTCCATTGTGACTTTATCTGTGTGAAAGGTCTTCAGGACTCAATAGGTCAACCAGCTCAGAACACCCCATGTGGAGGGGAAACTTAGAATAGCACAGAGGCATTCCTGCAAAATTAATCACTGATCTTTTACACATATTCCCTACCAAAAGCACAAGTTTTAATAGTGGCTTTTGCTAGGAAGGGCATTTGTCCATTGGTCTCCAGAGTTAACTCATTTCACAAATAACAAATAATTGTAATTGATGCTCACCTCAGCACTAGAGCAAGGAATTTGATCTTTTCACAAAATAGACAGGAATTCAGCCACTTCATACTCACTTTTCACATAATACAAATCACAGATTTATGAATGAAGGCAGTTTGGATAAGCTGAATAATAACCTTTGCAGGATATAGCAGAATAAATTTACAACAGAGGTACCACTTTTACAGATGAGCTACCTCTTTTTATGATATAGAATAGCACGCACACAGATCAAGAGTTCTGTAAGTTCACATTTTAATGTATTTTTAAATGGTGTTTCCTAATTAAAAAAAAAAAAGTAAATTTGCCTCTCAGGTTGTCAGTTGTAATGTTATTACTTGTGGGGTGTGGAGAGGAAAGAAAGTCCTCCAATTTGGAATTGTTTAAAAAAAATTCTGTGAAAACAATTCTTGTTTTTTTGGTTTTTTTTGTTTGTTTGGGATCTGTCAGTGTTGCTAAGCATTTTACTCTCCCAGCCTGCATTGTTCAACACTAAATCTTTCCCAAAAGTGATTTAGAGAACCAAATTAGCTCTCTACTGCTCTTCTTTTGAGAAAGAAAGAATACCATCTCCAGTGCCCAAAATGCTTATTACAGCCAGTTGTGTCTGCCAAAACAACCTTTCAAACTACATGCCTCTGAGATTGGCTGTTTGAGGAGAGAAGACATCATCGTGGAGGGTCCTTCATTATATGCCCAGGGAATGTATGGATTTGCTTCAGCCTGGACACCTCGCTATGAACAGAAGAACCCAGGACCTTCACTAAACAAACAACTGTCAGCACTTCAAACCCAAGAAAATAACATAAGGATAGACATGAAGTGAAACCATTGGTTCACATGACACAATACCCTGGACTTGTCATTAATTTTAAGTACTTAGTGGGGCGACTTCAATAACAGACTAAAAATAAGGAGAGAAATCCATTTTTTTTTTTCCACAAAAGGGACCAATTTATCTGACATTATTACAAAGGCTTAATTGGGCTGGAATGTCTCTTTTAAATAAGAGCAGTTGGGTTATTTATATGTTCCACTGATGCCACCCTTGGGACTCACTGTCACTTTGCTCTGTGCAGAAACCCCAAAGTACAGGACTGGTTGAAAGTGCTTTACACTTTCTCGTTCGAGAAACTGATGATTCACTCACATTTTAAGTTTTCCCATAGTACTAGAGGGCTTATCTTCCTTATAATCTCCATGCAGATAAGGGACTTAATGTTCTCTTTTTAAATCAGCCTAAGCAAAAGAAATTAAACCTAACCAGCAAAGTGATATAATTTCTAAAGAATAAGCCATCTGCAATTTGTTGGGTTGTCTATTAAGAAAGTTACAGTGTGATCAAAGCAAGCCAAGAAGAGCCCCAGGTTTCATGAGAAGGTGTTTGGTAGGTGACTCTGTGCTGCAAAGCCAAGAGGAGATAGTTATTCTTGGAGATCTACCAGGACTGGGAGAGTGATATAAGCTAGAAACAACATGCTTGATCACATCCCTGTGCGTCCAAATAGCAGAAAGGTCTGTGCAGCCCAAAATAAGGGAAGCACCATCTTGTACATGGTAGGAATTGCACGTGGACATCCTAAGAGTAACAAAGAGAATGAGGCTTTTTCATTTAACTGTATCTAGCCAATAAAGCCTACATAAAGTCATGAAATAGGAGGGGGGAAAAAAAAGTAAGAGGAAACAGAGTCACAAGACTGAAACCTGCACCCAAGGTTGACAGCTGACCTATTCCCTGGCCATGGTCAAATGGCATCCTGTCTCTGTAGTTTCCCTTTGTCTCTTTCTGACCCCTCCTATTGAAGAGTAAGAGCCGAAAGAGCAACTGATTTGTGTTTAGTATGTTTGTACAGTGATTAGCATGTTATCATCCTTTGATCAGACATTTAACAGCAGTAATAAAGAGTCCAGTTTTACTCTCTGATTAAGAAATTAACTTCAGTTCATACCCTTACTGCTCTGACTTTCTCTGTGATAGTGTTATACACGTATGTAAGCATGCAAGGAATTTCGCCTGTTTATTTCGACTGAAACTTCCTTCCAAAGGGTGGTCTCAGAATCTGATGTTTAAGTCCAGAACCACTGTTATTCCTAAGCTTACCCATTCTTCATAAAGGGTTTGAAACAAAATCACATGTTTTTATTTCTGTATTAATTTAAAGGTTGAGGTATCAAAATATTTGAGCTGCCTCTTTTATAGATATAGTAATAAAAACTGGTCTAAAAATAATAGGTCCTATGAGATCTGCGTTATTAAGCCATTTTTATCATTAAAATATTCTGTTTCTTGTATTGCTAAAATGATAGGGAAAAAAATTTAAAAAATATCCAACAATTTGCCAAGTTTTAATTAAAGATTATAGGGCTGGAATTCTTCATTTTATTTGCTGCTAGATTTAGCAAGTAAGTGGCTATCTAAGCTTCCTTTCCCAAGCTCTGTTCTGCTATGAAACACACTGCACTCTGGTTTCTTCTTCTTTCTGAGTTGATGCCAATAGTCAGGCATGTATGGAAAATAAGAACTATGGAAGTTTTCATGCTGACTTCAGGAAGAAAGTATGTTAATAGACAGCTCTGAACACAAATCCAAAAATTAAAGAATAACAAGATTTCCAAATCTAGGCTCTTTTCAGAAAATACTGAGAGAAAGACTGTCTCCAAGACACTGATTGAGTCTCTTGTTTGCATTAAGTGGTATTCATTATCTAGTACAGCCTTTGAACACAGTTTTAATTTCAGACAACTAGCCACAAGCCTGCTTAAGAGAACATATTGCCTAAAAAGAAACACCCAGAGACTTCTTTACATTGTAGATTAGTATCACTGTCATTCAAAAGGCTCAGGATTAAATCTTTTTAAGAACACCTAGTAAACCACTGAAAGTATTAAGAAAAAGCTACCATTAAACAGCTAATTCCATAGTGTATTATGGAGCCTCTTCATAGCTCTTACCTTTGCTTGCAGAACCAGAAACGATTTTTGCTCAGACTGCTCCTCCATAAGAAATTAGTCTCTAAGTATTCTGCACTGATCACAGCACCCAAATGCAATGGCTCAACCACAAAACAATTAGGTTTACTACAAGACTTTTATACTGGTTTGAATTCCTCACAACTGGTTGTAGGGATTTGATTTGGGATTAAATTCACCTGCAGGATTGGAGATGAAATTCACCTGTGGCAGAAAAACAGTCTGTGTAAGGTATAACAATTCCGAAGAAGCATTTTGAGTGGGTCACATTTTTTTTTTTTTGACCAAAAGAAAAAGGAAGATAAAATTGAAAGAAGACAAAATAGTCATTACATTTACAAGCAGCTCAAAAGTGAAAAATAAATGGTTAATACATTCAGCTCAGCTGGGTTGTACAGTGATAGTAAAAATCTGCAGGAGTAGATAAGAGATTTAAAAACCCTGCTTTTGGATTCCTCTGTATAAAAGACTTACTATCCTGCAATGCTAAAAATGTAGAACAGGACCTCATCTTTCTGACTTAATCCCATATGGGTTTAGATAAAAAATTATCTGAATTGGCTGATTAGAGCGTTCTCTCATACTGTCAAAGGAAAAAGCTGGTTCAGTTTTTTTTCCCTGCAGCTTGGTAATGTGTATTCATATTTCAAAACTGTTGGTGGACTCTGTCCTTGTAAATCCAAGGTATCTGACTTCTTATGGTTATATGGATTTTTCCTGGAAATCATGGGAGACCACCATTAATTCAGGAAAGTCTTGGGAAACCTACAAGTGTTCTGCAAACACTTGATGGGTGAGTGGCAATATTCAAGGAGGCTACACTTGGTTACTCAAACATTTTAACAAGAAACAGATTCTCCAAACAGAAACAAAGGCTGTTGAATAAGAAGGATGATTGCAAAAGGGCATCAGGCTGAACACCTCTGCCAGGTCAGTGCCCATAACTGAATGTAAAGAGAAACTGCTTCCTCACAAAATTATGTGGGGCTGTACCATGACCTCAGACCATTCTCTTTAATAAATTTAGCCATGTTTGCTGGATACTTCATAATATTCCAAGTACAAGTCAGGGGAAAAAGCTAATTCAGAAAGAGATGTGGAAAACAGCTCCGCTGTTACGTTCTGCTAGCTCTGAAGCTGTGGAAAGTTTCCCAGCTGTATCAAAAGTCTTTATCCATCCTTAGGTTAGGCTGAGTCAAGTTTATCTACTTATTACTGAAATTCAAGAAGTTAAAGAAAATATTGAATAACCAAGCATATGTTTTCAGTTATCCTCCTTCCTGAAAAGGAAGTCAGTCAGACGACCATGTGAGTGAAATAAATAGAAAGTACATTCTGAACATACAGCTCTTCTTGTGAATCCTTTATGGGAAATGGATTTTTTTTCCATACAGAAGTTGCTTACAAAGTAAAGGTCTTACTTATAAAGTGTAAAATATTCAGGCAAACATAACAACTTCAGGGGTATATTTTCAAACTTTTGATCCACTTGCAACATGGGAAAAGAAAGTGTGTGAAAGGTTTTGATTAGTCTTAGAAACCTCTTAATTCTTGAAGCACAGAAAAACATTAGCTCTGGGGTTTTTTTATATTAACTCTACATTAAATCCCAGGAGTAGCACATTTTTATGACTTCTGCATAAGGCAAACTTCAATATTGAATTCTAACCATGATTATATTATTATGCATATATTACACATTAACAATTCCATAATTCTAATTCAGTAGTCTGAAATCTGCAAATGTCCTCGGAGCCTGACACAAATTGCCTTGAAGACAGTTCAAAAAATGTCTGCTTATTTCAGTGGCCTCTGGAACAGCATTCCCTAAAGAAATTTAGGCTTACACGCCACCCTGTGTTAGACCTGCTCTTTTCCTGCATCTTCTCAAATGCAGCAATTGAGCCCAAAAGGTCCTATAAATCATGTAATTGAGAAACCAGTGCACATAAAAGGAATTATAGCAAAGTCATTTTTATTTTGTAATATCCTGAGCCAATGCCCAGGATGGACTGCACTGAGTTCCCTAGGTGATCATTGTGCTTGAAGAAAGGTTTGGGAAAAATCATTCTACTAGGGACAGTAAACATGTATTGAGTAGAGCCATGGAAGTTGTTTATGCTTCAGCCACAATTGAATGTCACTAAGGAGACAGAAATTGCTGCCTAAACTCATGACCAGAATTCAGAATTACCAGTGGTTTCACTCCAATACCACCAGTATAAGTCTGAAGACAAACCATTGACTTCAACAGAATCACCCAAAATAACAGTGGCTTCTTGAAGGACTACTTGAAGTGTTATTTAACTGTTGAATTTTTGGATCAGCTTTTATTTCAGTGGATTTGCTATTCACTCACCCCAATAAATCTAATTTTCCACTTAAACTACACACTTTTTGATGACTGCTTTTCACATTATTACTGTGAGTCAAGCCTCTCCCTAATTCTTAATCAAGAATTTTTCTTTTGACTTGAACCCTGATATTGCATTTCACTACTAATAGACAAGTCTAAGATAAAAAGAATACAGGTTTCTGTATGTCTGCTTTGTTAAGGACATGCATCTCCCAGTGAATGGATCGCTAGGGAATAAAACCTAGATTTTCTACATTCTTCTTATGCACTTGTAAAATTCTCCTCTGCTGTTTTTCTGGGTTTTTTTCCTTATAGCAGAAAAAATGGTGTTGATGAAATTTGGGCTGCTGTTTTTAACTGAACTGGCAAATTGTGTAGGAACTAATTTATTTTGGCAACTCACCTCCTCTGCTTCCCTGTGGAGACATTGGCTGAAAGGGTTCAAAAGTCATTAGGTGACACACAGGGTAATGTGTGAGCCTTGCTTTCATAAGGAGCCAGGCTTAAAACAAACTTAATCTTCATGTGAACTGGTGTCTTTCTCTGTGATCACAAAAATGGGAAAGGACTGAGTGAACTGGCCGTATCCATCATTAAAGTGATGTGAAGAAGACTACAGAATTCACACAGTTCCTGTACCACAGTGGTCTCCCAGTGAAAAGTTACTCTACAGATTGGAATCACCTCATACAACTTAATATCCTCGAAGATGGAACCTGTGAATGAACTGTGTGTGTGTCTTCCTGAAGTTCTGGGTAATACTGAGGTGGTTTACCACTAATTGTCAGTGTAGTGAAGCCTCGCACAGTGACGACACTGTTCTCTGCACTACTATCACTGAAATACTGGGAGATTTCCCAAAGTCTGATAAAATAAATGGAACTCTCTGTCTCCTGGAGGACCAGCATTAGCATTGCAGCAGTGATGTGAGGCACTTGTCTAAACAGCATTGAGTTGAGCCAGTGCACAGTGGCAACTTCTGTTTGTTATTTCTGTTGTCCGTTACTGAAATTTCTCCTGCTAGTAACAGAGTGGTATAAATTCAGGAATCCACTGTTTTCTATAGAGAAAGAAAGGAAAGAAAACTCTACAGCCAGGATGAAAAAAACCCATTTAAACTTCCACCATGATTCTGGCATGTGCTACCTTTGAACCTCATTGGGAATGCTGATATTCCATCAATGAGAAATCAGATGCGACAGCAGAGACCACTGTACAAACATAAATAAATGATCTAAATAAATAATAAAAGTAATACTGTACACAGGCACAGGTCTGTACTAAGTGTTTCCCAAAATATGGAATCATTTAGACAGGTCTCATATAATTGCCTTTGACAGTCACAAAATTCAGATCCAGAACTCCCAGCTCTAACCTGTTCAGGCCCCAGGTTTTGCCCTATCACTGTTGTAGAAGTGTATTTTTCTGTTCTGGTTTCTCTCCCACTTTCTTATTTTTTATGGTGCTTATGAAATGACTCCTGCTCATAGCAAAAGTGCGACTGGTTTTGTTTATCCTACTTATTACATGAGAACAACTTGCAGGCTGTCATTTCATTATTAAATTTGAAAACAAAGCAAACACCAGATCACTACAAGACTAGTTTCTGTGAAAATAAGCCCATTTCTGCCTTACCCGTTTTAGCAAAACTTATTATGAGTGATGGGAGGTAAAGCTTCTATCATCAAATACTGAAACTATTAAATGACTAATCCTCATTGTCAACAAGATCTGCTTTCAAAGTTAAGTCCACTTTGTCTTTCTTCCAAAAATTACTAGGAAATTTATGATTCAACAATGAACTCTTAATTGCTTCCTTTTTATGTTGATCTGTTTTCCTGGAAATACAATTAATTCTCTATGCTGAGCCTTTAAGAATGAAATAAATTGTAGCCCTTGCTCACTTTGGCAATGCAATCACTTTTAATCAGTGCATAATTAGGATTTAAACAGTATCAACCTGTCCCTGTTGCAAGAAGGTAACCGCACTTAAACTTCAATTACTCCTAAATTTAAAAATCAATTGCAAATAAAATGTCCTGCTGCTGATGCTAAAGAGATTAGAAAGACCAAAATACATTCCCACAAGAAGCCAGTCATGTCAACACAATTGCAACAAGCAGCTGCCATAATGTAGGTAATTCTGCTGTAATGCAATATTAAGGCCTTTATCTAATCAAAGGCTGTGGGCTAAGGCTGTCAAAAAATACGAGATGCCTCAAAAGGCAGAATGCTGTTGTTCTCTATATGCCTCTATCTTGTGCTGGATAAATGAGCTATTTTCCTTTAAGAAATGGATTTAGTGTGAATGCTTGAAGAAAGTTTTTTCTCACAATATACCTACAGCAAGATAACAAAAAAAATTGAAAACCAGACACCATTTGTGATGACTTTCAGGTGTGAAATAACAAGTTCCTTTTGTATATGTTTATCACAATATTTTCTGGAGACATCAGGGACAGCACTGCAAAAGCTCATAGTGAGCATTGATCTTGCAATGGGACATGACAGAGCGCTGGGATGGCCTTTGGGAAACCTGGCATTAAGACTCCAATTTCTGGACCTCAGTTTTGTAAGCTCACCCCTGCTAAGCGTGGGGGGAAAGGGCTCCCAACTGCTCAATATGTGGCTGAAGAAGCAGGCAGTGGAGAGAAGTGTGCTCCTTCTGGGACCTGCTCCAAGTGGGATTGCAGTGCACAGAAATGCTCAACACTAGATCTGGGCTGAAAGTCAGTACTACCGTGTGCAAGGAGGGAAGGACCATGAGGTCTCCCTGCCTTAGGCACCATAATACCTGAGGTAAAACTCAAGAAATTTATTCATGTTCTTGGGTGGAAACTGCCAGAGAAGAGAAACTAAAATTTCCTCATGCCTACTTGAAGACTGTCACTTTTTAAACAATTCTTTCAAACCCTCTCTCTGAGGATGTGACTTTCATGTCACCATGGTAGGAAACAGTAAAGAATTAATGGCAGCAAAACACAGCTAAACTTAAGTATGCTGAAAGGAGTATCCAGACTCTACATTGTGTGAGCACATACAGTTCTGCAAGCCTGGTTGTCATGCCTCTGCCTGCTAAACTACATTAATACCTGTACAATCTGTTTCCTATCAAAATGATAGTGGGGAAAAACCCAAAAGCATTGAGATATCTGGCAAGAAAGCAGCCAAGTTTGTTGTTCTCATCATTCTTTCATGTTTAGTATTTTGGAAATTAGGCAAAGTACACACTAAAGATAGCAGATATTTGACAAAAATCATGGCAAACATCACATGGAGATTACCTGACTCCTTCACATTTCAGGGTGGAGGAGAAAACCTGTTTTCCACCCAAGGCATGCCTTTGACTTGTCTTCTCAGAAACCTCTTCATTTTTTTCAGATGCTGAAGGGAGAGGCACATGGCAGCTGCATCAATGCCAAGCAATGCTAGTTGGCATCTCTGGTGGTACAAGAAGATACTTTTTTATTTGGTATATCCTATGATATCCTTGTGTTACATAATGCATCTGGGAAGACAGAAAAGCTCTCATCCCCTTCTTCATCTCTGCATACCTGCACCTAGAGTCTGGGCTCTCTCTTACGTATACCCTGGTGTCTCCAGTCAGTTTTTATTCATCCTTCACTGAGGTACATTTCACACTGAGGCATCATTACTTCTGCATTCAATTCTATCACTGAATATCCTAAAATGAAGCACAGCCTGACATCCTACAGTGTGTGAAAGTGAAACAAAAATGTTGTCTCCTTTTCTTCTGTGTGATGTAAGTGTAAAAATCCTTTCCCTCCCTGTGGCTTGGTCATTCTAACCTGATCAAGTGCCACTCAGTACTTCCTCATCTTAGACAATGGGTTAGAAGCTGCAGCCCCTGTGGGACAAAAAAACTATATAGAGAAGAAATCATAAATAGCCTCAAAGTAATTAAGGCCAAGTTTTCCCTTTCTCCAGCCTTTGTGCAATTTCCTACCTCTTAAACCTAACAAGGGCAAAAGATATAAATTTCCCTTAGAAACTAGGCAGTTAAGTCCATATCTACACAACACAGCTACTGCTCTCTGTAAAGAGATTAATTGTATCTTGTATTAATTGCATCCTGGTCCTGTAGAGAAGAGGAATCTTTGTACATATACAGGGGCCCTTGGTGCCAAACCTAAGGGTTTGCAGAACGTGGTCACTGACACAGCACAGACAGAATGACCTACATCTATACTCACCATAGGGTCAGTGAGCATGAAAACAATCAGACAAAAAAACATCTTAAAGCTGGATTTAATGCCAGTAGCCAAGCTGGTTCAATGCCTGTTGTTACAGAGTCATAAGATTTGGGCACAACAGGAAAAAGGCAATGTTTTTTATTAGGAGAGATGAAGCTGCAGGTAGGGGAGGAGCAATATAGGTATTTTATCACCCACCAGGCTTATAGAAGCTAAGTATATTCATTTTTATATTACAAACCTGATCAGTTACACAGCTTGCTCTGCCTGGGTGCAATGCCAGGATGAATGTTGTTTTTGTGAGGATTCCCATGCTCAGAGGTACTCCTTTCTCCCTGCAGTTCAACAACCAGTCGTTACTCCTTTTTTTTAAGATAATTTTCTAGCAAATACAATCAAATTACTTTAATATTTGCCATGTTATTTGCTCATTAAAATTAATAATGAAATCACTGAGCTTCTACATGCTATCTGATCAGACAGCTCTCACTGCTAACGTTCTTCTGTAGGACTGAAAGTCCTTCATTGTGTTTTTACATTATTCAACAGGATGGCCTTTGATCAAGCTCAATCTTAATACTGCTGACATGGGAACAATGACACTGACAGGATATGAAAAATGCTTTCTCCAAGAATCTCTGAAATCAGCTGTGCTACAATTGCTGTCTTGGCACCTCATGCTGCCACCAGTCTCTCTAGTGTCTGAGTGCCTCCCATGTTAAATCAATATTCACATATACCAGTAGGAATAGAATGGAATAGAATAGAATAGATTTCAGTTGGAAGGGACACACAAAGATAATCTACGCTAACTGCAACTAAGTATTGAAAATCTCAGTACTTTGTTAACAGTCAAAAGTACAGCATATCCTAATTTTATTTTTTCTCTGCACTTCCCCTGATTTGGATCAGAAAGTGTTTCTTTAATGTTGTCAATATTCAGAGAGTTCTGTTATGATTCAGTTTTTTGGCATATGTGAGGAACCATTAGAGAGCTTTTAATAATGTATTTGTAAAAAGCATATGGCAATGCTTTTTCAGAATAAAACCTTCCAAACAATCCTAGAGTATCTGAAGTACCAAGAATAACTGCTCATAAACACAGAGCAGTTTATCACTAATCTTCTGTGACAGTATGAAAATGGCTTTACCACAAGAATATAGGCCACTTTCTTATCTTGCGGTATTTTGTGCTTGGTCAAAAGAAGCTGAGTTCTGATAAAAAATGGTTAAAACTTTTACTAACGTTCAAGTGCTCTACAAAAGCTATAAGTAAACATTATCCAATTTTTTTTATTATTATAAGTTAGTTCTTATGATTATGATTTTAACTAGACTGCTATTATGATTATAAATTAGTTTTTATTATTATAAAATAATTTTGCAACTACCTCTTCCCACAATGATTTCTACTGATTTCACAAACCAAAGAAATATCCAAACAAAGGGAACAGGCATCCACTGAGCAATGAGAACTGCTGCCTCACTTCTGTGCTTCAACCAAAGCTTGCCATTATGTTAATGTCCACCTCCCTGCATAAATGTGATGTTTGATACCACAGATTCTTCACAAAATGATCATCCATGGTACTATTTATCTCTTGGATAGCAATTCTGCCACATGTTTAGGAGTTAGTAAAAAACCTTGAGGGTGTACTTTATTCTGAGAGAATTTTACTCACAAGGGAAGGTGTGAATAAAATGGTTGCAATGGAATTTCCATTGAGGCCATTAGATAAACTTTAATTCACTTCACCAGGCTTTGAGTAAGTTTTTGCCCAATTCTCTTTTTTTCTTCCTGTGGCTCTGACATGCACAATGTAAGCCCATCACACTGAGAATGAGATGATTATTTATTTCACAATGATATTTTTGATAGTTCAGCTGCTCTTACTGTCTCCCATGTTCAGAACAGTTTGAATTTCCTGGTACCTCTGGAAAAGTGATATTTCTCCTCTCAGTTTCTCAGGGTAGGTCTGGCTGTTTTCTCATTAGGCTCACAGCAAGAAATAAATGAAGCAGGTGACTGGCACTGAGATTTCAATTCTGATGGGATCTCTGCTACACAGTGAGTTATAGCTGTAGCATTAAGTATGTGCATTTAGGTGAGAAATAAAGATACAAAATAAGCTGAGTATCTAAACTCAACTGATACAGTTATGGCACTATATAAAACAAGACTGTACACGTTCTAGCAGATTTCTCTTTTGTTCATAACATCCTTTAACAGGTTTGACTGAAATAGTCCTGTGATGCCCTATTCCCAGTCCTTTCCCCAGCACACCATCATAATTTGTATTAGCAAGAGCCTACATACTCAAAAGGTCAAATCTGTTTCTGTTGTAGTCTGTATACATTCTTCTGTTATCTCTAGGGGAAAGTAGATTGATAAGTCAATTGAATGGATGTCATGTTCATGCAGAGATAAGAAGCTTCCTTACCAACAAATTTTATCATCAGATTTGGAGCCACTTGGTTTTGTGCACTGTGGAGAGCTGCCTATTTTGCTAGTGTGGCCAAGCAAATGTGAATAGGTTATTTAACAAAGATTGTGGTTATAATTAAATTGCAATTGTTGGCTGTGTTTTTAGTGGCCATTCTGGTTCTGATTCTACTTTATTATAAGGAAGTAAAAAATTATAAGGAAGTAAAAAGCCTCAGATATTGGTGAGAACAAGAACATTGAAACCCTTGATTAAGCTTTCAAATCTTGAGGCTTTTGTTTTAGTCTACAGGGAGAACCATGACATTGGAGATTATTATTATGAGCCATAAAAAAGATCAAAAAGTTCTTCTTATGCATATTAAGGATAAATGCTTTCTAATATACCAAGAGAGAATAAATTGAGCATATCTAATATGAACAATATAAAGATGGAAATGCCTACAAACACATCCTATCAACGTTCTGTAAAGTAGCTGTCCTTAAATACTGGAAAACATCATATTGTTGAAAATTAATACAATTAAGTGTCATTTGTGCTATCTGAATCTGAGCTGTCATAGCATATACAACTTGAGGCACCTTCTTTTCCACACTATGTACGTTTATATGACCATTTAAATATTTTCCTTTTTATCTTAGTTCAAAAGATAACACTTGTGTTTACTTTATTATTTATTATTTATAACCTTGATACATATTCATTTTATATTCTGTTCTGCTCAGACATATTATTCATTAATATCCTCAATTTCTTCATTGTCAAATCTTCCAGACTTTAGAGGTGGTTTATGATTTGCATGAATTACACAATTTTATTTTTCTTCATATCTGAAAATAAGGAGTTCCTTATGTTATTCTAATTTCATGTTTCAGCTCTGTCAGAAATGCTTCTGAATACATTGAATTGAGGTAAAATACTGGGAGACAGCAAGATCTGATTCTATTTTTATGTCAAGGAAATTTCTTGAAAAGAGCTGCTCCTTCCTTAGTTTAAATTAGAATAGAATCAAACCTAACTGAGGACCAGTTCTGAATTTGTCACAGCATATATTTAAACTATAGTATTATTCTCAGGTTTGGAGAGAAATCTATAATTCAGGATTCAAAAGAGGATTTCTAGCTCCTGCTTCTAAGACTTCCATATATATGGGTTGTTTATTCAAGCTAGCTTTTAAGCCCAACAGGAATTTGGACTCATCATGTTGTGGTTTTGCTTATATTTGACATTGACAAAATTTAGTGATTTTGAAGCCAAGGTTACTTTTGTAAATAATATGTAAATAAGTGATTTTTTTCCCCTTCTACGTGGAAGACTGAATGGACTTGATACACTGTAAGCTTTCACTATTCTTTTCTCTCTCTTTGAAGAATCATCTGAATTCAGAACTTACACGGAAAAATAGCCTGGAGACTAGAACACGTAAACCTCCACTGAGACACCACGCTGAAGGCTGTGGTCAAGGATGTCCAAGCCTGATGCACTGAGCACTAGCAAATAGGCAATTAAGGTTCCCAGAGAAGGCCTGCAAGTTATATAACACAACTATACCTTTTATTACATTGATCAAATGCAATCAGGCTGTTACAGTTACAGGAGAAAGAAAAATCTATCCGGCTTGTTGAAATAAGATCTTTGCATGGCATAATAGACATTAATTACACTGCATCCATTAAATGAGTCACTTCTAATTAAGCTGGCATACAAGGAGCGTTTTTTATGTGCAGCTATTGCCTAAGCTAGGAAGTGCAATAAGTAAACTTTAAGCCATCAGTTCCTTAACCAGCACAAACTTATACAACCTTACTAAAATTCAGTGGGACTTTGCAAACTTACCATGGGGGAGACAGTTGCCATTCAAATTCAGATTTCCTTACTTGCAATCTCCTGCATAGTGACTGCTTCACAGGATGCCTACAAGAGTGAAATTTATATGAGGTTTTCTTGCTGCTAACACAGGAATCTTGGGTGCTCAGATTATGTGTACTGTTATCACGGGAAGCACCAGCTGCACCGCACGGAGACAGGCAGTGTCTTTTGGAAATATAATGGGTTCTTCCCAAGGGGTCTGGCTGTCAGCTGCTTTTCTCCTAGATTTTTGTCAGAGGAAGCCAACTTTTACCACCTCCTCTTCAGAACTGAAGGGTAAAAGGAGTCTCTGTAAATTTGTTACTTCTAAAGACCACAGTAACGACCATGTGTGGTTGTCTCAGAGAACTGTTTCAGGAGCTCTTCTGGTCCTCACATAGGTCATATGTCAGCACTGTGAGAAGCCAAGAGGGCACATTATTAACAGCTTCCTGAGTATGTGCTAACACTACATTAAATGGGTTGGTGGGTGCAAGACCCATAGCACATATCTAGACCAAGAACTGGAGTCCATGTATGGGCAGAGAGGCAGTGAGGTCAGCATGGAGTCCCTGCAAATCATACCCTGCACTGAAGTAAGGAGTCTCCTAAGTTGCACTGCTGTGAAACCACTTTTATTTATTTAGGGAATTCTGATTTTCTCTGTTACTGTAAATAATATTCTGCTTCAAGGGAGACTTTTCTGTCAGCAACACCCTCAAATTTAGACCTTACAACACCTAGGATAAATAAAACCAAGAAATTAAGACTTTGTCCTCATGCTTGCTATGACCTTGCTGGGCAAAACATATTTTCTATGTATTTAAAGTTGTCTTCACCCCCTGCCTCATTCCTGTCTGATTAAGTAGACTGAAAGGTTTTCTGTGTTTTCTATACTATTATAACCTCTCTCTGTCCTGACAGCGTTTGGAGTGTCAGAATGCTTCTGTAATATAAACTGTGGTGTCAGACTCTATATACTTTTCGGATGAATTGTAGGCTCCTGAATACAGTCCTGCACAGTATGAAATGGTATGAAGAGAGATGCTGTAATAAAAAAAATATTTTTTAACAGACATTTTACCTAACTGAAAATGTCAGTATTTTTCACTTCCTCCATTTCCAGTGAATCAGCTGATCCATACTGGTAAATAAGGTTGTAATGTTGCTATAAGCAACTAGCAATCGACTGGCATTACACAAGTTTTACAAGCATTACTCTGAGCCTGCTGCAAAGAATATAGCAGGGAAAATCGTATTTTCAAATGATAAGTTGGCCTGTGTACCTGCATAAGGTGAATTACACAGAGATTTCTTCATCCTCAGTGCAGACCATAGTTCAGGTAAGTCTTTGGCAAATTATGTAAGTATAAGAAGTAAAAGGCTACCATGGTCCCTCATTCCCTGTAATTCCCAACATTTCATTAAATGCCAGGGTGCAAAAATCAAGGAGAACATTACAAATCTATCCTTTCACATGAACATAATCACTGTGAAGGCATATAAGAGAGGAAAGGCCAGCAAATTCTTCATATGGACAAAAAAGTAACATCTGCTGCCAGATCTGTAAAATCATTTGGATCTTCTGTCTTATCAGTTTAAACTCTCAAGATCCTTTTTTATGTTTGCACAAGTCCCTAAAATCATAATGAAAAAGGCTTTGTTCAACTATATGCCAAAGGTAGTGTGGAAACTGTTACCTGATAGGATGTCTGCAGAAATCGTGAGCCTTACCATGGGTGAAGCTACACGTACCTGCACATGCATTGTTACCAAAGGGCCCTTCCTAAACTGATAGACTCTTCAATCAGCTTATAGTCTCTGCCTTGTTTCATGTTTTAAGACAGTGCTTGTCAAGTACATAGGCAAAACTTACTGATATGTACTATATGTGAGAGCCATCAATTATCATCTTAGCATAATTTTTGTGTCCTATTTTTCTCTTACTAATAAACCTGACAAATACATTTTTTTCTTTTCAGAAGTAATATACAAGAAATCTTATTATCACAGTTGTTCATCCATCTACACATCCTGCTAGTGATAAAAGCTTCAAATGTCAGGGAGAGACAATTCAAATCTCTTGTATTAATGCATTAAATCTCACATTTTAAATAATGATTTTTTGCCTTGGAAAACTTCAAGAAAGGAACTACTGCAGTTTTCAATTTCACTCAGCCAGGGATGATAAGAGACAGTGTCTATTTCCACATAAACTGAGAAAAATGGATTTCACTATTTTCGATGATGTAGCAAAGAAGTAATGACCCTGTGGGATCTTATTACATGGCTGAAAAGTGAATTAACTTTGGCATAACCATATTGAGTGAATTACTCTAATGATTTGTTTCCTAACTCTTGTGGGTGATCTCATAACAATGCTCTCATAATCTGGGAGTATGCATGAGAGCATAAATTGATTTTGCTTTTCAAAATCCAAACTTTCTCAAAGGAAATCACTGAGACACTTTGTCATCACACTGCTGAGGGAAGCAGTTGTTACTATAGGCAATTATGACACTTTCTGTGTCAGTGATAAAACTGGTCCAAAGCACAGGCATGCACATATCTCATATAGACGTAAAACTGAAGGTTGACTCATATGAGAGAGAAGGAGGAGTTACTGACTTCCTCTGACTGGTCACCTTATTCACAGGACAGGCTGAGAGAACTGCAAAGCTACTCTGCCTTAAAACTGGTAATAAACATGAAAAGAAAATGAGCTGGAAGATAAAAGGTGGAAACCTTTCACTTTTACAGGAAAGGACCTTCTGTTAACAACATCTTCTGAGAGACTTGAAATTGTGGACACTCAAACTCATTAGTCATTTACAAATTAGAAGATTAAGTCCATACCTCCTATTTTTGTTGGCTGACAGATAAATAAGCATCAGAACTTGCAATAATGCTATCTAGGATTTCTCATTCAGCAATGATGAGAGTAGGGTGTAACATGGAATTAACTCCTCATTGCTCTGCTCTGAGTAAAATAAGCATTCTGGCTGTATTTAAATATGCCTGCAATGTGGCTGACTTGCCCTGGGTCAATGAGTTTCTGCATAGCACTGAACCTCCTTGGAGGCTGCTCCTGCGCTTCACTCTGTTCAATGCTTCAATGTCCTGGAGTCTCAATGTTATCCACTAAATTTGCATTAACACTAATTGAGGATGTGATCAGACAAAGTAATCAGCAGTAGTTCTGTCATTCACTGTGATTATTTCAAGTTGAGATGTGGGTAAATATGCAATTTTAACACAGAGATTTTAATTCTGTAGCAGCAGGATTAATGAGTTTACTTTGCATTGGTCATCACTGATGTGTGAAGTGATGGAAAACAGAAGCTGGCTATGTAGCAGAGGTGAGCACAGAACACACGTCCATGGTCATGCTCACCCTGCTGCTGAAGTGTTTCCCCTTTTAGATCTTGTTGTTTTAAACAGTTGTTTATTACAAAATCCTTGATGGAGACAAGGATCCTTCTGGAGACTAATTTTCTGGCACCTGTGAAAAGACCAGCTGTTGGGTGACAGCCTGTCAGATTTTTTTAAACAATCCAACAATAAAGGGCAAAAATACTGTGTCTGACAGCAGTAGCAGCAGTGGTTTTGCCAGGCAGCTAGTACAGCAGGTGGATTGTGAGGTACTACAGCACCATATACAGTCTGCCACAAAAGCCCTGCAAAAGGAGGGGAAATCCAAAACTGATCCATAAAAATGCAGATGAAGTAGTGCCACTCCCCTGTAGTTAGCAAACACTTCACTTGTTAAGGAATTAATTGATTTTTATCCTTCTTTCATCAAGGAAGAACTCGAGCAGAGTGCAAGAAAATAGTAAAGAGGAGCTGGTGGCTGAGCTGGGTAAGGAACCTCCCTCTGTACCCCTGGGAATCTCTCAGCCCTTACGCTCACCAAGATGATATTAGTTACCAAGAGCTGTTGCCAGCTGGTTGCAAAGAAAGACAATAAGAGGACTCTGAGGCAGTAATGTGCATTATCTGAGCAGTCCAGGTTTGAAATGCTGGTATTTTTCACAACACTTTGCTTACCTGTCTGGGAACAATAAAACTCATAGCAGTCATTTGAAATAGCAAGGAGCAGCTGTTTGCACTGTTGGTCGGCATAAATCTCAAACCATTTATAATAATAGTAAACTCAACCTGAGCTACAGCTGATCTCTAGTGATAAAATCTGATTTTCTTTTTGGTCACTTTTCCTGTGCCTGGAATATTTCCAACACAATCTCTTTCTTGAGAAAAGTAGTGAGACACACTCATAAATTCTCTGAACCAGATTCTCTTGAAGATCATGGAACTTCAAGCACCACAAAGGATGAAAAAACACTTGGCAGAGACTTTTGTCTGTACTATGTGTTGGTCTTCCATAATAATGATACCTTTGCAAGTGCCTAAACTGCAATAGCATGTTCATAGCTGTCACACTGCCCCACTGGAGAGGCCATCTGAATTTCCTTCAGTCATCAGAAGGAAAAATCCTTCAGAAATCAGTCAAGACTGATGTTTCAGAAGTCATCCACTACAGTCTCATTAAGTTGACTCAAACTATGAACAGTGGACAACTCATCCTTTTCTTATCATCTACCACTGAAAAGCTCTATCACTTTAACCCCTTCCTGAATGCTCCCTTTAGTCTTTTTGCTCTCGATCTTATAATTTCCCCCCCTGATTTTCTCCCTATACTCATTCTTCTCTGTCATACAAGTGTTGCTTTCTTTTGTCCCTACAACTGTTGTTGTAAAATAGAGGTACACTAGAGCAGAGACCTTGCACGACTACATGACTGGTGTTTACAACTGAGCAAACCCACCACAAACTTTGAGTGCTACTACATTATAAATTATAAAAACAAAACCACTATTTGACATCCAAGAGACACAGATTAAACTGCTCAGAGAATGCCTGTTTTTTTAGGGACAGAAGGACACTTCTGATTTTGTTTGACCTCCTCTCAATATAAGCTGTAGAATGTCACCCAATCAGCTCCATATTCAGCCCAACATTGTACTGGAGAACCAGGACATTTCCTTTAGAAAGTTAGCCAGGCATCAGATTACCTCTGGGGAAGCAACTACCCAAAGCTATGTGAGGTTACATTTTTCAGCAATCAGGAATATATGGCTACATCTGCAGTAGCTGATGATTAAACACGCTGCCCTGAGTGCAGCCCTCCTATTTTCCCCTTAATGCCTCTGCCATACCAGGATTTGAAGGGAGAGGAGAGGTATTAATTAACTATGCCCATATCTAATTCCTCAAGTGAGAAATGAGCATAATCCAAAGGCACAGGACAGAGTATTACTGTGTTGATGTAGCATTTGGGAACTTAGGTTTGTTATTTCCTCTAAGTACAGCTGTGCATTACATATGAACAGGTCAGATAGCTGCAAGAAGAATCACAAATTTAGGACAGCAATACAAATATTTTTGACATTTAAATATTATCCAACAAAGGTGCATAACCATTCTATTTGATGTAAATGAATACTAATGACAATTCACGCATTAGAACTCTCCTGGGGTAAAGAGAGGAGGGAACATATTTATATTATTTCACATTTTTTTGTGTAGCAAATTGATTCCTTATTATGCTTGGGAGACTAATTAATTCACCCTAGTGCTGGTCTGGCCTTTTTTTTTTTTTTTTTGCTGCTGCCCAAGTGGTCACTGATTAATACAATAGAATATTCAACATTGCAAATGTTGCAAATATCACAAGTGAAAAAAACCCTGGAGACGATGTAGCTTCTGCCTTCCCAAAGCCCAGTTGCTGTCCAGCTCAATTAATCTCCTTCCTCTCCTCCATCTTTCTTCACCCATAGGTCTCTTTAATATGCTTTCACTCCAATTTATGTTTTCTCTTGTTCCAAGGGCAATGTGTCCTCCTTCTAAGGAAGCCTGATGATACAACAGAATGGGTGGAAAGCTTGACTGGCTTTACTCATACATAAAGCGAAGATCTACTTTACCAGTGTGCATTATGAGTGACAGAAATCCACATTGACAATGAGTAACCTAAAATTCTCCCTATCCCAGCCACGGGATAACTTGTGTGGCTGTAATCACTATGTGCTGATATGAGAATACTCAGCACGTGAGATCCTATGGGATCTCAGAGGCTGATCTTTGACTATGTCAAGTTTCTCTGTACAAGTGAGTTTAGTTGAACTTTATTTTGGTGATGACCTTGCCAGACTGTGACCAGGGCCAAGGCTTTTGTCTTTTGCTCACTTTTCTGCAGCTAGGATGTGAATTCTAGCAATGTTCCTCTTCTGTGCAGCTCGTTGCGTATTAGGGTAGTGATCTCAATTGAAAACCTTGCTGTCCCTGTAATACAGAAAACAAAATTATGTCAACAGGAAGAACATTAGGAAAGAAGAAGAAGAAAGGTTAAAAAATACAGCAGTGTTCACTCAACAGATTCAGCTCACTTAGCACTCTGAGACAGAGCATGTATTTCTACTCCTTTTAACAGCATGGGTATGGCTATAGAAATGTCATGTAAATTGTCTCAAAAAGTGAAAATGCTGAATAAGTTTTTCCATGTCATATATCAAGCTGTTGCTAATCACTGATACTACAGTACCTTCTCCCATTTACTCCTACCAAGGATCTTTCTCTAACAAATACTGCCTCTAACACATTTTTCTTCCTTGTCATCCTGGCCCAATTCTGCACTCATGTTTTTCCCATGCTTCTAATTTGTTGGTTTGCTGCCAGCTCTCCATGACAGATGTATAGAGTCTGAGTGAGATGAGCTAATTTTCCCCATGGCACCCCTCCTGGTGCTGTGCTTTTTATCAGTAGCTAGAAAGGTGTTGATAACACACCGGTGTTTTGGCTACTGCTGAGCAGTGCTGGCACTGCAAGGTCTTGGGAGGGGACACAGCCAGGACAGTTGATCCAAACTGACCAAAGGGGTATTCCACACCATATGATATGTGCTCAGCAATAAAAGCTCGAGGAAAGAAAGACGGGAGGGGGGAAGCATTCATTATTTATGTTGTTTTTCTTCTGAAGCAACCACTACATGTGCTTAAGTCCTGCTTCCCGGGAAGTGGCTGGACATCACCTGCTGATGGAAAGTAGAGAATAAAATATTTTGTTTACTTTTGCTTCTGATCACATGACCTTAACTTTTCCTTTATTAAATTGCCTTGATCTTGACCCATGAGGTTTTTTCCATCTTGTTTTCTCCCCTCCCTCTCCCGATGAGGAGGGGAGTGATAGAGCAGCTTGGTGGGCAACTGACATCCAGCCAAGGGCAACACACCATAACAGGCCAGAGAAAACCATCACTCACAGGCAGCTTAATGGCTCTTCAGGGAAATTTAGGCAGCCTGAGTGCCCTTCAGCCACCCCTTGATAACACCTGTGAACAAAGGCACCATATTCTGTCAGAGTAATCACCAAAGAGAAATAAGGCTTCACAAGCTTTGTTGGCAGTCAAGTCTCCTGGGTAGGATCTGAACATTGAGAAAACAGAACATAAAGGTGTCAAAGGGCTTCAGGAGACTGGTGAGACTCAGCCTCCTGAATCATTTAGACCTTCTTTATATGTATAAGGAGGAATCATTCAAGGATCTCTTGGTGCTTTATGCAGAGACAAACTCAATTCATGTACTTTGGGAGAGCTCTAAAGAAACAGAAGCACAGGGGAAAGTAGAGGAGGGGCACCACAAGGGAAATCATATGGATTTTCCCCCCAGATATTCCATTATCTTAATGGGGCTTTTAAAGAATTTGTAATGCTGTGTTGAAAAGCTTTCTGCAAACCAGGAGAAATAATGTCTCTTTCCCCTAACAGAAACTGTCTTTTTCCCCTGAAAAAGCTGTCAATTCAGATGAGATTTTGTCCTAAAATATCAAAATGTTATTTTTGTTGTACTTATGCAGGTCATTTTGCCTTTTAGTATCTATTAATTATTCTTCTTTGTCTAGGCCCATTATAAAATATCCAGCTGATGCTGCTATTCTCAGCCTGAGGAAGCTACTTTAATGTCCAATGCTGTACTGTCAGGAACATTTATAGAACTGACCTGGGTTTTTTGGCTTGTGATTTTTTTCCTTTTTTTTGTTTGTTTGCTTGTTTGTTTTTTCCTTTATTTTTATTCATTCATTTCAAGCTGTCTCTTAGTACACTTCACAAAACTATTCCCCACCTTTCTTTGTGCTCATGGCCTTCAAAGGTCTAGATCTCCTTAAATATTTTCTCTTATCTTTTTTTGTGAGTGAATTATTTCCTAATTTGAGCTAGTTCAATTTTAACTTCCTTGAATTTATTTGTCTCATGTGGTCCATTGCATATCCAACCTGAATAGAATTTGCCAAAACTTTGTACTAAGTGAACAGTATTTTTCTGCTCTGTAATATGTTTGTTTTTGCAGTAATATGTTTGATTTTTTAGCCTTTTCAGGATGACCTGTGAAACAACCACTTTCTGATCTACTTCTTCAACAGTAATTGTTCCTGCCCATCTTAATCACCCAGCATGCAGTGTGTGCCTGAGGATTTGTTCCAAGTGATTAAGATGATTTCCCAAGTATGCGCCAAATGATCCTTATTTGATTTACATTTCTCTTCATTTTCACAGTTGTCTTCAAAATTATGAAGGTTCAATACAGGTTTTGTTGTTTTGGGGCTTTTTTTAAAAGGAAATTATGCTGAGAATTTCTCACTACCTTAATGCTTCTGATGTTCAAGGATATCGGTAATTTGTGTGTATGTAACTACAAAATTCTGGTTTGCTTGAAGTTTTGTCTTGTTATTCACCCTATATTAACAGTAGCAGAGCCACTAATGTACTTCATGATATTTCTGATACTTTGCTGAATTGAAGATAAAATCTAATAGTAACCTTTGTCACAAAGCAAATTTCTTCCTCTAGAGAGATGATGAACAAGCTTTCTGGTGTGCTTATCCAATAACTCAGCTGGTCACAAGGCTTCTGTATGGCTATAAATCCAGAGCAGGAAAATTATCTGAGTTATTCTGAAGTCACTGGTAGAATAATGGAATATGAAAATGTCGCAGCAGAGATAAAAGGATTGAATAGGTGCATTTATAATAGCTGGGATAAAATTAAAAGTGTTATCTAATTTTGTGCTTTAGGACATGAAGTGAATGCCAGCTTAGTTCAGAAATAAGTCCTTCTTCTGAACAGCGTATACCCCAGAGCACAAATAGTGACTGATTAGATTAGTTGGTGACATGGCTGCAATTTTTCATCTTCCTTTGCTGCAAATGCCATTGATCATTCTCAGAGATTAAATGAACCAGTGGTATCTTGTGGCTTAGAAATTCCCTTGTTTTGAATGACTACATTTCTGCTACAACAGAACTGATTTCAGCCTGGTCCTGCCTAGAGAAAAGCCTGGTGACAATTCTCAACTGCAAGGACATTTACATATCAGTTTGCTAAATAGAATGGTACCCAAATTTCAGAATTCATCAGCACATGGTCAAGTGATCAAATTGTGTGAGATTTAGATATATGGGAGTTTTAGAAGTAGCTTGATCTCTTCTCCACCTTTCAGGTGTGCTTTTAGAAATGTGAAAGACTGAGGAATCTTTGAGTTCCTCTGAAGTAGTCAAAAGAAAGATTATAAAACCAATTTATTCCAGAGCAAATAAAATCTTTTCAACTACCTCTATTTGTTTCTTATCTACATTAAGTAATAATAAATAAATAAAAATTAGGCAAGAACCATGCCCTTTCTCAAAAAACACAGTCACTTATCCACTGTGCTACTGCAACTAAGAAACATAAAATTGATGTAAAGGAACAGCAGATTTTTTTTTTCTTCTAGAGCAATATTTTCTTGTGATGGAAGTCAATTAGAGTTGTTCTCTGAGGAAACATGTAAACATCAGAGAGAACATTTTTTGTCTGAAAAGAAACAAAAAGAGTGGAAACATTTCTGATCTAGAAAGACATTTTCATGTGCCTCCGAAAAATGAAGAGAGACAGAAAAAGAGACTACTGTGGTTTTCTAGAAAAACATAATTCAACTTTACTCTTGAAAATTCCAGAGTTCTGATTATTTCCATTAATAAAATCTACTGAAATTGTTCTGTTTCTGACACTGTCTCACTTTGCCAAAATTTTCCACATGAGTTATTTCCCTTAAGCAGTGAAGAAAAAATGCTTCTAAAGCACTGCTGCCTGTTGAGATCAGGAGTTCAGGTAGGAAGAAGTGTTTATTTCCCCCAAATGTTCTTACAGGAAGATTGTTGCTTGTCTTCATCTTGAAGTTATTTTTTAACTCTTCTGGGAGGCACCTTCCTCTTTCCTCAAAAGACTCCTGTTTGTATTAGAGTGCCTTGAAGACAAATGTGATACTGCTCTGGGAGAAGCCTTGGATCCTGCCTTAGGAAACAAAAAAGCACTATGACTCTATCGAGCTGTGTGCCTGTCCCTGTGCAAACATCTATTATGGCCTGATACATCTATTATGATCTCATGCAGCCTGAGGTGGCTGAAGGAGTTAAACAGTGAGGCAAATAATGAGGTAAACAGCCTATCTGCACAAATAAGTGTTTGAATTGACATTTGAAAATGAAAAAACCCTGAAAAGTTTGCAAAGTAAGCCAGAAGGATCGTTGGAGATGTACAGCACCAGTGGCACAGCTCCTCCGCAAGGCTCTGCGTGCTGCAGACACCAGCTGACAGGGGAGATGGAAAAAGGAGACTGGAGACATGAGAGAAGGCACCACATTTTCAAAGTTTCCAGAAAATTCCAGGGGTCATTCTTAGTTTCCAGGGACAAATTCCAATTTGGACAACTTGCCAAATGCTGTCAAAAAGGAAGAAAGATCAAACAAACCATATAAGCAAGGTCTTCCTGCCAGCTCAACAGACAGTTGTGTCTCTCTCTTTTGTGAGAGAACCCTAATTGTCAGGAAATACCACAACTATTTGCTTCAGCAGATGACAGTCAGAAAAGCATAGAGAAAACACTAAATCCTTCAGAGGAGTATGGTCAGAAAACTCCAAACTGCTTCAAGTGATGAAGTTGATATGTTTTAGGGAATTAGCACCTGACATCTGGAAGTTTTAAACTCAGTACCAAAAGCAGGAGCTGGCTGTATTCCTTCCACTATCTTGCTAATGCAGAATAAAACCATGAATTAATCTTGTTGTTTCTGGTTTGTTTTGACTTTTTATTTTTTTAAATGATGATTTTTTTTCTTATCTAGATATTTGAACTGTTTTAACTACACACATTTTTTGGCAACAGGGAGGTTGCCCTGATTTATTTGCACAGATAGCTAGTCCTTTGCTGAAGTCCTTTATTTTTGAAAGACTCGACCTTAAAAAGCTGATTTTGTCAGCAAGGGGAATCTTATATTTTTGTATTTGTTTTTTTTTCTTTAACAACATGAGTGCGTCCAATTTAACATGAGAGTACTGATGTGATCTTTTTGACCTTCTCTCTCTCTTAAAAGTCTTTGGCTTTTAAGATATATATAATATAAATACATGCTAAGATACTTGGTGTAAAAGGACTCAGACATATTGTAGCAGATAGATCAATGGAGGTGAATAAAATTAACACAGAACTAGCTAAACCCAAACAAGACCAATGGCTTCCTTGCTGCTTCACAGAAGTCTTGACATGGGTGGCATTTCTAATTTTTTTCCAGAGATCACTTGTTCTCATACTAATAGCTGTGATAAAATATCTTCTGGGCATGTCTCTAAAGCAGAGATCTAAAGTCCTCTCTAGGCAAAGATGCTTTTACAAGGAATTTCTTGGCTTTCAAGAAATTATATACTTGTCATTACACTAATGTTGTAGTTTCAGTTTTTTTATGACACTTATGCAAACACAGCAAATCTAAATAGAACATATAGTGAGGTCCCTACGTGAAAAGTCATCACATCTAATCTGATTTTAATAATACTATATTAGTATTTCAGGGTTTCCTGTTTGCTTGGCCAACAAAGACTATTATTCTGCAACCTCTCATCTGTAGTTGTGGTTGCTTTTTTGACTTGATTTGGTAACAATATTTTAGAAATGCTGAGGTCTTTCCAATGCCTTAATTCCAAAGGTCATGGGAAAAACTCTTATCCTTGAGTGTAACCACAGCAAAGTGAAGCCAGGCCCAGAGATAATATCTTTGAATGATAAAGAAAGCAGATTAAACACATGGGACTGTCCAGAGACATTTACACATAGGGCAAGCCGTTAATGGGCAATGAACTAATGACACATCTTCAGAAAATGTTTTCTCTGTGCCCAGAACCACTAACAAGATACGTAAGAGACATACACTTAGCCACATATTAGGCACTCAGCTTGGGTGACTAGTGTCCCAAGATACCCAATTTAGTTGATATAGCAGGACGAGCTTCTCCAGACAGCAAGTCAGAGCAGGAGCTGCAGAGGTGGCAGGGAATATTTCTCATCGTGTTAAGGAAGAATTGAGTCGTAGCAGTTTAATATGTCAGACCTGACTGTAAAATCTCTTTATCTGCTTGGTGCAATCAGGGATTGAAAGCATATATCTGTGCTATGAGGCACTGAACACACGAAGGCACAAGCAGTTACCTATGGGACTAAACAAAATGAGAACACTACGCAAGCAAATGAAAGAAGAAACAGAAACAGTAAGGCAGGAGAGAACAAGCCAAAATGCTACAAACATATGCACTTCTTAGTCCTTTCGTGTTATTCTTCATGTGTATTCTCCACTGGTTCAGCTGCATTGTTCTGTTTATTAAAACCATGTGGAATTTACAAAAAGCTTAAATAAGTCCAGCAGAAACATCCCACAATTATTCTAAACTGTGGGACACAGTACATTGCAGAGAGTTAAAGATGAGATGGGCAGTGCCTGTTAATAGCAAGAAAAGCCCATACAACTTGCAGCCTGGTGTTTTAATTAACAGCAAATATACCAGAGATGAACGTTATAGATCTATGCTTAATTCTCCTTTGAGTCATTGCACTTCTGTAAAGGAATCTGCAAGGATACAGTTCTATCCTGTGCATGAATGGTTTTAACCTCTGTGTGGCATCATCCTGACAGAGCTTTCCTCTTCATTTTGTATCCCTTATGTATTTCTGGGCTTCAGCCAGAACCAGAACCAAAAATGAGACACTGTAACTCTGAAGATATTTCTATCTGGGAACCCAGACATGGAAAATCTCATGAGAAAGCATGCTGTGCAACTGCCAGACAGGTTTGGTGAATTTGAAAGGTGAGAGCAGCCTGGACAAAACTTCACATTGATGATTATTTGTGCGATTTGGATGTAAACTATTAAAACTTCCTAATTAGTCTGAATAATGTCTGTGCCTATATTCACTCCACTGGGAATGGATCTGTAGAGCAGAACAGCTGGTACTGAGGACCTGTTATCACTGGGTTTATTCTGGGAGAGATTTACATCAGACAGGCTCCCAAACAATTTGCATTTTCTGAAATTCCTCTGCAATAATAACCAGAGTATGACAAGTGGAATCAAAAGCACACCTCTGACCCAAGAAGAGGTGGTAATGTACACAGGCCTGAAGGTACTTGGCAATGAAACCTCGTACCTGAATAATGCTTTAAATTATGAAGTTGTTTTATAGACATTCATTGTAGACTATTGGAAAATGGACTTTCAACAGAAAATAAATTAATCCAAGATCTCTTAAATTCCAAAACATTTGTCTGAGATTTCAACGAAAAAATATTGGTGAAAATTTAAACACTTCTTCCCCCCTCAGAAAAACATACCAAGATATTTTGATTCTCCATTTCTTGGCTCTTCGCATCACGCTCATCTGATTCACTCAGTGAGGTTCCCAAATCTTAGCTCTGTGCTTTGGAAAAACAAGATCCATCTGGTAGATGCAGACAACACCAAACAAAAAGGATTAGCTCATATGATACTTTTCTCATTTTCATTCTTAATCTTGGGAAGGACCCAGAACAAAAGTCACAATAAGAAAATAGGATTCTGTTTCCAGTGGAAGAAGTTAAGTGCCCACCTGTCAGGTAAATTAAGGTTCTCCACAGTTTGCAGCCACTCTTTATAACCAGCCTAGGGAGGCAAACTAAATAGCTCAGTGTTGCACTAGACTCATGAATTCAACTATCAGAAGCCGAATAAAGAGAAAGCTATGACTAATTCACTGCCCAAGAAACTACTATTACTGATTATTACACTGTCCAAGAAGTGAGAAAACAACCAGAGGTTTCCCTCACTTTTAGTTCAAATTCAGGTGGAGTTTGATTTAACACTAGATGAAAAATAAGTCAGGTATGTGGATTTTGTAGCTGTGAAACCTCTAACTCCCTGTATGTTACATGGCCTCTCCACATACAAAGAAAAGCCAGACCAAAAAGCAATTCTTGCCTGCTGAAATGGAGTGTCACCACTACCATCAAAAGTACTATTTAACTGATACACATGTAAAAGCTGTGCATTTCATACAGTAGAAATAGGGGGACACACGCAGACAGTATAGAATTATAATACACTATGTTTAAAATAAAGAGAGGCACATCTCAGTTCAGGGGTCATTCAGTGTCTGCAACACCTCTGGGTACACATAAAAGATTTGATTTTTCCAAGTCTGAATGCCTCTATGGTAAAAACAGCCTGGGAGAGCCTTATTTTGCCAAGGAGTTTGCTATTCAAATGTGATGCATGTAATTAAAGGCATTTGCATCAAATTTCCGCATCCTCAAGGCTCAGCTTAGAAACATACACATCTGTCACAACCTGACATGTTCAATGAAAGAGGAAATAGAGTTGAAATCACTACAGAGGGGTTATTTTTAACTGGAGAACAAGTCAAAATACAAAGGAAGGAGACAAGAAAGGAAAGCATGCAGGGACTGTCAAGAGCATGTCAAAGCTGCAATGTTAATGGTAAAAAATCAGCATAAAGCTTTTTAATTTCATGTCCTTCATCTTCAGGTCTCAACAGTTATAATAATTCTTAAACATGTGATGTGTTTTTTACCTAAAGGTTAATGATCTTTATTTATAGAAACTCAAGGAGAAGCTCATCACTTCCCATGGATGGCAACAATCTCCAGAATAGATTTTTATTCATGGGAATTACTGGGAAGATTTAGCACACCTGGGCCTGTTGATGTTGTCTTCAAATTTTAGGGACCAGACAATGTTCTCTTTCAAAATGTCCTTCAGATTATGTTGGTGTTTTATCAGACTGCATAAAGAGGGTTTTTGGCTAATAGTGCCACATACCTCTGCTGTATGACTTTTACTATTAAAATTTTCTTTTCTTGAGGATAATTTTAGGTAAATGGTATTTACCCAGTGTTCTGTTTTCAGCTGGGATAGATTTAATTTTCTTCCTAGTAGCTGGTACAGTGCTGTGTTTTGGATTTACTTAGAGAGTAATGTTGATAACACATTGATATTGTAGTTGTTGCTGAGCAGTGCTTACAGGATTTGTCAGCTTCACATGCTCTGCCAGTGAGGAGGCTTGGGGAGGGCACAAATAGCTTGGATGGGACATACCAGGACAGCTGATCCCAGCAGCATGTTCAGCACACAAAATAGGGAGAAAGCTGGCCAGGGGCCAATGCTCAGGAACTGACTGGGCATCGGTTGGTGGTGAGCAACTGTTTTTTCATTTGCATCACTTGTTTTTCTTGAGGTTTTTTCCTCCCTATTTCTGTTATTTTCTCCTTTATTACAATTTTATTATTATTATTATTTCAATTATTGCACTGTTCTTATCTCAACCCATGGGCTTTCCTACTTTTACCTTTCTGATTCTCTCCTCATCCCATGGAGGGGAGAAGGGGAGAAATAAGTGAGCAGTTGCGTGGTGCTTAGTTATTAACTGGGTAAAACCACAACCTCCAGGCTGTTGAGGACCTCCAGATTCCTTCTTTAGAGCCATTTTGGATGCCACACTGGTACCACTTAAAAATAATGCCAGTAGTTATGCGAGCAAATTTCCTCTTCTGAAGGTAACATCCTGCTTTACAGTTAGGTAATGTTCCAAACCACGGGCATCTAGCTGAGACTACAAAACCAGCTTAATCAGGGTTAAACTCCCAAATTCCCACTGTTGATTGCACTAGGCTTAGTAGAACAAAAATATGCAGAAGATCGAGAGTTGAATCAAACAGCTCTTCCTTTAAGCAAGGTGAATATTTTGAGTTGAAATCCTGGTCAACTTAGGTCCATGGTAAATGCTTATTATGACAGCCTTCTATTTAAAGCAACAGAAAAAGCTTCTCTGGCAAACTAACAAAACCCCAGACAGTTAAAACATTCAAAATTTAAAAGAATAAGGAAAGCTTTCATTTTAACACTAGCTCTTTTTCCCTTTCCCTTTGGATGTAGAGAAATTTTTTTCTCATGTTGCCTCTTCCTTGACTGTCTTTCTGTTGGTAATGGAGGTGGCATTAATTGCCCTCTTGCACGTCAGTGTTATCTAAAATGAGCTGCTGAAGCTGCTGCTGTTGATCTCTCTTATGACCACGAATATGTTTTGTTGGAGACATAATAGGACAAATATCCAGAGAGTGAGGAAGAAAGAATAGCAAAGATAAATGTGCAGCTTCTGATTCTGCAGATCATTGCATAAAGTGTCTCTGTAAGAGAAACAAGTTTTGGTACATATCCTTATCAGCTGCCTAGATCCGGGTAAACATACTTCACCTACTGGTTATTTGAGACAGAGCTGCCTTCCTGCTCACAGGCTGAGAGCAGCACGGCCACAGTCTTCTTTTTCTCAAATTAGATTCTTTTCCTTAGTAAAATGCAAAGAAGGAAGAAAGGAAACAGAGTCAAGGATAGAAAGAGTGCACACTCAGAGGTGGGCAGCAGTGGAAAGATAAGCAATCCTCCAGGTGGGAAACATTAATTTTTTTTGTGGCACATTTTGTTCACTTTTCTCAAAAGGTTGGAGAAATAAAGGGAGACTGACAACTCTGGTGGAAGCTGTGGTCTCAAAGGCTTGCAAGAAGGTCAGAAAGGGTGGAGAAGGTTATTTATTTCCACCCATTTGTAATGCTGGTTTCAGTATTAAATTAAAAAATCTCAGAAGAGGTGTTTTCTCCATCCTCTATTCTGCTCACACTTCTTTCTGATGTTTCTGTTCAGTTCAGGGACTGCCATTTGTTTAATAGCAGAATGTAAGCCAGGTGGTTAAATGGTACCAACAGATTTAAAACTTGATTACATCCATCTTTACATCTTTAATTTTAAGCTAAATGTATAATTTGCAATTGTACTTTTTTTGTCTCAGTCAGCATATATTGTCTGTACTTCACATTCAACCTTGAAAACACACACATTTCCTTTTGAAACTTTTACAGGAACCTTCAAGTTTTTGATTTTCATCTTTTTATTTGCATTCTCCTTCTGCTATAAGATAAGGCCTTAAGTGATGAAAAGCATTTCATCTGCACAACTAGAGTTATTGATTTAGCATCCAAAAAGAATTCATCATCAGATTTATATCCTGCCCTCCATTAATTTAACTAGGCTTCCACAACCATAGTCTCTGGAGACAAGCCTACATGAAGAAATATATTCTCTGTTAATTCCATGTTGAAAAATCAGTGTAGTGTCCCAGAACTCAGTGTTAAAGTTCATCTTACTCAAATTTAAAAAAGTTTCACTCCTTTACATGCTACAATGGTATTTTATGTTGCAGTCACCAGTGACATGAAGAGAACAGATGCTGAATGGTACCTGAACCAGGTAGAGATTAAATATGGTCTCAGAACCCACAGCAGTTCTGTTCTTATGATCCTCTGCCACCCTTTCTGACTTCGTGGGGGATGTTTGTGGGATGCTGGTCTATGGATGGAGTACCTCATCCCAGGCATTGGGAGCACTATAGCATAAAGTTCATCAGTGCATATTTCATCCATCATAACAACAACTGGCCGTGTCAGTGGGAACATAAACACAAATGACCTTCAATAAGACTGGAATGGTCTTCAGGACCCACGAGCATTGTTAACTGTCGTGGCATTTATGGATGCTTTGATGTACAAAAAAGCATGATAGTTACATTTCCAATTATGAGTTTAGAAGGCTAATTTATGAAAACCATGTTTGACAATAATGCAGCTGAGGCCTCTTTTAGTAGTCCTGATGTTACATCAGATGTAAAGGATGCTGCATGGACTTATTCCACACTCCAACCAAGAAATATATTTTTTTCTTTAATATAAGCAGCTAGTTCTCTACAATCATATTGCAGACAACTGAGTTGCTCAGAGATTTTCATGTCAGCTTCATGAAGCAGTAAGGAAGGCTTCCCTGCAGTCCAAAGCCCGGAGTTTGCTGCCATGACTTCCAGTAGGTTGTGTGAACAGGGTGGGAATACAGATGCCCATTTAGATTATTTTAAAGCCATCCCAAAACAGTAGCCTGAGGAGCCTAGTGATAGCAGTGCTCAAGTACTTTGCTATGTATTTGGTCTCATTAGAATTACTTTCTTCAGTCTTTTCTCTCCTCCTGTCTTTTCTTTCCCAGAAGCCCTGAAGTAGAATGTCAAAACAAACAGTACTCAACTGGGAGACAAACATTTGATTTTGTGATGTTAAAGTGAGTTTCAGATGAGGTGAAACTATCCTACAATGCCCCAGAATACATCTCAATTCACACAGGGGAAGAACTTACCTAAAAATGAAATAGCAACCTAAATCTACAGAGAGCTGCTAAATCACTTCCATATTCCAGCTGATATAATAATTTCTAGGAAAGCTCCACAAAGGCCTTCATACAAGTATGAGGAAAGTAAGCTGAGACATAAACATTAGGTTATTTGTGCAGAAGGCCAAGGACATACTAAAGTGTTTTCCTATTTTTCTGTTCTTCATGTTCTGTGAAAAATCAATATTCCTCTCAGACGTGTTATATTGTACATTGAGTTGCATAGCAGTACCTTTGCACTGCATGTACCTTACTCTCTTTGAAACTGCTGGAGGCTTGGATAGAATTCAAAATAATGACAGGTTCTGCTAAAAAGTCTGAATCAGAAACTTCAGATCTGCTTCCTTCAGTTGAAAGTAGTGGAATTAGTCTCTTTTTTTTTATTTTTTTTTTTTCAGGGCTAGGGTCAGCCCTTAAGGAGGACAAAAAATTGGACCAATTGAGGCATTATGTTCTGACCAGGCAAGAGTAAGTGACCTGATTGCTGCAGTGGAACTGGGGAACATTCGAGAGATCGCACTGACCTTGTAAAGTCCAAGTGATGCACACCACTGGAAGAGAGTGGTTCTTATAAAGACCAAGAGTAGTCTTGCCATGACAGCAAAACAAGACAGAAAAGAAACTATTTCCACATGCAAACTTCCAGCAGTCTTTACTGCCCCGAACATAAAGAATCAGCGACCAAGATGACATTTCTCTTGTGCATTTAACAGCTGCAATGCAGTCAAGTCCCACTGAAACCAAGAGAAAAGGGATGTAGTTTTCACACTATATGTCAAAACAGTCTAGAAAACGTCATCTTTCCTTCCTCAGCATTTATTCTGTTTGTCTTGGTTACCTTGCAATACATGACCAGAACAAAACAAAACAAAAGCATTTTATCACCCAAAGAAAACTTACCAGATTTGAAACATTTTTGCCTTCCATTTAAGGACACACACACACACACACACACGCAAAAAGACGTGAACATTTTCACAAACTGAAAATCTCCCAAAAACTAGATAAAATTTTCCCTAATTTTATAGTTTGTTTTCCGTTTCACCAGATATGATTACTTCTGCAAATGAAAATTTAAAACAAGAGAGTAAAGCAAAGCAAAAAGTACTTCTGAGTGTAAGAAAATTTTTGGTTGTTTAGTGTGTCAAAATCAAGCTTTAGGTGATTTCCATGTCAGCATATTGCAAGAACTGGCAAGTGAAATTGAAAGCAAAGTGCCTCAAGGACGGCTGTAATTTTGTCTCAAAATGGCACTTTTCCCCTGAAAGCCACAGTGAAGTGAATATATCTTGAGAGTTCAATGAGTGCTGATGTGATGCCATTGTTAGAAAAGCTGATGCAAACCTACCAGATTGTTCTTCAGTACCACATGTATGATGATCTGCAGAGTTGCTCTCTGATCTCCTGTGCACCAGACATCTACCAACCGGTTGCCTGGAAAGGACTCAATGACATAAGTAGATAAAATTCCAGAGTTACATAGCAAAATTTATCAAATTAGTTTTCAAATGGAATATGTGTTGACCTCAGCTCTTTCCTGGAGCAGGTTAAATTTTAACAAAATCAGTATTTTCCAATAGACAAATATCCTCGAATCCCTGCTCAACTCTCATATAAACTTTCAGTACTACTGCCCTTTGGAGACACACACATTTGCTTTAGCCAGGCATTGTGCCATTTCTTCATCAACTCAGTCTTAGTATTCATCTTGTATTTTACATGGGAAAGTGAACCTGAAGAACAAGAAGAGGATCTAAAAGAGGATAGTACCTCATTAAAAAGTACCTTATAAAAAAGGAACATCAATTGACCTGGAGGCAAAATAATTTTATTGCAGCTCCCTCAGCAGTGAAATACAAATGACTACAGCCTGTTTTACTAGGAAAATTAAGCTCTGATCTTCTGTTCCAAGCATCCAGCATTTAATACATTAAAATATGATTTAACCTTCTAGTCAGGTTGGCACTGGTGTACTACTCTGACTTGTGTACTACCCTGACTGAGGACACAGGAGATGTCCTCTAATGCCTTGGTACACAATGGCACCTACTACAAGCACAGCTGACAGCACTGAGACTGAATTTGCTGTGTAACCCATTCTCCATGATCAATTATTCAGAATTTAGGCTACCGTTTGGAGATGAAGTTTATACATTATGTCTTTTTGCCTTCCCACCCACAACTGACAGACTGGGTAATTTCAACAAAAATTATTCTTTATCACTGCTGAAATCATGGTGAAGGGAAAATACATTACGTTGGTTTGATTGGGAAGAGTCCTGGTCTTCATTTTTCTGAATACTGATTTCCCCTTCAGTCTCTGGAGATGTCATTTACATTTGGGAACAGAATAAACTCTTGTCAATGTCTTTTGCCGTGTGAAAAAATTGTCCAAATTTGATCAAGCCATAAGGCTGGGAAAAAGCAATTTACATACCATGTGTTCTCTAGAAACTTCATATTCTGTTACCCTAATCTTCAAAGATTTCATCTAGAGAATAATGTTGCGGTCTAGTCTCAGAGCTCTGCTCTCTACATCAGGGTATACTGAAACCTAATGTACTGACAATTCTGTGGAGCTTGCTTTAAGAAAAAGTTACAAAAAGCAGTGCACATTTATTTTAATAACAGGTTTTGTATGAACTAGAAATCGTTGAGAGTTAATTTAGTAAGGGAAACTGTTTATATAATGTAAGTATTCCTGATGATACCATGTATTTTGCTGTTTTGGAAATTAGCAAAAGAAGACTGTCAAGAAAAAAGAACAGGTAAGAGTGGTCTGAGACAATCCATTGTAATAACAAATGAAATGACATGTACTATAGGAGGAGTTCATGAGTTATGGTAGCAAGTTCTGTGACCCATAGTCATGGGACTGGTATGTCTACACAGCAAAATTAAGGAAATGTTAATTTGGGAGATATTAAGATGAACACAAACAATAGGGAACCAGGAGCATTAACAGATTTGGTCTAACACATTAAAGATTCCAACTTCATTTGTTCTCCATTTTGGGATTGGCAAAATTTCATAATTGCAGTTTTGGCATACATCTGTTTGCTTGGCTTATCTGATAAGTGTGCTCAAGCAAGGCTATGAGACTTTGTAGGCATAATACTTGTGTGATATCTTTTGCTTTGGAAACAGATCTTAAACAAATCACCCTCATCAAATTGAATTTAAATTAATTCCTTCAACGGCTATGAGTGCTAACCAGATGTGTTCATACATTATTTTAGGAAAACAGCAAAGACATAAGGAGAAGAAAAAAGATCAGGGACCAATTTGAAGGGAACAAAATGAAGTCCATGCATATAATGGAGAAGATATCTCCCCAGACATCCAAAAGGTTTTAAAGATTTCCACATCTTTGTTCATTGTCTGAAAGATATCAGCTGTGAAACAACCATGAGAGGGAAGGGTTTGCTGGCTGACTTCTACAAAAAACTTACTAGGAGTTAAAGAACAAACTATTTAATTCTAGAGAAAGGCTGGGAATTAAACAGAACATTCAAAAAGTGGTGGTGGGCAGTAGGGGAGGGAGTAGGAAGAAAAATAGGTAGAAATAATAAGAAAGCACTGCTTTGGCACAGGTGGAGAAAAAACTAGCAGAGGACATCCAGAGCAATAAAAAGGGATTCAACAAATAAAATAGTTTCAAAAGAACTTCTGGGAAAAGTTGGATCTGGTGCTGAATGGAGAAAGGGCATAGTGATGGATGATTTAGGGAAGGCTAAAGTGTTCCCTGCCTTTCTTGCCTTGGCAAAGCCTGCTCCAGTACTTAAGTATGTACCAGCACAGCCAACAGAGAGTCAGACATCACTGTGCAAGGAACAGGTGCTGTCATGCTGAGCTGCACTGGCTAATCACAATGTGGACTGCTCAGTCTGTTGACCCTGAATTGATGGTGTTATTTTTGTCTGTGGTCATTAGTTCTCTAGACAATTTTACCTACAAGAACAGGAAAGGTGGAAAGAGGAAAGGATGAAGTAACCCACAAGCCTTACAAATACTGAGCTTTTCAAGTGTTATTCCTGTATGTGGCACAGTACTTTTGGAGATGGCACATTTCTGTGCCCAGTGTGAGGGGATGGGGTAGCACACTGCAGTGCTGTGTGCATGAAGAAATGCTTGTCTCTCCCTTTCTACCTTGTCCTTCATGCTCACAACTCCCTGCTTCCCAAAATTAACATTTGAATTGAAAGTTCAAAAGGTGTCAGGGCTAACAAGGATTACTCATACAAATCAAAGGCAACCAAAACACCTCACAATCTGCCCAGTCATAATGCCTGCATTAATAAAAAACCCAGTCAAAATCCAGAGTTTAAGTCATCACTTATGAAAGCTCTTCATGTTTTCTGTGCTTGGAGAGCAATGTGCTACTCTTAATCACAATGATGTAAAGAAATCTATTCAGAAATCCACAATTTCATTTTAATGTGGCATCTGCAATGACTAAGCTGGCAGTAAACACACAACACAGAAGTTCTGCTCCTTCACCTTAAAAGACTCACAAGTGAAACATCCTGTGTACCCATTCACACTCCAGATGTTAATGGACCCTAGAGTTATTCTGGTAGGAAAACTGTATCAGATGCTTTCTCTAGAGGAGAGAGGGAGGGAAGATTCTGTCCTGAGAAGTGAAAGCTCTGGGCAAGAAGACGAGAATGGTGATTTGCTGCTTGGCAGCTGGTCATATGAATAGTTTTAGACAGAAGCAAGAAGATTTTCTGACATATAAGTTTCTCAATTTTTCCCTTTGCAAGGGCACTTTCACTACAAGATCAGATGATGTTTAAGCGCCAGCCTATCTTATTGTAAGCTTAAACATAAAGATAGTATTTTTCTCAGTGGACTTCCCCTAAGCCACAAATGCATCTGGTTTTCCTGTGCTGTTGGCTGTGTGTCCTTCCTGCTGTTTGGTTCGATAACTGTCACCTTCACACAACCAGTTTTACCCCAGCCATCGCCGTGGTCTGGATGCTCAGCTGATACACGTCTGTATAGCTCCAAGGCTGTCAGCACAAGCACACAGATTAGGCCTGTGTCTATCCCCTGGACAACTTCATTCTTTACAAACCAGAGGTTTTACCTTTTCTTTGCTCAGTGTTTAAGGAGAGCAAGTTTTGTCCAAAATAACTGGCTTAAAAAAATTGCTAAGCTGGTGTATGTTGGTACTTATGATTTGCATTCTTGATTGTTACAACTCTCATAAAATGTTTATAAGTTGTCACTTAAAACGATACTTTCAGAGACAAGACATATGGCAAGTTAACCAAAACAACACTTTTATGGAGAGACTTGCTGCTCACAGCAGCTGGCATACAGCTATTTAACAGGATACACTCACCCCTCAGAGTCTTACCCAGGAGGCATCCAGTCCTGAAAATGCTGCACTTCACTGCAGACAGCAGTAAAAGGTAGATACAGCAAAGCAAATATTTTAACTTGTGTAGCAGAAGGAGTCTAACCAGGGCTGCAGTCTAACCTTGCTGTGAGCTGTTCAGCAGGGTAAAAAATGGTGCTTTCCCAACTGAACCTATCACCCGTCCTTGGAATTGGGACTGTAACCACAGCAAGTGGCAGTGGGGCTCATTTGGTGAGTAAAAGTGAAATTTTAATGATCACAGAAAGAAAGCAAAGGACTTAAAGATGTTTCAGCAGGAGAATTTTAGCTCCATGTGGCCAAGAAGCATACATGAACTCTGCTGATGACTTTCTGTCTCACATCCTGTCATCCAGGGACAAATGCCATTACATTCAAGATCATGGGAATTTTACAAATAATGTGCCTGCAGTGATTTTCCAACTACTGTAATTTATACTGGATGAGTACTTGGCTAAAACACTGTATTTCCAAACCTAACTAATCCATTTAAAATTAATAAAGAGATGAATTAAAAAAATATTCTGAAAGAGAGTTTTTCAGAGAAAAACATTTCACAGCCTGCCACGAAGACTTCAGATGATCTTTAAATAAAGAGCCAACAAAAATATAAATTGAGACATATGTTATCCCCAGGAGTACAGAAGTTACATTAGCACTAAAAATATTTTATTGTTGTATTTTTTTATAAACTGGAAGGTGTCTGTATATCTACTCTGTAACCAAAGACAAGTGTATAAACAGCCAAGTGCCAGGAGAGCCTCAGGAAGACTTCTCGATAACAAGTTGCAACTGCAATAATAGAAACTACTTGCATTGAATCCTTTTCCCTGCTATCCAACTTCCTAACACACAAACAGAGCTAGGGCAAAAGAATTATATTCTGATTACCTTGGTGAGGTGTGCTCATATACTCAAGTGAAATTCCTGTGCAAATTTATTTATTTTTTACAGAAAAGACTCAAAATGGATTTTGGACAGCACCTCAGTAAGGCTCATTATTTCCTCTCCTCAGCAGCAACCTCATCTTGCTGGAGAGTAGCAAAAGTAACAGACTTTAAAATGATGGTAAGAGGTGTGCAGTTGGGCCTGGGATGGAGAAAGATGCCTTTAATCTTGCCTGGGCACACAATAAAAACCTTGCTGAGGAGGCACTCAGAGAGAGAGAGTACAGACAGTCTAAATTTGGAAAACCTCTCACCCCAAGATGGAAGATTACTCCAAATTCTAGTGATAAAAGGCGCCAGAAGAGGAGCCTAGAGGATCATTTGCAGGGGACAGGCAGCATAGCCACAACCAGACCACCTGAGGGAGGTTAGAAACATTTCTGTCAGAGACATGTGAGATCACTGCTGAACTGTCACGTAGCCAAACCCTCTCCCAAACTCAGCTTCACTGGCCCTGCATCAAGTGAGTTGGAAAAGGATCAAAATTCACTGCAAGAATTCAAAAGAGAAAAAATCCCAAATCTAGAAGCAGTTTAAAAAGTGTCTAGGCTAAGTAATAATTTTTTCCTTAGAGCTGAGTTATCCTAAACAGAAACTAACTCAAATTTCAAAGTTATTCATCATCCAGTGACAGGCTATAAGCTGAGTTGAAAGAAAATAGAAAGAAACAATTTTTTATATATATATATATATTTGGCCAAACCATTTGCAAATATCTCTGAAATGAGATTTTGAATGTAAAGATTCTGAAGCTGTCTCAAAAGTCCAGTGAAAATAATGTTATGAATTTTTTATTTGAAATCAGTCAAAACATTTAATTTTATTTTTTTTCCCTTAAAGTTGCAGCACTTGGAACCAGCTGACTATGAAATAATTTCACCTCAGATGAAAAATAAATTCTACTTTCCAGGGTTGTGAAAGATAAATATTTTAAAACATTAAATAGATGCAGGAAATAACCCAAAAGATAAATAAAACACAATATCTATGTATTTTATAAAACAACAACTAAAATCAAATAACCTTGCAATTTTCAAGTTCAACTCATGATTACAGAGTACTTACGTTTGGTGCCACTACTTCAAAAACTTCATTGATCAACTAAATGAACCAGTCAGCCCTCTTCTGAGATTGGATTTTTTGGAAGCAAAATGAGATCTGGGGGTTCAAACAGAGAAGACACTTGCACGTACCTAAGTGTTGTGCTGCAGTCTAATAAGAAAGTCAGCTTTCTCTTTGCAGCAGCTGAAACTTATTGAATTTAACTTTGAAACACTTCACTCACAGAGGCATATGCACATATCTTTTAAACTACTGTTGTTGAGAGTTAAATATTGAACATATTTCAACATTTGCATCTCAGGTCAAATAGCCAGCTATTTGCATTTAAATGGATTATCAGAATATATTTCTTGTTCTTGTTACTCTCTGTGCTTTTCATGTGGCTGTTTGATATGAACAATTCTACTGATGCAGACAGGCTTTTAGTAATCAGGGCAGGAGACAGGTTAATATACTTAAAATTAGACTTAATGCTATTCCCACGTATACTATCACACTGATATCAAAGCCTTGTATGGAGCATCTTTTCCCAGCTCATTCAGCTTCATTCATGCAGGAACAGAGGCTTGAGAGACAGGCTGATGTAGCAGCTTGGTATAAGAGAGAGATAACCTAGTAACAATGGAGACTGGGATATTGGGATACTGTGCTTCCCTGCAGTTAACTCCAATCCAACATTACTCCTGCCTTTGAACCTGAACAAATCACTGTCTGATGACTCTGTGCAGCCACTGCTGCAGGAACAACACACAATTGCTTTGCAGAGATGCAGTTACATGTCTTAACTGGGTTGTTACAGGAGCACAGCAGCAAAGGTTGAGGTAGGCCTTATGGAAGCTGATGCTGAACTGCTCTATTTTTATCCAGCCTGTTGGAAGCATCACACACTGTCCTTGTAAAAATCCACACAATAATCTGTCAATCTAATGTTTTTAATTCAGTTGCAGAAAGAAGATTTATGTTAGATGTTAGCAAGAAAAAAACCAACCCTAATTTGCTTTTACTTGTGGGTAAGGTCTATAATAAATCACCTATGGACACCTAGGGAGGCGGGGGACTCTCCACCATTAAAGCTCCATAGCAGCAGGGCAGAGAAAGAGCTTTCTGACATGGGATCAGTGGTAAGAGGAGTTCATAAGGAGGCTGTGACGAGCTGAGAGGATTTTTCAGGGGTCTGTCCAGCCTTAATTTCTAATGTTTAATGAAATCTGGTTGAAAATACAAACATTTTGCTGGTTGCTTGTTACAAATAAGTGTGGCTCAGTCACATACCTCTTTGATGGGAACATGCACCACTGGAGGATATTACAATATCAGGAGGAGCTCAGTTAGGCTACAGTCACTTCCTTTCTCTGAGGTACAACCACCCCCTTGGTTCCTCAATTGGCAAAGAGCTTCTCCTGTGCTCTTGCTGAGGCTCTTGCTGGCAGCAAACAGGCAGCCAGCAATGTGGCAAGTCCTACCCAGTGCCTGATTGTACTTGTCTCACTGGTACAACCACAGGGAAGAGGAATGATAGACACACAAACACAGTAGCAACAAAAAAAATTAGAGTGTGAGTTATCTCAGAGACATATTCACATTTCCAGCTGAGTGAAACTCAGTGGGAACTATCTTGGCTGACACTGAAATTTTCAAGTTAACTTTGAAACAGCAAAGTTGTCCAAGTCTTTATACTACCCATGTTTTAAAAATCACCACCTGAAGGATTTATAGCAGGGTGCATGGGCAATTACATAGTTGTATTTGCTACTGTGGAAATACATTTTCTGAATGGTGAAATCTATGAAAAATATATCGAATGAAGTTCTGAAAAACAATATTTTAAAATTAAAACTGAGCTCTGGATGTAGCAACACCGGGAAGCTTTAGCCTCAAGGAAGTCATGAAACGCCGGGGAGTCAGCAGAAAAGTGCCACCAAGTCTTGCTGGGATTGATTTTGTAGAACTAGCTCTGTGTCATAGAATGGAAAAATAAAAGGAGAGTCAACTAATCAAACTGGCGCTCTCACAGCTGGAGAGCTTTGCCTACAAAGGGGTGCAACAGTGAGTCAGAACACAATGGTAATAACTCCTGCTCTCTTGAACTGTGAATATTTTCCAAGCAATCCAGCACTATGACATGAAACTCTCAAGAATTTGGTCCTTTAAGTATCTTTTTCAAGTTTTAAGCTTTCCATTGGCCCTTGGTCATGAAAAACTATTGAACTTTCCAAAGGTTTTTTAGAAGACACAGGGATGAATCTACAGATGCAGAGGGGGTCTCTTCTTGTATCTAAATCATGCTAAAAATCATGCGCTTTGGTGCATGTCACCAGACAGCTTTCAACCTTCCATAGATAAAGCAGGAAGAAAGAGAGAAATCTGGCTAACACCTCCCCTAAATATGTTTTTTTTCTTTTTTATATTGAAGGTGGTTTGAAAATGGAAATCCCACTACTAAGTGAAGAAATCCAAATTCATTTAAATCATTTGAGGCAGCAAGACAGATAGGAAGTCCAAATACCCTCTGTTACTCAGGAAGGTCCAGCCTTCATTTCTAGAGGGACTTCACAGTAAATAAAAAATAATAAGGAAAAAAGAATCAAAAGAAAATTTATTTGTTAGATAAGAAGGGAAGTATCTCTGTGAGGGATTCTTCTGGACTTTGGGGGAACAATAATTTCTTTCCTACTGATGAGGCACCAGGTTTTATGGACTTAGATTATGCAAATAAAAATATTATTTTTTTTTTAAATTTATCCAATCTTCTCAAGCATTTTACAGCTGTGTATTATAACTCTCCGTAAAGTTATTCTTAATTTGCCCTGATAAGTTTGGGAGGAGGATTGAGGCTTGCAGAAAGCCAATGTAACTAGACTCCAGATGTGATCTATGCAAAAGCAGCAATGACAAAAGCTGAGGTGTGTGAATAAAAGTGCCAGGAACTGTGCGTTTATTGCTTACCAAATCAGATATTCACCGTCAAAAGTTCAAAAACTGACAATAAACTTAACTGTTGCATCTTTAAACTTATTTATAACTTACAAAGAGAGCCTAGTGTCTCGTTTTTGTCTCTTGGATAAAGTTTACAGCCAGCAAGAGATAATAAAATCTAGGATGAGCTCATATTGCCGAGAGAAAAATCAAGACCTGTATGTGTTGGTGGCTGTCAGGTGAGATATTTTATACCTCATTAGTGTCGGAGCAGTTATTGCTTTTTCTTCCTTTATGAATAGATCATGTGATAGCATGCCTCGCTCTCACACTCCTCACCAATCTGTCACAGCAAACCTGGCTGTAACAGAAATAAGGTATTTCTTGCCTGACTCCTTTTCCCTTCAATACTTGCTTCTGATGAGCCATGCTACCCAAACCAGTCTAGGTATCATGCACAGCTTTTACCCTGATATCCAGATGTTGGAAACTGTTCTGATATTCCCTTCTCCTTGGACCTCCTCAGCATTGGCAAATGTGCTCCCTCACCAGCATGGCATGGGAGGGCTCTAGCTGACCTTTCCTAGAAAGCTCTCAAAGTTCAAAGCACCACAGCTCTCTGTATCATCCCTGGGCAAAACTACAGTTTTCAGAGCAGCAAAAGCACTGCTGAGCAGTATTTTCACTTAACACACTAAAGATTATTCAGGATAGTGGGTCAGCGTCTCCCTAGCAGAGAATACTTTCCTCATGGGAGCTGGCCATGTGTTCTTCCCTCAGATCTGAGCTGGAATGGCCTTTACTAAGATTCTGGCCAGACAAAAGTTGCATTCTTTTTTTTGTTGTTGTTGTTGTTTTTTCTTTTTTAGTTTTGTGCTGAGATAACACAAACCATGTCCAAACTGCGGGGAAGATGCCCCAGCGTTCTCATATAGTTCAGGGGAGAGATGAAAAGGAGAAGTAATGTACATTAATTTGACCAAGAGACAAAGCAACATGGGGTGGGATTCTACAGACACATAGTTGGGAAGAAAAGCACATAAAAACACCTAGTCCCTGTTTCCAGAAGTGTTAATACACTCTACAATAATTGCTCATTATTTTAAATCCATAATGAGCCTGCCCGAGGCAAATGGAGACCACTGAAGTTATTTTTGGGAAATCGATTATTTCTTTCACTCTGTGTTACCGTTTGCAGGAAAATCTATTCAGTTAAAGAACTACAGCTAAATATTGTTTTTCTTTTTTCAAAAATACACACTTATTATTACCGTATTGAGTGAAGGGCATGAAGTTGTGTAAGCTTTAATTAATCCACTGAACCATCAGTTTATATTCCACTGCAAACACTGCCATCTGCTACCAGTCCACGCAAGTTTGCTTCCCCGACATTATCTGATTAGGTAATTAGCCTATGGAACAATACCCAACATAAACCATTATTGTTCTATTAAGTGTGATCTGTTTGAGAACTAAAGAATGAGCTAATACTGTTCCATTTCTGTGACTCATACCTCAATCAACACCCATCCAGAGAATGACAAAACAATTCAGAAAGGAAGGGGGGAAACAACAACAACTTCAGAACCACATGAAAATCATGTCAATAAAATTAGGCATGAGTACTGTTTATTTCAGAATAACCTATGAACAAATATAAATATAAGCACGACAATCCATAATCATTTCTCTCCAGAGAAGGAATGAATCAACACCAATGATGATCTACTTATGACACAGGCTCCTTCATAGAAGCGTGGTGAAACATAGTTTGTCATCAAAACTCAGGAATTTAATAAAAGCCATGAAAGGTGTAATCAGGAAGAGGCAGAACAAGGCAGCATATAATCTTTATTCGCTACAGTAAAAAGAGGCTGCTTCCAAGATGATACCTGAGCTAAGCTTGTGAGGGAAACAAGTAATGAAGATTCAGCGAAGAAGAACTGAAATATATCAGCACTGTCCTATACTGTGGCTGTAGTGCAAAGTCTATCACTATTTGGCTGAGTGTTTTTTTACTTTACCCAGCTCTTGACCTCAGGTGATTACAACATGAACTCTGATTTTATTTTGCATGAGATCACTAGCCTAGCCTGGGGCAGAGAAAAAGTTAGCAAAGTCAGCCCTAAGTGCATGGAAATCACAACAAGCATATAAAAAGTCTGAGTTTAGGAACCTGGAGGCCTCACACATCATCACTACCGTTTCAAAACATTGAGGTCAGGATTTACTTGACCAAATTTACATGCCAACATAGTAAGTACCTACATTTCAGCTTATTCTTTCCACTCCTTTTGTAGTCAAGAGAATACTGCCCCTCATGTTGGCAACACAAATGTTTTCCATCACATTTATCGAGAATAATTTGCAAAATCATTGTCTGTCGAATGGCATAGACTGAAGACTACGTATCTGCAAATTTTAGTTCTGGATCAGGCTTTCTTAATTTCAGGTGTCCTTCCCTTCCAATAGGCTCTGCTTCCCAGTTAAACCAGATGTCCTGATGTTGGCTTCTCAGTCCACAGTGGCCTTCAGCAGGAGCTGGGTGCTAAGCTCCCTTGTAAAAGCCATACAGGAGCCATGGAGAACTGCTCTGACCCCTGTGCCACCGCATTTTATTTCTAAAATAAGTCAAGATGTGCAAACAGTATAGCACTAAATTTGTTAGACTGAATAACAAACCTTGACCTATTGGGCTGAATTTCCTCCTCCCTCCACATTAAGAGAGTAGGAAGAACCCTACAGAATCAGGTCAACCCCCCATGGTCTCTACTGCAAAACTGCACAACAGCAAATTCCTGTGGAAGAATACATGAATGGAGCAAGCGTAAAACTGTTCTTCCATTGAATACATTCCCAGAACATTGAGCCCAGGACTTCTTCCACCAGAGAAGTTTTCCAGAATTTGTGCCATATGATGTCTAAAACTTTTAATAGTGGTGGGGGTTTTTTCCTAGAAAGTCTCAACCCCTTGATCCCTTCCATTATTCCCATCAGAATGAAATCCTATAGTAGAATTTCTTCAGAAAGGAACTCCAGGCTGTGGGAAAACACAGATATGCAGAAAACAGCTATGGGTCTCCCAAGGTCCCCCCCACCTCTGAATTTCAGACTTTCATTCCAACCTTTGGTTTACCATGCAGCCTTTTCATTCTTATTTTACTCCTGTTTTCACATTAGTAACCACGTCAGTGCAAACACTCTTCCCGATATCACACAGCAGGAGGGCACATATTGAGAAATCTACCTTGCTTTTATGGTCATTAACGATAGCTGCTATTTAATAGCAACCACAGCATCTTCTGACAATCTCCCCTTGCTGTGATGAAATTTCTTGTCAAAATATCTCCTTCATATTTGAGCACTGGGGAGTATTCACACCATCTCACTACAGCAATCTAATTTAAGTAAAGATCTAGGGTAAAGCCACCTGACAATCTATGAAGGGTTACAGGCACCTCGCTCAGAGTTTTGAACAACCTGTCTTGGCTCTTCAAAGCAAAGAGTGAGATTTCATATTTGAAGATAAAAGACAGAGACCCTAAAAAGAAAATATGAGTGTTCCAAGTGTCAAACTCTAACCATATAAAACAGAAAATGCTTGATGCAGGATGGTAGATTTCAGTCATCAGCAACTGTGACCATTAATTTAAAATAGAAAATAATATTTCAGTTGCTTTCTAACCCTGCAATATGATTACAATAGTAGAATACAGCCTTTCAACAGCCTCTTTTTTATAAATTCCAGAAGAGACTTTTCCAAAGTAAAAAATTCATGACAATATGCCTTTTTATGAACATCTCTACCAATAACTATGAAAAAGGAGGTTTTTTGGAACACCTTTGTTTAAAGAAAAAGCATGGTTTTTTGATAGAAAGTATGCAACAAGATTTGCTAAAATTAGAGCTCTTGTATGCAGGTTGTACTCCTTGGTGTCTCTTTTATTCTTATACTTGAGACAGCACAGAAATGTGGTGATTTTTAAGTAGAAAAAGATTGATCTTTTACTGATCCTTTGTAGAATTTGTGATTATTCACAAATTTCTACATTTCTACAAATATCAACATTCCTCTAGAGTTGAGGCAGGGGTTACTCTACTAAAAAATCTACTTTTTGTCCCATGATTATAATTTGTCGTTTTTTATGTAAACTTTGGGTATTGTTTTATTTGTCTTGCAATATCAGTGACTAAACTAAAAACAAACAAACAAACAAACCAAACCAACAAAAATACCGAACTACAATTACAATTCCATGTTTGTTCTTATGTCTATTGTTTCCCTGTTATGATGTTGCTTGGGCCCTTCAAATCACTTCAGGCTCTGTCCTTTGACTAGACACAGAAACACATGTAGAATCTAGGATATCTCAACAGAGATCATAAGATGATAGTAGGTATATTATTACTGTTATTACTACTATTATCTTTCTTATTATAGTGCCTAAGGCTCCACCTGGGACCAGGGTCCTAGGCATCAGACAAAGAACAAAAAATAATCCTCTAAAACTTGTAGTTTAAAGGGGAATATAATTTTATGTAAATAAGGTCTGGGATTAATTTTGTGATATCACTACTATTATTTTAGTCTGAGACTACAAGCATTTTTTGGTAAGAAAGGTTGCAAAGAAAGGCAAGACAACTACAAACAGAGCAGCTCTCTCTGTACCTACTCCCTTGTAATTAAAATGTTGAGTTGGTGGGAGGGAAAAACATAACACTTGAGAGTATTTATTAATTATTTTTCAGCATCAGTGCGCAAGGTTAAATGTAGCCTCAGGCAGCTTTCACTGATGTGACTCACATCTCCACAATGTCAGAGCTTTCAGTGGCACTGATGGGGCCTGTATTTGCAAAGAATAAACCATCATCTGGTGTGTTAATTAAGCATGTCCTGCAGCGAAAGCAATGCAAAACTATAAGAAGTTTTGCACAGTGATTTTCATACCTATCAAACATATGTCTTGACAACTGCTGAGCATGAAATCTCTAATTCATCCACGGAATGTGGACAGCATGGATAAGAAACATGTTTCCCCATGGTAACTGTGCCTTTGGTGGGCTTGGTCCTGATGGTGAGTCACCACAGGCCCCTTCCCCATGAAGATGGTCAGCAGATGAGCTGCTTGTTTCCAATCACAGCAATATTTTCTATTAATTTTTCTATGAATTCAAATGTGAGTTTAGGACATTGGTAAATATTCCAATGGAGATATTTGCAGAAATAAGGAATTACTGTTATACATTTTTTTCAATTGTGGCTATTATCTTACTGTGTTTTCTTAACAAACACATTTTTTTTTTCTTGGCGCAGCTCCTCCCAAAGCAGGCAAACCCAACTCCCCACAAATCACAAACCAATCCAACTACTCCAGCTGCATGACCTCAAATTTGTGTTCATGAGCTCCATGGATCCTTTTGCCCTTCTGGAGGGAAGAATACAGAGTGTCACAGAGGATTCAGTCCACACAGGTAAACCATATAAAGAAAAATAAACCCTTTCCAGATGCAAAAAAAAACCCGTCGATAACAAAAAAATTCCTGCCAGGCTTTCCATTGGCTGCCTTCCACAAGCTGATCATTCTAAAAATCAGAGTACTGCAGTAAAAAGACAGATCTAGAAATTGTGTTCCAAACAACTCAATGTTTCTATAGTTGATTTGCTAAAAAAAATGAAATTCCTTCCAGAAGTAATATCATTTTAGCAATTTTTAAAAGAGGAAGAACATACACCGGAGCTTATGTTCTCCCTGTAATCTTCCTTTCTTTTATAGTTCTGAAAAGGATACAATTTCTGATATTTTATAAAAATTTCAATTTTCTATTTTCCATAAAACTTTGCACTAAATGATAAAGCTTCCTTACTCTTCCTCACAGTATAAAATACGACACCATGGAAGAAGTTTGTGGATTAGACTGTCAATTACAGGGCTCCATTTTTGCCTTTTTGTTGTGTTACATTTCAAAAGTTTGACAAGTTGCAGAAAGAGGAAAAAAGGAAAGCAAATGAGTAAAGATAAATACAAATTTAAACTTTTATGGCTTGTATGAATATTTATTAAGCAGCACTTCCCCTGATAGCTCTTAGACACTGGTATTGTGAAGGAAAAGGACAACATAGTCTGATACTCCAGGAAGACCTCTCTGATATGTCAGGTAGTTAGTTTAGCTGGCTGTTTAAAGGGTTCAATTTAATCAGGCAAAACCAAGCAGGTTTTGGGATCAGCAATACAGATTGCTGCTGGCATGGACAGCTAAAGGTAGTTTCATCACACTTCTGTGAGCATTTCAATGTTCATTTTGGTGCCCCAAGCTGATGTTCTTCCACCTTCAACCACGTATTATTGAAACTGAACAAAATGAGAACAACATTTTTCCATCTACATTCCCAAACATAAATTGCCTAAAATAGCAAGATCTTCTTCCTCACACACTTGTTTCACACCTAATTCCCTGAACGCCTGAATGCTTGGCATGAACTCTTGGGAGAAGGGTGTAACATGGTCTCAGCTTAACATTTTGTTCAGACTTCTTTCTGGGTTAGCTGCAATTTTGGTCTCCCTCACATCCTTCTTAGCAGCTCCCTCAAGTGGCCGAAGATTAGAATGTGTTGCTTCAATCCAAGGCAAAGCCACCCACAGGTACCACGTCGGTCTCATTACCCTTAGGTCTGCTTCTCATCACCTTCAGTTGGTTAGGACCACTGCAAACACATTTTGAGATGTTCCTGAGGCAAAGTCAGGGTGGGGTAACAATTGCAGGAGAGAGGTATAGAAAAAAGAAGGAATGGGAGAAGCAAACAGTAGGTTAGATATCAAAAAAAAAAAAAAATTAATAAGTTGACTTTCAGTAGCTAAGAGATTTGCTAAAGTTCAAGGGGCTTTTTTTTTCCAGGAGTGAAAGCTTTTTGGAGGGGATTATTTTGGGATGTTTGCTAGCCTTCACAGTAAACCTTGTTTTCCAAACTAACATTTCCTTAGCAAAATGCTAGAATAAATGCAGTTAAGGTTCCAAACAGACAAGATAGTTGCTGTATGTCCAAGATATCCATGGAGCCACAGCTCAGGGGGGTTCTTAGAGTGAAATTTTTAATGTCCCCCTGTGAGTTACAGCAGGTATCTGGTACTTCATATCTCCTGTGATCTGAAGAAAGCTAATCTTTTCTCTTTCCTTGCATGTCTCCTTAGATTCTGACTCACCTGGAGCACAAGCATTTGCTTCTAACCCCACCTGCTACATAGACCCTTTGTAAGATGCTGGAGAAAGTTCCTGCACTCCTCCATAACCTCCTTTTTCTGCTCTATTTTCAAATTCGCTGTGCACTTGCTCTGCCAGGCTCCTGAAAGGATCCAATAAATAATAACTAACCCGCAGTTCAAACAAAAAAATTTTACAGAATTATATAGGGAGGGAAAAGATTGAAATTTCAGAGCCCTGGGAAATATGAACATTGTTCTGAAAAACAAAGTACGAAAATTCTTCACACATGATAATTATTATTGCTTCATTAAAAAGTCAAAAAAACTATGACAATTTTTACACATTGGAGATGTTATTTCTCTAACACTAAGAAGCACAAATTCCCCTTTAGTTCCGCATTTCCTTTTTTTAGTATCTTAAATGGAATTATCTCTCCTGATGGACTATTTTCAAATAATCTAATTCCTGCAAATGTTTTTTATTTTCCTGAAAAGACATGGGACAAAGCAAAGCTCTATGTAGTCACAGGTAGATTGTCTCTGGTTTCTGAGCTGACCGATTGACTCTGAACCAGCAGTTTACAGTTTTCCCTGTCTCATAAAGTCTGAACATCTTCTAACAGAGGTGCACCCCCAGCCCCCTGAGAGCAAATTTACTCTACTAACAGTCAGCTTTTCTCAGCTGTGCTATGTGGATTCCTTTGCCCACAGGCTGAAACCCACTGTTATGTGCTCTCTGGCATAAACACATCTTTTTTCTGAGAAAAATAGCTCCCAGTTTTGGGTGTTTGAAAAATATGTCTGGATCTACCTCTTGAAATATGAATTAATTCTATTTTCAAGCCTTGGAGCCTGATCATGGCAGCATAAACAACTTACATCAGTGGAGTCAGCAGATCTGCATGGGTGTGAAACTATATAGAAATTAATCCCTTTGTTTCCACAGCCTTCACTGTCAAATCTATTTTCAATGCAACCAGAATTTAGGCTACATTAGTAACTTCAGACCATGACATCGTTCCACACACACAAATCAAATACTCAATCTAATTAGCAATCTTTTTGTGTAATGTGAAACACAAATGCAGTGTTGGATTTTCTCAGCAATTACACCTTTAGACCTCATTTACCTGCTAGTTTTCTTTTTTTAATATTGCATATTTCTTTCTCCACTTCTGTTCTTGCAACAATATTTACATCTATATATTTTCTGTAAATAGACACTATTTTCTCATCCACTACAGGACTAAGGTATTAATTTTTGAAAACCATTGCCTCTACTATGTATGATTCTCACCAAAGGGAGAAACAGAACACTGTTTTTTTGTTCTCTCACTTATGGCCCACATCCAACAAAGCACTTAGCCATATGTTTGCTTTTCCCCCTGGACTAGGGATTTAGCTACTGGATAGCATGAATCTATGCACCAGGAAAGGAATGTCATCCATTACTACTTGGAGTGAATCAAAGATAGATTCCTAAATACCTGATTTAGGCAACTGAAATGTGACAATTACTTGATTATCCTATGGAAATCTAGAGACTAATGGGCTCAGGGACCCTGTTCCTAACAGAAGTGCATAACAGGCAGCAGGATAACCTCAAAGCACATGACATCACAGAAAACTGCTTCATCTATAGCACTCCTTATGTTTCCTGATTATCACATTTTAGAAATTGAAGCATTTGATGAAAACCACTGGACTATAAATTGGTGCCTTCAACATCTAGTTTCTTACACTCACGGTATGAGCTGCTCTGTACACCCCATTAAAAGGGTAAACATGACAAGATAATGGATTCATTTTGGCAGCAGCTATACACTTTGATTTTTTTATTATTTCTACTTTGTTATCTCACATTGAAAAGTCCAAGAGCTCTCTTCAGTTGCTAATCTATGAATGGCTAATAGCTAGACTCTCATGTTCCCAGATTAATGTCAAAAAATGACAGAGAAATTGCTCACTAGACAAGCAAGCACTGGTCATAAATTTTCGGGACTTTTTGCAATGTTTAGTTTTATTCTTTAAAAATGCTTTTAAATATGCTCTCTAGAAATGCTTTCCTACCTTGCTTTTCGGATTATCTCAGTGCTAATCTGAAACTAGATAATTTTGCACATCCTTGAAGCTGGGGGTCTGAATTTATACTGAAATCTAGACCTAATCCTTGTCAGTATCTCAGATCCCTTTCCTAGGTGAGCTAAAAGCACTGCTCTTCTCTCTTGGCAATTTAAATGCATCACTGAACAATCATATTTCTAGTCTACTTGCACAGATTTGTGTTTACTGCACATGTTCATGTGTCTAAAGTATGAAATATGGAACAAAAAAAATGCTGAGGATCAACCTGGTAGTTTCCTTGACCCTGAAATTAAAGGCTTTTCTCCTCCCCTCCCCTCCCCTCCCCCCTGGTATAGTCTCCTCTGCACTTCTTTCTGTGTCAAAGGAAATAAAAGATAGGAGGAAAGGAGAAAGCACCTTTTATGGCTCCTGAAGCTTTTAATTGAATCGGAGAGTCAGGAAACCTCATTCTCCCTTTTGCTTGCTCTCAAATGGAGAGACAGTGAGCAGATTTCTGTCAATTGAACAGATGCACTGTGCATGCAGACATTTTTGTGTTTAATGATAGCTTTGACATTATGACAAGTTCGGTGTGATCTGCTGCTAGGGGTATCAGTAAAGGACTCATTAAATGCTTTCCCTGTAAATTTTTAAGACGTTCTTTTGAGTATGATAAACTCACATAGAATTAGGCTTGTAATACTTCACTTTACATATCACAAGACTGCACTGGCAGTAAGGTTTTAATTGTTCAAATTACAGTATCTTTCAGATGTCATAATTATTTGCACTAATTGCCAGCAGAGACAGATCAATAAAGCTTCTGTATCACCACACTGTGCACACAGTTAAGATTTATGGTACAGTTAAACTTCATATGTCTTTCTATAACATGATCAAAAGGAATAGGCTACTAGATAAAGTTCAGAACTAAGATGAACGTACCTTTTCAGTCTTCAAGTCTTAGCCTAAGTATTTATTTAAACTGTTTGAAAAAAACATCTTCAGATCAGTTCTTTAGGTGATGCATATTTCTCCAACTCCTTATTTAGGCTGACTTATATCAGAACATGGCTTTATTTTTCTTACTTACAGTAGAAACCAGCACTACCTCTCTTTTAATTTAGAACTATGTAAAAAAGATGCAGTTCCATCAATGCAAAGAGATTAACACTTGTTTCACAGTACAAGCCTCTTTTTATTTCCATAGTGAAGCTGAACAATAATTTCTGCTAAAAAAATTTTGCCTGTAATTTTCCTCCATCCATGTTTCATGTAGTACTATAAGGTTATCACTGAGCTTATGTAGCATAGGCTAATTAAGCAGAGAATGTTTTGTACATACAAAAGATGGGAATACCTTGGCAAATGGATATGGTAATTTTACTCTTCTGGCCACTGACACAAGGAAGTTATTATTTGGAAGAGGAGATAGTGAGGTTTGTTTGCATTCTGGGTTTTTACCACGTGGGTATTTGAGATTGCTGGAAAATGGCTTCAAGTGATAGAACGATAAAAGTATTCTTAGTCTCAAGCACTGCAACTGCTTTACCTCTCCGACCAGGACTGACAATAGCTCAGTGGAGGGAAATTTCATTTACAGCTCCTTTTTGGAAAGCCAGGCTCTCCTCTTCAGACCTTGGTCTGCTGGCTGCAGCATCCCTAGGCTGATCAGGCTGGAAAGGCTCCAAAGAAGCTTTTACATTAAAATCCTACTGGTTTTTTAACCTGACAATATGAAGGGTGACTGTACCTTAGAAGGACAGTAGGACACTGAGAAAGTTCAAAAAGTAGTGCTGTTTATCATAAGAGACAACAAGCTGTAAGATGGCAGAGAATGGACTTGGGCTGGAAAGGAGGAAGAAATGTGGTTCCTGAATGAGTTTTAGCAGTAACCAGCAGAACTGTTCTGGCATTATGACCTTTACACCCGTGACATGCTGACACTAAAGTAGGAAGGACAGCATGAGTGTGAAGACATTACTCCCACATTTTACATACACGTTTGTAGTATGCTACAAGAGGAATACTGCTCATCTGGACTTTTTCAGTCATCCTTGACACATTCCTTAGTCCTTCCCAGAAGTTTTATGCATTTAGATTTTAATAATTTGCCTAAGTGTTTCTGTGAGTGGAAATGTCTGGTTTCTCTCTCAAAACCCCAGTTCCTCTTCACCTTTCCTAGCCCTCCTTTATCTTGTCTTCTTAAGGAAACAGATTGTTATTCACCAGGAGCATGTTCAGTGTGTCATTCAGTAGGTATTTTCTCCCTCTCAGCTGAAGAACACTCAAGCAACTATGATTAAAATAAAACTCATATAATGCTACTTGTTATCATTAGAGAGGCTCCACATGTTTTGTCCTCCACATTTAACATGTTGTGCGATAACCAAATTAGTAAATCCAAGATCCAGTGTTTAAGAGGATTTTCCTCTGCTGTTATTTGGAAAATATTTTTGTTAATAGAGTCACAAATTAAATTTTGAAAACTGCAGGAAGGTACTAATAGAAATAGTAAACTTGTACTCACTTAAATAGGTTTTTCAAATTTCTACAACGCAGTACACATTATGTATCATGACCTAAAAAACTGGATTCTTTATGTTATTTTTTCATGGCTACCAAACTGCTTGTCACTTGAGAATTAATGGAGAAGTGTCTTCTGCTCTGATGGTGATAAATGCAAAGTAGCTGGGAAAGTTTTGGTATTTTAATCTCACACACTTATTTGCTAAGTTTTTAAATGCACGTATCTGAAAACTCTTTCTGCATTATCTTTAAAACACAGTATCTTTGAAAAAGTGTACAGTTAAGAAAAAAAAAGTATAGAGCCCAAATAAAGAGTGACAGAATGAGCAGAGAATTTCTCATTGACTCTCATTGGTCACTGGAGTAACAGGTGTTTCTGAAGAAGCTGGGAGAAGCTCTCCTGTATGGCAGGATGTCTCCAGAGAAAGGAATGAGCCAGAGAGGACAGGAGATTAGTTCAGGTCCTGATATAAAAAGGTTTAATATTCTCTGCTAAAGTTGTCGTTTAATAATTCCAGATACATTTGCAATCCTCATTTCAAATTCCATCCTAGACTGGATCCCGGTTGTTTACATGAACTGGACGTATGAATTCGACAGAGTGGAGAGCAGTAAAGAAAATCAGTTGTTTTGAATCTTGGATTACTGATCTATGGTTGTTAAACTGAATTAGTGATGCAAAAATTATTAATACTATGCCAGTTTAAGATTTTTTTTAATAAATATTACTTATTGGTTGCTGAGATACAAAAATTAATTTGGCTAAAAGCTATGTTGCAATCAAGACAATGAAGAGCAGAATCTGACCTACAGCTGAAGAATAGAGGTTTCCTTGCTATGAAAATGTATTATTCAATGCCTGAAAGATTTCTTATTCACAATAATAGTTCAAACTGAATGAAGAGAAGTTAGGTTTCTGTAAACTACAAAACTGGGATACAGTCCATGACCAAAGCAAAGTCTTGTCATATTCAATAATGCTAATATGATGCTAATGATGAAAAGTTGGTTAAAACTACATGCCTCTGTAATGCTTTCAGCTTTTTAATCCATGTATTCCTATTAGGGGACTTCGCATAGTACATTCAAATACCAATTAATAAGTCAATATTTCTAAGTGACCAGAACAGACTCCACATAAATATAGAAAACAAAGGAGAAAACATATTTAAGTTAATGCATTTTATAAGGGGTGGAAAGAGGAAATTAAAGCTGATATTAAACTTTATTCCATGGAGAGCGGCAGCTGTTAGAGCAAGTAGGTAGTATAGCAAAGGTGAAAAGGTTAGAGGAGCCTCATGAATATGAAAATATTTTAATTATTGCTCATATTGACACTTTGTGTGACCCAGGACTGGTCCCTACAAAGCACACCAGAAGGACAGGGTCACCATGTGGGACACTAGCTGATTTCAGCCACCCTGTGCACTCACAGCATCAGGAACCCAGCTGCTACTGAGAGTGTGGGTATTGATAGAGGAATCAAACCCAGACACAATGAGTCACCCCACCACAATATTTTTGAGTTTGTAAGATCCTTTATATGGTTAGATGAACCATGATTATGCTGATCACTGAAAGCCCTCAGTCAGCCTTTGCTAGCCTTTAGTCAGTATTCAACTTAGTCTTTGCAGCTAAACAGGTTTCTGGAGAAGGCCAACCAAAGACCAGGAAAATCTGTTCACTCTGACATCTATCTGCCTGGGCAGCTACCTGTGCTATCCACCTACACCTGACCAGTTTCGTGAGCACAGACCATAAAGTTAATTCATTTATATCAAGACTTGGATTGTGGCTAGGTCACATCTTCTGGAAAGGTACTTAGACCTGTAAAACCATCAAGAGACTGAAAATCTCCCTACATTATTTCAGTGGTTAGTCTCCTATCATTACAAATGTGAACTTTAATTCTAATTTACATTGATTATCTTTTACTTTAACTCTTCCATCTATGCACCTTTGTTACAATCCACCTTACTAGATTAATCTGGTTTAGTCCTCTCAACCTACTTCATTGTAGCATCATTTCTTTCCTGCCTCTCACAGTAAGCAAAGAGGAAAGCCTGGCATATCTCAGCGTGAAGGAATTGGCAGGGCATGATCCCCTTGTAATTAGCACAGACAGAGGGGGTCTTTCCCCTAAGAAAGGTGCTGCCACTCCAATTCTTCTACCCTGACAGCTGCTCCAACACTCCTGACTGCACCCACAAAGCCTAAAAGAATCAGTGGGGGCATGCAAATTTTATCCTGTAGAAAACAGAAAAAAACTGTTCACTGAAATCAGCTAATCTTTTTAAAGACTTTTTTAATCTGTCTGCATAACCTAGAAGACTTTAGTCACAGTTTCATATTGTATTCTTAAGCAGCTAGATATTACGGGTTATTTCATAATAAACAGAAACTTCTTCCTTGATCTTCTTTCACTATGAAACACAGTCAACAAAAGAGGAAATTTAAGTTAAAAAACTGGCAGTAACAGAAAAATAAGCCCTTTTCCTTTTTGGAGAAAAACACAAAACTATCATCAGCAGTAAAATTCAAATGTCATTTCAAGTAGGCACATAGGATTGAGCAGAAAAAATTCTGTTTGCATCTGCATAAAAAATACATTTCATCAACTTAGGACCACAAACAATCCCACAATTCCCCTAGAAATTTTTCTCTATGTTCTTTACTGGATTTAGTACTATAAAACTGAAGGATATTTTGGGCAAAGGATATTTTTCTGAGTTTACTCCAGGACATCTAAATAGGATGTGTAAAATAATTCTTCTACTCTGTTTACTGTAAAGAGCTGTAGCCCAAAAAGGTTGAGAAGGCTGTTCAGTTTAGAGGATAGTATTTTAAAAACACAGATGTACTAGAAAGATGTTAGGGAAATAACAGAATTATTGCAGGTCTAGAAAGAACAACTTTGAAAAAATATTTAAAAAAAAAGAGATATTGAGCATAAATAAGGATATGATAAATATTGAGGTATATAAAAGGCTCTTACAGAGAACTGTTCTTTTTACAGGATGTAATGGGTCTTAGCCCAGCCAGAAGATTGAGATGAAAGAATTGGAAAATTTTATCTAGAGCACTGAAGCACTGAAGTTTTTTAAGAAGAGGTTTGGCAGACATTCATCAGGATTGATTAGATAAAGATGATCTAGGGCAAAGAATTGGAGAAATTGATTTCTGAAAATACTGTCCAGTCCTATTTTCCTTTCATCTGAACTCTTTCCTATTGAGTCAATGAGATTTGCTCAGCATGAATCCTGTGATAGCCCTGTTAAAAGGCCTAAATTTTTTAACTGTTCGTTTCTAAACATTAAGTTATTTGAATATATTTCTGTATTATGTGTAGATTATTCTGTGAAGACACTTTATCATTACTGTGTTATGTGAATACTTGATAGGTGTCAGATTTTAAAATAAAATGTTTTGGTTAATAATAAAGATGCAACATTTATAATGCAGAAGTGTGAGAGACTGACTATTACAAATATATTAGAATCAAAGAAGAGATTTTAATTTATGAGAGAAGGCTAGAAGAGCAATCAAAAATAGAGAAATCTTATTTTTTGACATGTGAAGAATAATAAAAGGAAATATACCTGGAGCTTGTAAAAGAGAGAGGGCATTGCCTGATTCATACAATTCTGCAGCAGATTTCAAGTTAATCCCTTATTAGTTAAGGACTTAGGAAGATGTGTAAAGTTAAATGTGAGATCAAGTGTTTGTTGATTGCTGAAAAAGACAGACCAGAGGTAGTAACTGAAGACATACTGTGCTGACAATGGTACCTGAGGCGCCTGTTCAAAGAGACTGCTCCAAATCCTTTCATGGGAAAAGCCTGATGGATAAGATCTAATGATGTCACAGCTAGGAAAGTAAAATGCAACCACATAACAGATCAACCATAACCACATATTATAACTCATTAAAGCAGAAACTGTTCTACCCAGTGCCTTGTGTGCAGGTTGTTATGAATGTCCTAATAAGATACAAAACAAGTGTGGTAGCAAGAACAGGTGAAAAGCAAGCTTGCAACCAAGCGAAAGAGTCTTAGGTCTGAGATCAAGCTCATTCTCAAAAATGATCCAATGACTTGGTTGACTCAACCTTTGTGCTGTTCTGTTCAGAGATACTAAATAGAATTAACTGATGATTGCTGAGCCTTTCAGATTTCTTAGTTAATAACTGTGCTGAAGCCCAGAATGTCCAAATTGTTGTCAAGGAGTCTACTTGCAGAAATGTAGAGAAATCACAGCTGGTACCATAAAATGCAGGCTAGATGAACTTATTAAAAACAAAGCATTCCAGTGCTGTCTAGAAAACAGTGGAGAAGGGATCATCTTCCAGTTTTAATTCTCCTATCTCATTACCTCTTTTATGAATCCATCTACTACTTGTATCCTACTTTGTAAAGAAAAAAGTCCAAATGCTTAGAGGTTTATCTGCTTGATGATGTTTAAAAATCTGCTTGATCTTGTTTAAAAATCCTTTTATTTTGCCAAAAAATCAGAACTCCAACTAAATATATACATAATACTCAGAAACACTGTCTAGTTGCAGCATATTAGGAATTAATACTACTGAAACACTGATACAAGAATAATATCCATGGTGTTCACACTGTTTTCCATGCTATGCTATAAAAGTAATAAGCATTTGCTCATTTGAAGTATCAGATGCAATTCACTAATCTAGAAAATTAGATTTCTGAAAGAACACAGATTACATTTGCCAAGTACCAAAAATCTATCAGAATCACTCCATTCTTTTTAATAAACTTTTTCTGTATGACAGTGATATAGAAGGAATCAATATGACTTTTAAAAAAATATCCCTATTGTCATTCATCTATTCAAACAGGGACCTTAGCCTTAATTAAAATAGAGCTGCAGAGACGCAAAGGAAGCAGATATGTATAATTCCTAGAATTACTTATTTATTATTTTAATTAATTATTTATTACTAAGAAGGGTTTTTTTTAAACGCCTGCAGAATTTTAATTAAAATTACAGTAGATTCTGAGAATGAAAAGCGCACAGGCAGAACACTTTCATATATCAAACTGAAACCAAAATCATTTCAATGTGTGTTAATGCATATGAAATTCTATTTCTGTAGAAGTGCAAATAAAGTTACACACAGTCAAAGACCAAAACCTCAGCTGCACACGTGGCTGCAATGTCAGTATGGCTGAGCAGTCAGATGCTTCCCTTGGGTAAGGGTCTGCAGGGCCCATGGCAGCCCAGCCTGATCCTCCCCTGCCTCCTAACACAGGCGTGATGGTACAGAGCTGGAGAGCACAGCTGCGGTTCTCTCATGCCCACCATGCACTGTCAGGGAGGACTCAGGTTGGTGGGACTCCAAATTCCAAAAGTAGATATTAAATAGCAACAATGCATGTGTGATGAAGGTCCATCTACCTCCATCTACCTCCTGAATCAAGGGGGCATAGAACCTAAGCAAGCCCATTTGGACTGAAAGATCATGTTTGGCATCTTCTATCATCAGGGACACTTTTGTAGCAGATTATGTGTTCAATTATTAAGTTGGTGCAACACCTTGATTGTCATTTGGAGTCTGGTGCAAATTTGGCCTCACATCATGTTGAAGTCCACTCTGTCCCAGTCTATATTAATTAAGCCTGATTTAGTTTGGTTTTAAATTAACCTCCCATCAATATGTCCTCATTATGTCAAATGCATGGTCAAACCATGCCAGCAGTGCAGCTCAGGAAAGTTTATTATGCTAGAAGACTAGTTCAGAAATATCCGTAAAGATACATTAATTCTATTAAAAAAGTGAAGCCGGCTGTTGTCCCTGGATACACACAGATGTGTGATAATTGACTGCACTGCAGACTGCGTACAAATGTAAAGGCACATTGGCCAGCTAAAATCTTATAAAAACAGCTTCCTCTGGGATTAACCTCCTGCCAGACCAAGTAAGCAGCAGTATTCTGCTGAGTGTTCAGTGGAGAGTAGGGAAAAGTGAAGTCTATATTTTAATGCATTATGAACAGCTGTTTCTTTTCTGTTTTAACGTTCAGTACAACCACACTGGGGAAGTTGTTAAAAACCTTCATCTTTTTGTGTTTACTGCTTAAAACATACACTATCAATAACACGGCACTCTACAGGACTTTCTAGTTCAGTCTTGCTTCAAACTCACAAGGCCAAAAGTAAAAATATTTATTCAAGATTTGCACAGAAAAAATATCTCTCTCTGAAAAATTTGCCACAATATCTGCAACAGAGGTAACTAAGGTGAGTCTTGCAGCCTTGCCTGTCAGATATCATTAGATACTAATTTAAGGAAGTAGGTTCTCCTCCCCACCCTGACTCTTATTGACAGTGATTGAATACTAGAGGAAAAACAATAGTCACATATTCATATTGCATCTTCCTTAGGCCTAGAAGTCTTTTTAATAATGAATTGTATGAAATTGGGTCTGAATATACATGTATGCAATGACATGAAGGGTTTTTCCATGTTGATGCAAGTGGCATAATGATAAAGCATAGCACAAGCTTGCTTTAAGTAAATTGGCACCAAAACTTAAGCATTTCTTTGTGCTGGGCATTAAGACATACCAAGAAGACAGAAAAAAATGGATGAGTCTGATGATGGCCAGCAAAGGACATGCTTTGTACCAGGGCCTGGCTGGTACAAAACATTTTTAGCTTACTGACGTTACTGATATGTTTGAAGAAAATAAGATAAGAAATCCCCCCAATCTGGTTTGTGAGATTTTGATGCACATATGGAACACCCTGCTGGTGAGTAAGTGAAGTTTACAGCCATATGCTCAGCTAGTCTCTGGTAGAAATATTACAGGCCTGCGGTACACCAAGAATTAATAGCATATATTTATATTTCTGATTATGCTGTATAACAATCATAGTGACCCAGTTGAGCTTGATCAACCTGGTGATGCAAGGAAAAGAGGCTGGGAGAAGAATATATTCTTGTGTCTATAATTTTTTCTGTTGATCTGTTTGGTGTGGAGAGTTTGGAGTTTTGCTTTTCTTTGTTTGTTGTTTTTGTGGGTGGGGTGTTTTTTTTTTTAATTGCCATTCCATACATGCCTGATGTTGAACAGGAACTGCAAAGACCAGTTTGAACACTAAGCCAAAGACATGTTACAAAAACATCATCTGCATTAAATGCATATAGTCTGGACATCTAGTGATGTCCCACCTACACTGAGGACAAGGAAAAGGTGGCACCCAGGAAGATTAGGGACAAGGACAGAGAAATTTTTTGGGGAAGACAGATGGCCAATGCCTGCCAAGTCCCCTGAGGAGAGCTGAAAGCATTTCTTGGATAAGGCTGGAACATAAGTGTGGCTTGTTTCCCAAGGTCTAAGATGGCTAGATCTAGAAAGAACCACAGAAGTATTAGTGACAGATTTTCTGAGGCTGAAAAAGTCTGAAAATTTGAAATACTTGCATTGTGGCTCCATCTGGGCTCCAAAGCAGAGAATCAGTGGAGTATTCACTGTCTGACTTCAGCAAACAGGAGACTTAGAGCCACAGGATTTTAGGTCTTGATCAGCCTAAGCATGTGAGAACTCCTGGAAGACCAGCCTGGGAGAACCCTCCTAAATGTGAAAAGAGCAACTTCAGTGGCTGCACTGAGAAATAGATTTCAGACTGGAAGAATGACTGCCTCTGAGGGCATCACCCAAGCAAAGAACAGTGTTTGCAGCAATTGAGCTTTATATGCAGTGATGAAGTCTCCAAATACAGAGCATGTTCACTAAGATAATTAATAAAATAATAGCGATGGTGAAGGTGAGGTTCCCATAAGCTTCGTGTTCCCACGTAGGGAAATTACCTTGTTGAAAGCATCATCAAATCAACTTGGAGATCCCCAAGGACTGTGCACAGATACCCACTGTGCTGAAGATGACACACACCTACCAGGGTTACAAGAATAATCTGCCCAAGGAATGCTTTTTCTAACCTTCCTACTTAAAGGTTTGTCTTTTCCCTGAAACAAACATTTTCTGTATTACTTTGTTTGATGGTCCCTAAAATTCCTATTAAGATTATGATGTATAGTTGCCTATCTAAATATTATGTCTCAGTATTATTGGAATGGAACAGTGTTTTTTCCGTTTCCAAACTTTTTTTACCTTTTTTTTTTTCTTTCTTTCTGTTGTGGCAGAAGATTTTCACTGGATTTTAATTGCATTTCTTACCTCCTTTTTTTTTCCCCAATTTTTTTTTGTTCTCAGAAGTGAAAAAAGAAAACCCAAAACTATTTTAGGGTATTAATTTGTGGTTATACAGAAAATTTAAGGTTCTGTTGATCTGCAAAGACTGTAAATGCAATGTTTAAAAAAACAGCTGTCTTATCCATTGCATTATTTCTCCTTGCTGTTCAAAGCAAAACACAGAAATCATGAATAAATACAACCAATAAGTAACTTGGACCCACTTAAATTGAGTTTGTGCTAGTATCCAAGGTGAGAAAATCTCTAGACAATATCTCTTGGACCTATATGCCCAATGGCAAAATGTAGAGAGAAAAATGTAATGTTCTCTGAGATATCAGGTATGAACATATGAATTCTGGTCTGCATCCATCAAGAATAAGTTGAGGATTATCCAAATTTCCTTTCACAGTTGTAATTTAAACAGCTGAGCAAGAGTGAGGCACTAGGACACAAACTGAGGCAACTTAGCACCTACCATCCAGCATCCACAATGCAAAGCAGAAATACAGAGTCATGGGTAAAATATCAAGTGAATATAGTCACCTCATTTCAAAAATTTTACATGAACCTATTCAAATCAACCTGTTAAGATAGACATTGCATGTGTATAGCTCAGTAAAACAAACTTCTTTTTAGATTGTGCACAATGTTCCTGCTGCAGTTTTCTCAGAAAGTCAGCTGACAGAAGCAAGTGTTTGTATATTGGAGAATACTGAATAAACTTATTAAGAATTAGTGCAGAGGGAAAAATGTTGTTCTGATTCAAAAGGGAGAGTAAGAATGAGATAATGGCACTGAATATTTTCCAGTTCTGTGTTCTGTAGTTTCACATTACAGGATTTTTGTCAGATATAATAAGAACATGCTAAAAGCTTCCCTTAGTCTTCTTAATGACACTGATTTGGGCTCTGCAGTCTTCTTTCTTTGTTAACTCTGTATCTCAAGAATGAAATTACTAATAGCAAATTATATTGCATCCATCTTTTCTGGATTCACTAATTGTTTTGCTGACACTTACTACATTTCTGCTACAACAGAAGAGGTAAAATGGACAGTCAACAAAATCAGAGTGTGGGGAAAACTTGTCAGATGGCACCGGGGCTGTCACCAATATATACTGGTATCTAAAGGTGTGATGATTAAGATTGTGCCGAGACAATGATAACTTGGAGTTACAATATATAAAGCTACTTTTAGGTAGATGTTGACAATTAAAAGGTGTTGAAGTTATTAAAATGTAGTATTTATGATTCTTACCTGTCTCTATCCATGGATGTACAGAGCCATGTTTTAGCTTGACAATTGTAATTTATTTTTTCTTTTATAATTCAGATTATTGGTAAAATGCCAATAATCAAAACAAAGTTAAAATAAGAATATTAACATTCACGATTTGTAAGTTTTCAAAATAATATTTTTTAAGACTTTCCTCAGTCATCAAGTATACAATAGCATGATACCTATGAAGATGTAAGAATTTGCTGCCTGCGTCAAACTCACATTATCTTCAAATAAACTGCTTGTGCAGTATGACTCCAGCAAGATATCATTTCACAGTTATAACAAGGCCAGAGATACACTGAGCTTAGACAGACAGGATTGTGTTTGTAATACATTATTAGGCAGAGCCCTTTCAAGGAGCCCAAGACACTTCAGTGGAACTTGAGGACAGATTAGTCACGGTCAGCAAGGCTCTTGAACCGCAACACAAGACATCTTATAAGTAGCTTAAGATTTAACAACAACCTCAGAGAATTTCTGAGTGTCACACAGGGTACTCACCTTCTGATCCATTGCATCCTAAATAGAAGCGGAAGCAAACCAAACAGATGAATACTTACATGTTTGAAATAAAAAAGTGAATCTCTTCATATTCCCAAATGTCAAACCAACCTTAAAAGAAATGTCTTTTATATACGTTATTTACCTATTGTCCTAATCTCTGATATTTTATAGAACAGACAAATGTCTTGACTCCACTGACAAGGTGAACTGACTATGTTGGAGATGAGGCAGAGGAAAACTGTCATATTCTCTGTACAAGTCTGTTTTCAAAAACAACACACACAAACTCTCCAGTTCCCATCTCTAGAGAGAGTAGTTTCCTTTCCCTCTTGGTTTTGACTGAGAGGTCTTTTATGACAACAACAGTTTCATGCCAAGATTAGGTAAATTGCTATAGAGAAACCGTAACAGTTTGTGTGTATGGACGGGGCATTTGAGCACAATAATCTTTGGGAGGCTTACTTACCCTCTCTCCCCTTTAATATCAACAGAACAACCAAGTGTTCTGCAATCTTTTATAAGAGGGGAATTCAAAGGAAACCAGGTTTTAGACAACAAAGGTAAAAGCTCAGAATCTGTTTTTCTGACTTAAGAGAATTTTCTCAGTTCCTGTAGCAAAGAAACTGTGTTCTTGTGTCAGTAAATACCTTACACTAAAATGAAAGGATGTTATTTTAAGTTTTATAAAAGCCTAGACCCTAAATCCTAGTGACTTGCATCTTGTACTTTGTTCTTTTGACTAAGGGACAGGCTGTACTGATACACAAAGATGAAAAACAAGTTAATGAATTCCAGGAGAGATTAGTGTTATGACATCAGGCTCAGTATTTGGGATGAAAATACTTCTTAAAAGAAATAACAAGCAAAAAGAGCAAGACAACTGTAACATACAGATAAAGAAGAATGAAAGTGCATTCTTGTTTTAAGGATACTTAGCTTTCAAAACTTGCACTGAGGCACAGAACATATTGGCGAGTTACAGAGAAGCACTAGCACCCAACACAAAAAGATGGGTCAGATTTTTCTACCCCATTGGATTCTTCCTCTTCCCTACTTTTCTATTAAATATTTAAGATTTGTTTTGAGGATTCTGACATAGATTTTAAACAATTACAGAAGGGATCATTGTGCGTTACGGGGACCATGATGGTAATCTAGATGAACTACCTGGACCATCTAGATTAAAACAATTTTTTGGGGTAGTAAACTCCTCTTAGACTACATTTGACAGCAGATGGATGACTATTTGCACTATGCTCATCAGATTCACTGCCTGAAGGTTTTTAAAAGGATCCTCAGAAAGGAGACTTTCAGCTGTTTAAAGCATCTTCATGTGGCAGCATTCCTCTGACAAAGCAGAGGACTTGTAGGTCCATCATAAGACTATAGGAACATCACAGACATGATAAAAAGGGAATATTTCTCCAGTATGTGTCTGTAATTTCAGAAAATTCCTGCCACATCTCATAAAGCTTTAAGAAATACGACATTTATTTTATATCCCATGGAATATCACCTAACAGAACAATAAAACACATGCAGACAAACTGAGAACCCAACAGAACTCTAATTCACCACAGATTTTTCAGTATAATTATATTATATGGCATTAGCTCTGCATTCTTTGGGAAATAATTTTCTGTCAGGAGTTTATTAGCTTGCTTTTCTGTTAAACAAACAAACAAACAAACAAACAAAAAACCCTTATCTTTGGAGCAATAATACCTTATAGCTGTTCCCTATTAGATGAAAAGGAACAGAATGAGTGAAAGTGGTGAACACAGGCACGGAATGGAAGAAACCAGAACATTATGTAAAGCCCATCTCCTTGGAATGGCTGATCATGGGAATCATTAAAAACAAGATTATATTCCTATGGGAGGTATTTAGGGCACAATGTTTAGAAAAAGCTGGACTGGCAGTAGTTAATAAGGACTGACTACATGAGGTTTTTCAGAAAGTCTGTAGCACTTGAAACTATGTCAGACATTGCAGACAGAGCCTGTCCAATGTAATTCTCTCAGCTCTACTTTGCACACTATGACCTCAGCTCTACTGTGACAAATACTCCCAAAGGGCTTAGAAGACTGTTAAGGGAAAGATCAAAGACAAACTTCTTCCTCTTGGTTGCTGTAGCATTTATGTCCCCTTGTAGTGACTTCTACCTCTCAATGGGCAGCACCTAGTGAAGTCCTGTGCTTTCATGCTAACTTCTGCATAGACATCAACTTTGGGTTTATCTCTGTGATAATACCTCTGAGGGACTGACTGTGAAATGGTAATTCGTAGCCAAGAGACTATATGATTTTTTCTTAATGTTTTCTATAACTTCTAGCATTAAAAAAGCAGTATTTCATGAAGAAGGAAATTATTTCTAAAACAAATGGTTATTTGCTTCTGTTTGAGGAAAACATCTTCCAGGGGGAAAATAATTCAAGAATTTTTCATTATCTTTAAAACATATAAGAGCTATGTCATGAAAAGGTAAAAAAGGGCATTGTCTCCCTTGGCTGCCCTAGAAAGCTTATATAATAAGAATACTCAAAGCTGCTATAAGCTCTGTCTTAGCTTTGCTAAGGCTCAGCAAAGCAGAACGAAAGTATGGCTAAGGAAGCAGCAAATATTTTAGTCCCATATTAAAGTCCTGCTACAGCACTAGAGAGCACAGTCTTTTGGATCCCAGTATCTCTCATGCTTCTGAAACTCTGTTTCCACTACCACAGAAGGCCTCCAGCTCAAGGCAAAGTTCCAGGCTTCCCATTTCACAGTCTACCCGCTCCTGTTGCAGGAGTCCTCTGAGAATTTCCCAATGTTTTTCTATTCTGCAAGGATATACCTCTCATTCCTCTCATTCTGACCCCAAACTGCTCATACATCAGCCTTCCACTCTCCTATGCCTCAGACACGTCTGCACTTATCAAATCTCACCTCCATCATACTGCTCACAGAAGAGCTGGTGCCCAATGTAACAGATCACTGTTGGGATGGCAACTTTGTTTTATCAAAACAAATGGCCCAGAAAATCAATTAGGCTGCCTGACATGCCTTGTTCTTCTCAAATCCAGGCACCTGTTATTCACCTACATAGTGTCTTCTGGGTTATTCATCTGCATAGTCTGTTCTTATGTTTGTATTCTTATGCATTGCTTCAATTATTATTTATTCCTTAATTCATGCAGTGATTAAAATTACTCAGAAAGATTTACAATTCCTTAGCCGCTCTTTCTCCAAGGCATAGACTGTGCTCACCCTTCCCCTATCAGCCCTGAACTCCCAGGGTTAACCATTAATAGTTCTGTGATTGCTCCACAGATCAGCAGACCCGTGATTCTTCAGTCACACCACCCCACCAGTTTAAATGAGTAACTAGGACCCCTAATAAACTGGAGGGCACAGGTAGCTTCTGGCATGAACAGCTGGGGTTAGCTGGCACTGAAACCTTCATTAATTAAACCGGTGCCCAAGTCAACACATAGAACGAGTTTAGGGACCAGAAAAAGAATTAATTAGCTTCTTATAAAAAACTAATTTTATTTTTTTTTAAATAAATTAGTCAGATTCAGATAGGTTTGGAAATAGAGGAACATGATCTTTCTCTGTTGTTTTGGTTTTTATTTTTCAGGTGCATATGAGAAGAAATCATTAGATTTAGAAAAGCTACTTCTGCTGTCTCTATTTGTATTGCACCAGGGGACAACAAACAGCAGTTCCTGACCCACACATTTAATTTTCTAGTCCAGACAATCTAAAGCTATGGGGAAGCAAGTGTCACAGTAAGGTACATTACTGCTCCAAAGGACAAAGCACTTCATTCTTATGTTTGGTAATTTGGAACACAGTGCCTTTCCTAATAACATTGACAGCTGAGCTTAAGGAGGGCAAAGGTAGAGTATGAAAGGAATTGTTCTGAGGTACATTTTAATATAATGATTGCTGGTTAAGCAAGACAGTGCATCACTAGAATTGTGATTAGTCAGCAATACTCAGTCATTCATTGTTGCATGTAGTAGTAAAGACAAGATTTTAATTTGAGCAGATGCTCTCTCGAAAAGCAAATATTTCCACTGTAGCCTGCAGGGCCCTGCTCCTACCTGGAAAATCATGCAGGTAAATCACAGCCAAACCAAATGCCTCAGACGGACATTAAAAATAGTTTTCTTTTGCCACATAACATTCAACTGAATTCTTCAGGATGATAGTCCTGATAGATGCAGGTCCATCTGCATTTTTTTCTTCACAAATGGTGAAGTTACATTTAAATCTATCCCCTCACCCATTCCTGTGAAGTCATCGTAATGGCTCGCGTCATTAATATGTTCTCCTTAGGAACTGATTGTGTGATACTGTTTTCTCTGCCTCACGAGGACAGAGGAGAAAGCAAGAGGCTGAAGTTTTAGTGAGTAATCTTATTCAGATATAGAAAAAAAAAGATGCCAGGAAAAAGATATCTTGCAAAGCAAATTAGTTTGCATAATACAAAGAAGAGAAAGAGAGATGGCTTAAGGAAAGATTGTGCAAAAATTTTGAAAATTCCTTCTTTAAAATTAGCTAGAAAGGGATCAGTCTGCCATAAAATGAAATCTCCTCTCATTTTTATTTGTGATATATCCTAATTTGACTGTTAACAACCTGACCTAGTATGCCTGGATATTCATACACATTTTGTTGTGAATGATTCCGGTAAATTTCCTGCCCACAGATACTTTTCTAACACAGATGTATGCAGAATTTGAGAAGAGAAGCCACTTAATACAGAAATAGTAGCTGGATAACAGTAATGGCAACATTATAACACGGGTAGTAATTCAGAGTACAACATGTTCATGTTCTCTATATTACTCTGAACAATGAATGCATCAAGAAAATATGATCTCATCATTTGTGAGTGTACATCAGGTTAAAGGGTGAATTTATCCAAGCTCAGGTACATGATTTAAGTTTGAGTTTATGAGAAATGAGGATCTAAACCCACATATTTCAAGTCAAAGTCCACAGTATAATAACAAAAAAAAAGTGATTTGGAACTTTTTAATTATATCCTAGGGGAAAACATAGCACAATCAAAATATCAAAGAAACATTTTGGGTAAAAGAACCGATTTAACCAAAATGTTTGTTTAGATGGAGAGAAAAGAGAATGAATCTTAACAGACTCAAATTAATCACAGCGTTTTTGCTCTATTTTTCTCCCTTTCTTTGTTCTTATAAACAATATATTAAGAAGCATAAAACAAATTATTCCGTTCCAAGAGATCCAAAATGAAATATTTATCTTTCAAAACTCTATATCTCTCCAGCTGAATTCAGGATTAATTCTGAACAGGAGAAAAACAACATTTATAATCCTTCTCAGAATTGGATTTTTCACTTACAACAGAGTTTTCTGGCAAAGTCCACCACTGAGAGCCAGTAGCAAAATTCTGAGGTCCTTAAAATTGCAGCCTACTCTCACACTAGGGAATGGCATAATTACTGAAATAGCAAACTGGGGGAGGGCTCAGTAAGACAACATTCTTTTCACCTGCAAAGGATTAGGAAGAAACCAACCAAATCATCATTGCTACAACATCACTGAACTTCGGTTTCATTGAAGATCCTCAAACTACAGCTTTTGGCAAAAACGCAGGTAAATATTCAGTTTTTTCAGACCTGCCCTCAGTCCAAGTCTTTTTGAGTGCTAGCAAACCTGAGTCACAGTCTTTTTTTTTTTGAAGCAACAAAGCTATCATCAGGTCTTATGGAAAAACAAGCAACTATTTAGATTAAATGTGTAACAGAGTACAACTAGTGTTTATGGTTTACTTATTTTTTACCTACAGATGTCTTCTTGCAGCAGATCAAGTAGAATGAGAAATGCGTAGCAAGTTGGCAGAGTCAGTACAGAATTTGTTCTTTGCTTAAAGACAGAAGGAAAAAGGGAGTACAGAAATCATGTCACAACATCACCTTTCCTAAGGTCCATTACTTAATTCCACCTCAACAGAAAGGTTATATTTCAAGAAGCAGATGGCTCACACAACTGATGTTTCTGGAAGCTCTTCCATATCTTCCATGCAGTAGTGTTAAAGCCCAGATACATCTTCCTTAGGATATTGCTATAAGCATTACCTTTGTCATGTGTAGTAAAACAGCATTGTTCAATGCATGGTTGCCTTTCCCTGTAAGCCTTATATGAGCAACTTATAAGGCAAGGAAAATGCCTTCAAAGTCACTGCCTGTTCAGTATAAAAGAAGTAAAACACAACCTTCTTCTGATACTCTGAACATCTGAGTCTATTTAAACAAAATCAGAGGGATTTGCTGATTGAGATTCAAGTACTGAAAGGCTGAGTTTAATTAAAACAAAATGGGGAAAGAGTCAAATGTGCAAAGCCAAATCTGTTACAGCCAATGGCTGAATTTACCTCAGTGAAGAATTTTCCTTTTAAACTATTGAATTTTGCCTTCTTCACTTAAAACAGTTCCTTTTTTTGGTATAATTCATAAGCCATGATAAAATATGAAAAAGATTGTTATGAACCATAATAATTTGCATAACTTTAGCCCCAGCTGAGGAGGGAAGATCTCTATATTAACATCTGTAAGAATTCAAAGTAAGAACTCGAGCAAGGCAAAGCTTTAGAAAAACATAAGGAAAGAGGGGATCAAATCATTATCATTTCCATGTTATAGATAAAACCTAGAAAACAGCACTACAGGACAGCACCTACCACAGCCATGCGAACTAATGAACTTACAAGTCTTGTGACTGACTCATGACATGTTCTGAAATTAAGCCACAAATGGATTTAGTCATTTAAGTGATACTGATGAACCACATCAGCTACCTTCAACCTTAGAGCTGAAGATCTTACACTCTCCAGATGCCATAGCAAGAGTTAAAAGGTATCATGAATTCTCAATTGAGATTTATTAATATAAACTCTAACTGGTTACAATTTATATTACCTGATGTGAAACAACACACCCTAAAAAGGTACTGACCTCTCTGCTCAGTTGCTGCAGAAGCTCTCACAGTTACTGTTATCCATTGCTTATAAATAAACAGATAATAAATTTGCCAAAATGCAGCAACTTCTCCTTCTATCAAAAAGAAATTGAAAAGAAAAGCAGGACTAATTTCACTCTAGCTCAGGGCATGGTTAGGATTACTAGTTTTGTTTTTGTTTTTCAAATGTATTATTTAAATGCTAGTACCTAAGCACAGAGGAAATTACCTGGATCACCTAACAGTTCTTTCAAGTGTTTTCACATCTAAGCACAATGAAAAGCAACAATCTTTGCAGCTATACTGATGAAGACCCTAATAAATCCTTTAAAAATCTACTCTGAAACATTTTTGGTTTAGGTCTGTTGTATGATACTGTGACAATCTCTGTATTTCTATGTACTCAATGTACTGTATTGTAAATGGCAAGTAGTTTGAGAATGGTTTTCAGGTCAAGTTCCTAGTTCTTTGTACTTGCCTCCCTTGAAGTTTGCTATAGTCCTGTCTTGCCTCAGTCACATGGCTCTCTTTCTGAAAGTGGCTGCACTCAGGTAACGCTCATTATTATAGGATACAGAATGTCATTCATTATTACTGAGAAGGCACAGTCTCATCTAAAGTAGAAAACATTGTGACAGATTTTATTCTTTGTGAGAAACCATTATTGCTTACTTACTTACAAAGTTTCCTGGAGAATTTTTAAAAAAATATCGTTGTTCACTATTTGTGTTTTCAACACACAGTATGTTTATATGTAATATTTTTAGTCCTGTAACAACAAAATATTTTCAAGCAGATAGCTTTGACAGATAGATTTCCGTGAACACAGAAGTCCTCATCAGTTTATTATGTACCCTAACAAATGAGTTTTGGCAATAAAACTTTTAATTTCCTGAAGCTACAGATGCATTCACTTTCACCATAGCACACCATAGCACTTATTCTGCTTTTTGTGTGCCAGTTTATAAAAATGACTGTGTAGGTTTGCCTGCTGTAAAGGAGACAAGATGTGGGCATGGAAAGTAAAGCAGATGGATGCAAAGGAAATGAGGAGAGGTAAAGAGGGAGACAAGGTTCAAATGCTTGGAAAATAAAAGAGCACAGAAACAAATAAATATTTCCAAGACACAGAAAGTGCCTGATTCTTGTTTTTGTTGTTTTCTTGTACTTTTTCTTGTGCTTGGTGAGGGCATTGCTTCTACCTGAGAAAATAGGACTGACCAACAGTCTGTTCACTTGCTCAAGTCAGACCAGGTGGGTGCTGAACAGGAGCTGTGTCATTGCCAGGTTCTCATGAGCAGTATCATGAGGTGACTGGTTTCCTCCTTGTTTGGAATATTTTACATTAAGATGGTTAAATCAGAGCAACATCTCCCAATTTTCTGTATTCTGAGGATTCTGGGATCTGTTCTCTTCCCTACCCAAAAGTTTGCCTACCTTTTACTGGGCATGAGGAGAACAGCAAGCTGGTCACAGCTGCCTCCTCCTGCCTGCCAAAGCTGACACTGCCTTATTACATTGACCTTAAGAAACAAGGAAAAGAAATCAGGGAGGTTTTACTACTCTCCACTGATGTGTTTCTCTCGTGCTGTGCTGTGAATAAATGAGCTCATTTTGAAATTAGTCAGAGAAAAAAGGCGTGTGAAAGCTTTGAAAGTGAGTAAAGAAATGAGCAGAGATGAACCCAGCTGGAGGTGTGAGCACCAACCATTCTCCAAGATCATGACTGCACTCGTCTGGGCAAACAGTGCCTGCAAATTAGGGACACATACTTCAATGAAAAGGCTCTGAAATTTTCATTTTAAACATGAGCCCTAAACAAAATTATGAGTTTCATCACCTCAGAGAGACTAATACTGTACCTCAGCCGCCATGACCATACGTGAGCACTACAGGAGCTCTGCCTGAGCCCAGCACAAAATACACTGGTGATTAAGAGACCCTCACAGATGCAAACCGGCCAGAGGAACCAGTTAACAAGTGATCTGTGGCCACTGCAAGGAGCAATTCAGTAGGTCTGAAGTCCTATGGAAATATCAGCCCTCTGTGATTTGAGAGAACAAGGGATACTTTAAAAAGCAAATAAGTAATAATTTACAGATCCTTTTTTTTTCCCAGGGAGTACGAATCAGTTCAAGCTGTAGTTTGTCAGTGCATAAGAGCTTGATAAGAAACAAATCTTTTAAAAGTTGAAGGATTTCACTACAATCATGAGAGTGTGATGTTGGAGTTGTTTTGTAGCAATGGGTAATGGTGTTTACACTGCAGGCTCCAGGGAAAGGACAGTTGGCATTAACCATTGCCATACAAAATGCAGCTTGGTGAAACAACTCCTGAAAATTCCTGCTTGACAGGTATAAAAAAGGGCAGGGGAAAGCATCCTGCATATCCCTGCCAAATAGTACTTGGAAATTGCTGGACTGTCTCAAGACAGTTACCTCTGAGGAGATCCTACCAAGTTCAGAGAATAAAGTTAAAAAAGAAGACAAGAAAAGTAAATAGAAAGGAAGAGAAGCATCAGCAGTGAACAGCGAGGCCGACATAATACACTTACTGCTATATTAAACATGTAAAAGACTGAAGTTAGAACTCGCTGGCCTTCATTGACATCAATGAGCTTTTCATCAGCCCCTTACTGCAAATGTGTTTTAAAATGACAAGGAAATCATAGAAGTGACATTATATAATTGTGTTTAGAGATAGAATGTGGCTTGTAAATATCTTCTATGGCTTTTGGTAAATATCTAATCCAATTAAAAAGCTGAATAAGCCTGGACTGTATTTATAAATTCTAAATATTCTGCCAGAGAAGTTGACAGTGATGATGTGACCTTGGCAACAAGAAAATCAAGGCCATATTAGACGCTATTCACAGGCAGTCTCATATTTGGAATTGGGGTATAAATCAGTATAGGTTCACTGACATCTAGAAAATAAGGCAGATTAACACTGGCTGAGGACTTGACCAACAGTAACAACTATTCATACTGGTCACTTGGGGTCTCATGTTTCTCCCAACAACATTGGCAGCAAAACTGTAGTTTTATAGGGGGCATTACTAAACCTGGAGTCCTAAAAGTCTTCCTTAGGGACAGAGAAGGGAACATATACATCTGGTATTTTTCTGACTTTTTAATGCCTTTCCTATTGGTCTTTCATAAAAATTTGGAGTGGCTAAAATGACTTCTGAGAAACAATTCTACAGGAGTCTGGAAGCCAGGACCTTGATTCATAAAACTGCACTGAAATTAAACAAATTACACTGGCAGATGTGACAGAAGGATCTGCTGTAATGTTTAGTATCAAGCTGCTTGTAGAAAAAGTATGCCAACTATTCAAAATAATAAAATGAGGAAGAGAAAAAAAATTAATAGGTCATAACATAAACAGTGTTCATCTTACAACCCTGTGGGAGTTGTAAGATCTTTACTTCCATTTGGTTAATTTGGGAAAAGCAACTTATTAAGTGCACAGACTGACTTAACACAGATTTTGTTTTGCTTTTATTCTGATGGCTTTAGTTTTACTAGATAAAGTACTTGCATACAAATAGAAGATAAGGGACATGAAGTTTAATTCCTCACTATCAGATGCATTCATATATTTAATAAACTGTGCGTCTAATGATTATATTTTTTAGACCCACTATTTCTAACGGGAGGATGACCTACATATCACCCCTAGGTGATTGCAGTTCTCAACTCACAAGTCAGTTTATTCCTTATTCATTTATGGTCAGCTGTTCCAGCATCTCTGTGCCTTAAATTACTTCTCTCGTGTTTGCCACCAGCAGAAAACACTCATATCCCTTCTCAGACCTCATTTTGTCAGAGCACACATTAAGTACCTTCAGTCTTTTTGTGCACAATATGCTCTTCATTTGTCTGATTCATCCTCTCAGCCCACTTTGCATCTGTTCTGAAACATGGGTGGCTCCCAGTCAATTGATGTTCCAGGAAATTACCCAGATTTTTTTCCAGCTCTCTTCTTCACTTGGAGCCACCTGAACTAGTAGTAAAAGTTATGCTCAGAAATGCCCCCATGTCTGACTCTGTGCTTTGCTCCATTAAATTTCATCTAATTTTTGTTACTTCAATCCTCCAGTTCTTCTGGTATGGTATTTCAGTCTTTCTCTGTATTGATATCTTCAACTTTGTGAGATCAACAAATTATTTAAAAGGCTTCTATACTTTGTGACAAGTTTATTAACGGAAGTATTAAACAAGGCCTACACTTGAGGAATTCAATTGTAATCACCCTTCAGTCCAAGAGTTTCCTTTCCAGATCAACCCACTGTTATTTCTCTTTCAGCCATGACCGATTTCTCTCTTTTCCAGTTTTAATAACTACCCCTGTGTCACTGTCTCACACGCATTATTGAATTACGGGGAATTAGACCTAAGGAACTTCCTCTATCTAAAATTTATTTGAGAAAAAAATGACTAAATTTATCTTCAGTAAATCTTTACTGCCTTCACTCACTGACTTTTAATCTCTAAAATATTGTTCTGTTGAGGTTTCATGCAAGCACAGTCCATTTTTTTCCTTATGTTTTAACAATGAAGGACTCACTTCTACATTTACAGCAGTATAGTCAAGTCTCTCTTTCACAATTGTTTGGCAGAGAGTACTTTCTTTTCTTTTAATTATTTACTTATTTAGTGCCTTGACAGTTCAACTAGGTCCGTAATGCATTCTTTACAAGTCAAAAATCCAAGTACAGACTCTAGAACACATCAACATACAACACAGAGACAAGAAATTGCACTTGCCTTACTGGAACACAGGTTCATCCATTACTTGCCAAACACAGCTGCATCACCTCTAGCTTGCTATGTTACCTCTTCAGGATTTTTTTTGCTGGGAGATAGCAGTTGGAAAAGCAGAACAACAGATGTGGATATATATAAAGACTAGAAAAAACCTGGCTCAGTACTGGATCTAGGTTGGCACGATTTCCCCAAATTTCCAGATAACCAACAATGTCAGAGATGCAGTACAGTAAAAACTGAGGTATTGCCATTCACTTTGGGAAATGGAAGCGAGAATCTGCAATGGGCACAACTATACAAATAAGCTTTTGTTGTTTCCTATAAACCCATACAATGCTACTTGCCTGAAAGAGCACTATCCACTTTTTCAATGGATTTATACAACTTAACAGGGAAAAAAGTTTTCTTTCATATCTGACCAATTGTTGAAGGTGAAATAAATATATTTGGGCATTGATAGAATCAAGCAAAATAATACTTCATTTTCTGAACTAGAGAATATACTCTGTGTGTGTTAACAGCACTCCATTTCACTGCTGCCAAGGGGATTTCAACATTATATTTGCTATAGCAACCCCTGAAGATGCACTTCCTGCCAGTGAAAGTTAGTTCTGTGCTTAGAATAATAATTTCTTAATAATACCGAAACAGTACAGGAGATTAACATCTTAGGTAAGAGCTAAATACAAATTACACAGCAAAACAGAGGTGAAAAGAGCTAGCTAGTTCAGGATCTCATCCAGACAATGCAATATTGCACTGTCAACTAACAAAATACAAGCTGAAAGCCATACATCTTCAGAATTATGAAAATCCTTCCTCGATATGAACCATGCAAATATTACAGAAAGCTACTTTCTTCGTGACTGAACTCTTCCCCAATATATTCTTTGCAATAGTTGTTTTCCAGGCTCACAACACCAGCATTTCTCCAAAAAAACCCTTGCTCTCCCTACCATCCAGCACAGCTGCATAACAGGAATGTTGACTCCCAGGGCTAATTCACAATCATACAAACACTCATTGACTCTGAGAAGGATAACTCTATTGCACAATCAACTTGCAAACTAAGAAATTCTGTGTCATCTTGTGGTTCTGGGTCATTCCTTATAGGAATGGGTCATTCACTGTTCGAGTTTAGTACCAAAGATTACTAATAATGTTGCATTTTAGGCAGGGTCACACAAGCAACTTCAGGAAATGTTCTTGTCAGAAGACTGCCTAAGGCAGGAGATAGGCCTTTTTTGTACAAGGAGGGCTGGTTTTGACAAGGGAGGGTGCCTAGGTGCTCCGTGTTCCTTCAACGTGAAGCAGAAGGCAAACTGGGCACACAAGTGTTTTAAGTAATTCCAATGGTAATTGCACAGCAATTGTAATTACTGCAAGGTTACTCTAATTAATCTAATAATCTTATAGTATGCCTGATTATGACAAAAATGATTGTAAGAGTTGCAGTAATGTGGCAGATCAGAGTTGCACTGCATACTAAAGAAGGGAAACATATAGGTTTTGTGATGTGGCAGGAAGGAAAGAGATACAGTCCTGTAATATTGTCAGATTGCTACTGGTAGCAAGGCTTGTTGGTCAAAGATATTGGCAAGTTGCCTCTTGCCACCCTTGTCACACTGTCAATCTGGTCAGGTGGGAATGAGATTTGGAAATCAATCTGTCTGAAAATTGTCTAGGGGAAGAAAAAATTCTGTATGAGACTGAGGCTTCATCAACAAGCAGGAAAAGGTGGAAAATGCTTCAGTTGCAACTACTGTGCAAGGTATGTTCCTGTGGCTGTATCCTCAAAGAGATCTAGTGCAGGGAAGAGACAGATACTCATCTTCATGTCTCAGTATGACTGGACCAGAGCTGCCAGGGAAATTAAAAACCCCATAATGAAATAATTAGCACATTTTTTCTTCTTCACAGTAAAGCAGCACATCAAAGTTGGTAAATTGAAGAGAAGAAGGAGACCGGTACGAAAAATCACAAGGCATAAATTTATCACACAGAGGCCTAGAGAGTTAGATGTAGTTTCTAAGACATTAATGATTTTGCCCTTTCTTTGTGACCTCTCTTACACCCACTTTTATCTCCTGTTCTCGCATTTCAGATGCAACTTTGATATTCCTTTCAACACAGCAGAAATGAAAGAGTGAAGTTGTGCCCCAGACAGCAGAGCCAGGAAAAACATGTTTTGCTCAAGGGCATTAAAATGGATATTGCTGGGTGTCACATTTCTTATTTTTATAGTCATTATCATGTATTTCTACTGTGAGATCCTTTAAAGTAATTGCCTGAAATCAAGGCCCATTAAATAGATATTTTAAAGTATGAAATAAGCCATAACACTTGAGGTATAAAATTTCACAAATCTAAACAGACATAGGGTGCAGGGGAAAGGAGAGTATAAGGTCTTATACTTCAGTGCCAGAACTGGAAACAGAAATCAAATTTTTGAAGTGCCAATACAATACATTACTCACTACTGGGAAAACCAGTAGCAGTTCACACAAGCACTGTGTGTTACTTGTGGTAACAGTTTAGCTACATAAGAGCTGACATTTAAAAGGCAGTATTTAGCAGGTTAGATAACAGTTTCTCACCTACAATATGAGATACTGGAACATAACAATATTGAAAGTGTGTGAAAAGTTGTGAGAAAGCAATACTGAGAAAATATAGATTTCAGGGTATCCAACATTTCCAGTCCTCTCACCTCCTGTGAACTGAAAATGTTTTAAATAAAAAATTTTAATTCATGTCCATTCATTTTGTGTTTTCATTCTTGATATAATTTATTCTTTTAATTCCAATTCCCTACCCCTCCCAAATTATTTTTATACTAATACAACTTTACCATATCCTAGATTATTCTGCAGTAACCCACGGTTTTGTTACCATTTCCATTTTAGTATGGTTCTTCTTAGCAATTACAACAGCTTTGTAATCTCCAAATATGCAAATTTTTGGTCAATATCATGTTGTACTTGCATAAGTTAAGTCATAATTGCTGTTACCTCTGCTGCTACTAGTAAGTTTGGGTCAGAGATGAGATATTGACCTTTGGAAAAAGTCCAGTTCAAAGTCAGCCTATATGGGCACAAGAGCACCTGTGTTTGTCATGTATTACTTTTAGAAATGCTGAACAAATATGTCCCAGAAAAATATGACCTGTGGTAATATAGATTTTCTTTCTAACCATTAAGGAGAAATATTTATGGGAACATTTTTTCAGTTCCATAGAAAGTAGCAAATGTTCTTCAAGTGTTTACTTGCAGCCCTGGAAGAGCTTTAATCAATAAGGATCTGAGCTCCTGCAATACCATGTTATTTCTGATGCAAAACCAGACAATGGTACCTTTGATATAAAATATCATGTTTGCTGTGCCTTTGTTGTGCAGAGAAATACTGAGTTTGTAGATTGCAAGAGACCAAAGAAAGAGAAGAGGTTACCATGTGCGTGACCTTTGATAACAGAGTAAACACATAGTCCCCTATCCAGAGCAAAAAGGAAAAGCTATTTTCCTCTGTCTATGTTGTTGTAAACAGATCTTAGTTTTAACATTCCTGGATGTCAGGTCCTCCTACTGTGGGGAAACACCAAAGGAGCTGGGATGAAGACTACAAGAGGTGTATGAAACAACAAGGATGGACAACATTCACTGGGATGGAAATACCTTCGCTCATACATAGCCTGAGTCTCCACCTCAGAGTTACATTGGTTACATTTCTGTAATGGTAAAATGGTCTATACTGTGCTTTATTCATGGAGAAAAAAAGGGACAGCAACTATCACCCTAATTTAAAATATTAATAGTTCATGAGTGAGAGAATTGGAAAAGGAATATGAGATTTATGCTTTTTCCTCTCTTTGCTCAGTCATTATCTTTTTTCCCAGAAAGGAGCTAGACAGAGAGCTATCTATCACCAAAGCAACTTCCTAATGAGCAGAGAAGTTCTAAAGAATCCCACTGCTTCAAAAATGAACTTGCAAACCAGCATCTATCTATTTGAGGAAAAAAATTCCACAAAAAGCTGTTCCTGTTGGATTAAAGGTTGTAAGAGGCCTCGTATCATCCCTTCAGATTTACTTTAACAATGTTTCTATTTAAATTATCCTCCCAGAAGAAGCAGGAGAAGGAGGAAAATATGCAAAGACTAAAAAGTTTTTAACTAAGCATCAAATAATCAATTGTTAGGCAGGAACTTATTACAACTTTATTCATGAAGGGTAATATCAGATCTCCTTTAACACAGACACCAGCAATAACTAGCCTGTAAGTGCTAGCCCTCTTTTTCTCACTCTATCTCCTTAGCCTTATTCTCACTGCTGTCCTCATCTCCTGCCACATTGCAGCTTGACGTATCTCTTGTTTTATCGAGGAGTAGTAAGGACCTGCCTGAAGCAGTCTGCCAGACACTCACATTCCAAAACTATTGATCCATAGGAAAAACAAGCATCAAAAATAAGACAGATGGAATTAGAGGCAGGGGTAGATCAAGAGGACGCTAGATCTGTGTAGATCAGAAGCAGAATCCCTCAACTCACAGACAGTTTTGCAGCTTGGGGGTTTGTGTACTGAAGTATCTTTCACCACTCAGAAGTTACTTCAGAGCCTGACTCCTCTGCAGAGCAAAGACCTCAAACTACTTCACGTGTTCCAAGCAGTTTTCGATCTGCCACTGCTACCAATATATGTCAAAACATGACTTTAAAACTTCTCGTAGCAGGCATGAAAGGAAATGTAAGTGGCAAACTCAGGCACACAGGCACAGCTTGTCTGCAGACAGACTTGTACAAATTTAAAGGAAATAGAAGCTTTTCCTGCACTGTTATTAAACTCAGAAGTATGCTTTCTGTCCAAAATATTGCCCTAGAACAGAGGAGAACAAACATACTTGCCTAAAACTATGAAGCTCTGGCTCATCAACAAACTAGAAATGCAAACTGGGACCTCAGATTTCCATTTTTTTGTCAAAAAAGTGACAAGCTATTTAAATATACATGCAGATACAAGGACAACTGCGAAGCTGATCTGCGTGCAGCCAGAGTAAGATGAGCCTTAGTATTCCTTTTTCATGCATTATCATATTTTCTTTGTGCAGCTGGTTTAGAAAGGTCTTCTGGGTGAAGGTTATCCAAATTCTGTTCCTAGAACACAGTTTCTAGAATAGGAACCTGTTTTTCTCCAAACTGCTCTGAGACCTGAATGAGTGTTTGACAAAACACAGTTCAGAGGGGAGAATGCAGTAGCTGCTTAGAACTGAATGTAATTCAAGTCTGATATTTTGAAACTTCTGCCTGGTAATCACAATGTTGCCTTTGAAAATGTCAGGCCAATTCCTTACATTTAAGGAAAACAACGTTTCCTATGAAGGCACAAACACCAAGGTCCATCTTATTTCAGCTGCTTTCCAAAATGAGAGACTTTTCAATTGGTCTCTTCCAAAAGCTTCAAAGTACTTTATGCAAATTCCGTGCCTGCCAGTCACAGGACAGCACTTAGAGCTCTGAGAAGCCCAGCAGCATCAGGGCTTCGGGAATCTTTGTCGATGCTGAAGTCAGAAGCTAAGTGCTCTAGAGAAGACAAAACATCATTTGTGTAACTTATCGTTGCAGTTTACAGTACTGGAAGAGGAAAGACTGGGGCTGCTGCTTGTTCCAAGCATTGGACTATTATGACAATGAAAAGCACTAAACATTGATGGAACAGACCAGATGAATGGAGTATAATCTCTCCATTGTATTCTCAGTCATACTTGTATACACATCCATATGCAATGTATCTAAACCAGTAAACCCGTACTGAGATGAACTTACAAAATACAGAGTAACTACCAAAACAAGGACTATACTATTTGTTTCACAGTAAATGGTTCACACCAGAGGAAGGAAAAAATTATAAAATAAAGTTTAAAAAAAAGTACAGCTACCTCATATTCATGGTGGAATAGCATTTCTAAAAGTACCAAAAAGCTGGAGGGGAGGGAGGAAAATGAACTTCAGAAACTGAAAATTAATACAAGGGAAATAAAAAAATAAAGGGGGGGGGAGGAAATTAAAACATTATTTTAACTTCTTTCTTGTGAATTACTGAGCTGTGGATAATGATTTTCAAACATTTGCAGAAAAACCTAGATTTCTCCAGTATTTTTTTCTGTTCCATGTAAACTATCAATGGTTCAAAACCCCTACAAGTACCTAGTTCTCTCCTAAAACCTGGCACAGTCGTGACCTTTCTAACCTCATGTATAAACTTTCCGTTATCTGTATGTACATCAGGTGAACATTACATTTATGCAATCAGATGAGCTATAAAGGGGAATACAGTGAGAGCATGTGAAGTTCAGTTTCTCTCCTTTGTGAAATTTTCAACAGTACACCACAGTATGTAGCATTCAGAGAGGAAAATTATGAGTTTCAGATTCTAAAGAACTGACAGTTGACTTAAGGTAATCCCAAATGCTTTGAGTTACAAAGCCATGGAAATATTGTTAGGAAGTAATCTCTGGCTCCAACCTCCCACTTGACTGTCTTGAAAATCTCCATGAATGGATATCACACAACTTCTTATGATAAACTGTCCAATTACTGCAGGAAATCACAAGGATATGAAATCAGAATTGTTCAAAGTTTCTCACAGAAGTTTCTTTTCAAAGGCCAGTGTCCCAGTCTTGTCAGTATTTCGGATTCTCTGAAGTTGAGCCAAGGTAAAAATCTAATTTTGACACCCTTAATGAAAAAACCACTTTTGTTCCCCTGAAGAAAACCGTGCACATTTCCATAAATAAACCTTTCATAACAGAGTGTTCACAAACCATCTGCAGACTCAGGTGGCCCATCTGACCAACAATAGCGACTGAGATTCACATTTGAGAAGGACCTATTTCATTTGTAGAATTTTTTTTGAGACAGAGTATCAAAATTAAACGAACTACGTCATTCAAACTAGAAGTGGGTTAGTAATTTGAAAATATATATGAAAGTTATTTACCCACTTGTAGTCTGTATCATTATCACTATGTCCTATTTAAAATGAATGGTGTGTACTATCTTCATTATCCAAACTGTTTTGAATCAACTCTACAGCCATAAGCTATTGTATCTCTGCTAGACTGGAACCTGCACTGAAACTGCAGTGACATTTTCGTATTAGTTCCTGATGAAGGTGATGCCAATGAAAATCTCTGCTCGCTGATACCTCACTCTCACATGCTCATAATTTTAAGTCTTAAAAAAGATGTCATAGCCCAGTCTAGGAGCAAAAAAAAATTATAGTACAGATATCACCTAAGGTCAAAGACAAAACCAGATGTTAATGAGTACAAAACATATACCCCATACTTAGTAAAAGACAAGACCTCTAGGAAGTGAAGAGCGTAAAATCAGGTTGCACATGTAGCTAATAATTTGGAAGAACTTGTAATTCTTAAAAAAATTTAGAGGAACAGAAAGATATCAGAGAGAGACTGGGGGCCTCTCAGTTGTGTGTTTTCAAAAGGAAATGCATACTGTCATGAAACAGCAACTATTCTGGTCAGATTTGTCACTGTTATTCCACCTCTTTGCTGATGTAAACATCAGTAGGACCAGAACAGTAGCTGAGGGAATTGTATACCCTCAATTTTCTCCTTTCTGCTAAATGACTGCATAACACACTGTTCCCAGCTACTAAATTATTTAGTATATTATCTGCAAGCACCTGGAAAAATATTTCCTGCTTCATTTCAATAGTTTGCATCTTATCCCCTAATTTACTGACAGAGGAAGTAATAACAGCTGTCATTCCAAATGACTCCAGATCATTTGAAATTACTTCGGTAATGTGTTATCTCAAAGCTACTTTTTAAATAATCCTTTCTCTCTGTCCTGTTCATTACAGGATATAACAAAAAACTGTGAAACTAGAAGTGTGTTTAGAGTTTGCACTTCCTAAATAATTAATGACATTTTGTTATGGTTAATGGAGGAAAACTCAGGGGAACCATGGCCAATATAGCTGTGATATGTCTTTTTGAACTGGAATATGTACTGCGGGAGAAAATTGTAGTAACACTCTTGTATTTAAAGGGAAATTGTCTCTAGGGCACAGCAGCCCCTAATAGGAAAAAAAAATGCCAGAAAACTCTCAGTGCAATGTCAGCACTAGGCTTAGGCCCTTGAGACCGTGATCAGACCCACAGATCCATGAGCCTTTCCTCTCCAAACTTAAAAGACTAAACCAGACACAGTTCAATGAACATGCAATAGACAGGTTGCCCATGGGATGGGTTAAAGAGGCATGTGTTCCAGTTCTCAGGTTTTGTGTTCTGGAGTTAAAACATATTTTGGATGGGCTACACCTTCCCTAAGGGTGAGTGCTGAGGCCACTGTTGGCCATTTGCCTTGATTAGCATGGCACTGTGTTTTGGGGGAGGACTTCCCTCTCTGTCTGTTAATGCTTTCTGCCTGGACCCATATCCCTACAGCTCTGCCAGACGGTGGGGCAATGTGAGAATCCCTGAATTTGCTTTGGACACACTCAGCTGAGTTTCTGAAAGGCCCAAAGGCTTGTGCTAGTGCAAATGATTCTCCTGAAGTGGGACAGAGGGCACTTTGCCTGAGTCCCTTCATGGGCAGCATACTGGGATTGGTGAGCCAGCAAGTGCCAGCCAATGGGCAGGAGGCAGAGGCACTTGTGTTTCAGCCAAAATCAGTAAGGGATGTCTGCCCACAGCATGGAATTTCTCTGAAATGTTCATCAGCCACATTTGTCAACAGCTGCATGTTTTCAGAAGTGTCTTTAATCAGCAAGTCTCTGCACAATTGGCTGTTCTGGAGCACCATACAAATTTTTGTCACAGGTCAGCTGCTGCTTTGCATATTGGGAGGAGGGAAATCTCATTCTGCTCACTGTAAAGTTCAGAGGGTGACCAGAGGATGCAGAGGATGGCAGCAAATAAAAAGGCTGTATGTTGGTTAGCAGCACAATGCTGCTTGTCTGTACACCCCTCTGTGTCACTGTCATCTGCCAAAACACCATCACACCCATGGCCATCTGTACGTTTGAGAGAGGAGAGGGTTCAAAGCCAAGAGCTCATCCATGCTAACAAGGACAGAAACACTTGCTGCGAAGATGCCTTGTCCCATTCTTCAGTCATATTGGCACAAAGCTGTGGTACTGTAGTTTCTTATTTGACAGCTTTCTGCTCCTTTCTGAGACTGCTAAAGGAGCATCTCTGTGACAAACATTGAGTTTCAGCCCAGATTGTATTGAGAGGAAGATAAAGAGACAACTCTGTCAAAACAGTGGCCCAGTTTGTCAAACCTGCCAGCCTGATGCAACATTCTAAAATCTATATAATCTGACCCACATATGGAAACAGCTTAAATTCAGAGTTATCCATCACCAATAAAACATAAAAAAGTTAGTGAGAAATAGGGAGGCGAAGTGATGATGATTGAATACTTGGAAGCTTGGATATCTACTTAAAAACAAGTATTTTTGAAAATGTTGGCATATATTGATGTAGTAACAAACAGTGCTCTGAATTCCTCTGACTTTCAACAAATAGCTTGCAGCCACAGCATTGATTTGGAAGCCTGTCTCTTCTCACCCTGTTGTAGTAACACGAATCCTGGGCAGAAGAGTACAGCATTGCTCATCCAAGCTCACACTAGAAGTTTGTACTGGGGTACAGAACCACAACCAGCTCTCATCATTACACAGATTACAGCAGGTTTCAGACCAAATCAGCACCTCATCATCTGGCCCTCTCTTGCTTTTCGCTTATTCCCATGCCATGCACCCCTAATGCTTTACCTTGAGGTAGCTCTGGCACAGGCCTGATCCTATGGTGCATCAATATCACTTGCTAAAAAGCAGAAAATTACCTTGGCATAAAGCAAACCCCTTAGTTAGGTAGAAGAGGCAAATTGGCTGTCCATGCAAACAGATGAGTGCCAGAGCCAAGGAAGGAGGGAGAGGCAACTCCCTCTTCCATTTCAGCAAGCCCTGACCAGCTCAGCTGTCTCCTGGATCCACATCCCAAGCCTCATTGCAGGCACTACAAGAGCAAATAGCCCATCGTGCCTCTGAAGATATCAGTGCTGACAAGGAAGACACGAGAGGGATTAGGAGAAACAATATTTGTAGGGAAGTAATTCACCTGTTATCACACAACCATTCAGTGATAGAGCTGTTTACCAAGAGACCTCACCCAGCAGTGTTTGAACAAAGCCATTATCTTTACCTTCAAATTTATTTCAATTTTTTTTTTATAATTTTATTTTTTTTCTGTACTCACTCATCTTTTCTCTTTAAAATAGCTTCCTCTTGATCAGCCACAGTGTGGTCAAAATATGTTGCCTACATCATAAATCACACACCCCAACCTGCCAAAGGCTAAATGTGTGAAAACATGCACAATAAAGACTCCAAATAAAACACTGAAAAATAAGAGTCATGGAGAAACAGAAAGGAACTTCCTTTGTTGCGAAAATCCTCCTACATTATTTTTAAATTCACAGCGGAAATATTTTTCAGCAATCAAAGTAAAGGAGATTTGATCTATGTGGAATGAAAGTAAATCAGCCCCACAGAATGAATGTGATATTCTTCAAAATGGAAAAAATTTGAAAGGTGTGCCAAAAACCCCCCACATCAAGTTGATCTCAATGAATATTTGCAACTATTTCTCATGTGAAAAAGCTCCAGAGAATATAATGCAGATGTTTTCCAGTAGCTAAACTTTTTAAACTATTCAATAATAATTTTCTAAGTATGAGAAAATGAATTAAGCATATTTCTGGCCCACCTAAGAGAAAAATGTTTTAAGGCTCAAACTTTATAAATCTGTAGCACTGGTGAAAAGAATTATTCTGCCCTTGGGCTACTAATGAATGGCTGGGTTTACCAGCATTTGAAAGAGTATTAGACATTTATATGGCTAATGAGAGCATTTATGATTACGTAAGAAGGGATAAATACAATTAAGGCTATAAGCCTTCATCCTTCAGGGCCAAGGTAAAAAAATGCTCTGGTGGTAAACTATTCTATGAAGACCTGAGGTAAAATCTTGGCCTTGTTAAAGTTAGAATTCTTCCAAAATAGCTGTGGTTTTACCTTAACCTTGCTTAATTATGCAGCTTTCCCTGACTTCATTAGACTATTCATCATCTGCAGAGCTGCTTATTCTTTCTCACAGCACCTAAAAACAACCAGCATAGCTACAGATAAGCAGCTAGTAAGATTTTATGTACAAACTGAAATGCCAATTGCCGTACTCCTTTCATGTCTATTTTAGAGAACTGAAATTAAATATTAGGTCTGATTGGGAACTGACAGGCTGCTATGTTGACTGGCTCTAGGACTATTAAAGTCCTTGGTATGAGGTAAAAACCAGTACAGCACATTCCCATCATACTACATCATCCTGTTCCCAGTGAGCAGCAGTAGGTGTTGAGTTATTAATGGAAAAACTCTGCTCCAGTCTCAGCCTGAATTCCTTTGTATTACCATCAGAGCAGGATCTCTGAAAGGCCTCAGCATTTCCTGACATGTGCCATTAGCCCTGACTGGCATCTTACAAGCAGGTTCTCCTGACTCCCACTCCCTTTGCCATCTGTTAGCTGTTCCCCAGGGAGCAGACAGATACCAAAGCACACTACCTCCTCTGTTTTTCAGTTTTCCACCTCCGTGGCCCTTTCACAGACACACACATCTCCCTGCTGTTTCTTCCCCCACAATTCTGCCTCCAGCCAGCTGCTTTACTTCCTCTACTGATGCGGCAGACAGGCAATAGAATGACCTGGGGCTTCCAAAGGGTGGGTCTCCCATGAAAGCCTCTCTGTTGCAACTGGCAGTTCTGCAGGATAGACCCAGTTTGGTAACTGTAGTGCAAAGCCAGATGCTGAAGCTTCTCTGCTTGTCTTGGTACTGTATCCATCAGCCTACAAAATTCATTGTGACTGTTCACTGCATTGTGACAGGATTTGGGATTACTCTTTCGATGTTTGCCAGTCTGATCCAGGATTACGTTACTCCTGCTCCATGTTGAAGCATGACTCTAACGGGTGTTAAATGCTGGAAAGTAATGCTCTCCCAGTGCAACTGTTGATAGCATCCCCTCTGTGTAGCCTTTGATGTGTAGTGTGTGGGGTATTCTCCATCAATACTAGAGAACTAAATGATGTATTGCAGTAAAGCCATTTCTTTCTCCTATTGTGTGCTTAAACCCTTCAGTTCCTTCTGTAGGGGTAGAAAGAGAGAGAAATCCAGTTGACAGATAAGACATTGAACACAAAGCAAGGGAGGAGATAGAAAAAAATTTTCGTGCACCTGCTGCTTAAGTTCTACATGACAAAAATTAGGAAACTTGTGAGCATAGCAAAATACTTATAAACCCTGCAGAACAGGAGCCCTGAGACTGGTCAGACCTTTTACTAACTAATTTCTTCTTCAAAGAATATTGCACAGATTGTTAAAGGGAAATTCTCAAAAGCTGTTAAAGGAAAAGGTGCTCATTACACTTGATTTTTAAAGGAATTTCAGGGTAAAATCCCCTCCAGCTCTTGAAAACCTGGGCTCAGCTTTAGTGAGCCTTATTTTCTGATCTCTAAAATTGAGCTTTTTCCTCAGCTCTCTAAAGCCCTTCTGTATCTGTGGATGAGGTTTGTATAACGCTGCTTTTAGTATCCAAGCATGAACACCAACAAAGAAAAAACCCTGCAACAAACAATTTTTTTGCAGAAAGCTGAAGCAAAACATCCATTTCTTTTCCAGATGTTCCCTTGAGACTCAGATCTTTTAACAGGCAAGCTAAGCTTTGCATCTCCTCATGCCTTTGTCCCACGTACATTGAAGCTATCTTGTGTATGTATTGGTAAACATTTCTCAGACATGCACAATTACAGAGATTCATGTATACATTGACTGTGACTGGCTTTAGAGGTGATATCAGAGAACTTATAACTCCACCCTTTGGAGTGAATAAGGTTAGGGTGAAGCAACTTGCCAGCCATGAAGAGATATCATTACAGATGGCCAAGACACAGCCAACAGCAAAACCACACCAGATTTATGGACAATATATCAATAATTCCTTAAGTGGTGAAGAGAACTGCTCTGACTAACTCACAGATTGGTTCACACTCCTCTCAATTCCAGCAGTATGAAGCAGTGTCTGTTCTTCAACTATATTGTACAGGTACTAGGAAAAAAATGCAAAACAAAACAAAAAAACCCCACCACCAAACAAAACAAACAAACAAAACCCCAAAAAAACAAAACCCCACAAACCCACAAAAAACTCACAAACAAAACCCCAACCAACCAAAACAAAACAAAAGAAAAAAACAAACAAACGAAAAAACAAAACCCAAAGAATCAGCACAAGAAACTTTCCCAAAGTAAGCAGCATCGGCACTGTAGGGAGCCTTACTTGTGAAATTCTTGTAGGCAGGGAAGTTTAAAGACCTTTATCACTATTCACCATGCCTTAGGATGGATATGAGGTTACATAGTTAGATCAGCATTCAGTTTTGAATCTCCAAATTTTCATACTCAGAGATGTCAGACCTTTGGCCCCTTATGCCAGGAAACAAGGGTCTCAGTCAAATCCCACCTGCACTGTCATATTGGTTTTACAGAAATGGATATCAAACATTATAAAGTAATCTTGCTGTAACAGCTGGGTGTCAAGCTCCCAAAAGGGTGTGGTGAATCACAGCTCTACTCTTTCTCCTTGGATGGCCCTATTTTGTCTGCAAGTCTTTCAGTTGTTTAAAAGGAGCTCTGCAAGTCTTTCAGTCGTTTAAAAGGACCTCCCTTGGGTGGAATTAAACAGACTTCTTTTTCACTTCAGAGAGGAAAACATTTCAGTTCTTCACCTCGTTCTGTACACAGTGCACAAGTTTCTAAAGGTATGACAGTGACCTGGTACTAGCCTGTGCCTTCTCTTCAAATTAGTTTTCACAAGAGAAAAGAAAATACTAACAACTGCACGCACAATTTTACTGTGTTGTTGTCAGAAAGTGTCTTCCTTGACCAGTATAAAGCTCCTGCATTTTATCTCCTCTCATTTTGTCTTCCTGTGTCATCTGGGGCAATGAAAGAAACCAAACAGGCAATAATGAAAGAGACTGATGTTCCTCCACCTTCCACCTCTTTTTTTTTTTATCTTTTTTTTTTTTTTATGATTGATTCTTTCAGGTAGGCAGAAAACTATGTGTGACTTGGATCACCCCCATAAACTTTAGCTGTTCAAATGTTAACTCCACCAGGAGTAAAACATGAAACTGAAGCATCTTTTGCTTTCCTTCTCATTGCTTCTTTGGACCTGAAAAACACAGCAAAACCCCAACTCAATCACTGAGTAAAATCTTTCTTTTGGCTGATCAAAGCGTTGATAAGGTTTAACTAAGAGCAGTCAGAATTCGTTCTCTTTCTTTTCCACCTGTCTCTGCTCCAGAGCGCTTCTGTGCTTTATTCTCCTTTTCCCCATCTTATCAATTATTCCATGGAAAACAGTTTTCATGGACACTTGCAACTGATATGAAGGAGTCTCACATTGTCTCTCCTCGTTCTGTGCCATCGTGGAGTACAAGCCCCATCTGGGAACAACAATGTGCTGCATCCCCTTATCAAAACAACCATGCTGTTGATTTGTGTCTGAGTGAACCAGCCCTATACAAGCAGGATGGCCCCTGCAGAGGCTACTTGCAGCAAAACTCCTCAGGTGATGTTACTTGCTTATGTTATTCAGCTGGTTGCTGTTGCTGCATGCTGGGCAAAACAGAAGAGTTATCACGGTAAGCAAGAATCACAAAGCTGAAACTCAAACATTGAAAAACCCTCGTTGTCTACTGTTGTATTTGTTTTGCAGGTGAACAGTCCAATATTAGGTTAAACTAGAATATCTACTATCACAGCAATCTCTTTTTTCATAATCTCCATGCATCTTTTTCAGGAAGATACAGGATTTAGGTCCCCTGTAGAAACAGTTTGCTCTTAAATGAACAGAATCAGAGATGGAAAATCAGGACGCTATTATCTAAAATTTGTTAGTCCAATCATCAGTTTTTTGTATAACATGTATTAGCATATTGAAAAAGCGTAGGAAATATTTGGTTATCTAGAAAGATACCGTTGTATAAAGACAAATAATAATACATGATTCCAACAAAATACCTTTGGAGACAAATAACACATCAAAAGGATTCAGTAACACCCAATACAAGAAAAAGTAAGGTTGAATTTTTTACCCTCACCAAAGACTTCCTGTGCGCGAATAAAAGAATCCAACTAATTACTGGTCAAAAAAAACATGTCGTTTTGAAAAGCAGGAAAATTTGTTTTGGATTGCTAGAGACTTTTTAGCTAAACACTGTCTTATATTCACCAATTAATTCACCAATTAATTTTTACTTAATTAAAATCTTGAGCAAATTAATAGCTAAGTGATGTGTTCAGACTGTTCAGACATTTTAAACAGTCTTTATTAGTGTGGCATAATTTTTAATTTTTAAAAAAATCTAGAGGAATACAAGATTGTCTTATGACCGTCATGTTGTCTAACTTCTCTTAAAACTATAGGGCATAACATTCTTGGTTATATTAGTTTTCAAATTTTGCTTCTCAAGGGGTATTTAAGACATGTAGGTCTGTATATGAGAGGAAAAAACCAAAAACCTGTATCTGAACAATCTTTGGAATCATGCTAACCTATGAGAGATCCCAAACAGACTCACAGTCCTATGCTAATTATAAATTCCTATAATTTTTACTTCAGCTTAGCAATACTGTAATCTAAATTTATTGCTTTATTTATATCATATTTTTGAGACATTTTAATTAGAAACTGGGTATAACTGGTCAATGCAAACATGGCTTCCTTTGGGTCTAGAATGGGATTTCCAGCTAAGGAGGGACCCTTCAATTCTTCCTGAAGTGGAACATATTTTCTTGCTGTTTGTAAAGTGATCCTCTGCAGACATCCACATTCTAAACCAGCAAAACATATGTTCGAACTTGCAGCTTCTAATCCAAATGGGACTCATCATGTGCTTATTGTCTTCAGTGGTTATAAGCACAAATTTTACATTAAGCACACAGGCAGAAGCACCTGCCTGAACTGAAATCTGCCTGTATTTACAGTTTCCTAAACATTTGAACTTCTGCCACTTTTATCCCCAAGGATATCTCTTATAATATGGTCTGAAATGGAGATCTTCATTAACATGTATACCACATGCAGCTTCTTCTCAACAGTTGCTTACAAATTAGATGTAGCAGAAACTGTCTCTGACCTTCAGTTAATTGTTTGATACCACTACAGAATTTCAAGAACTCCAGGGGTTATCTTTTAGAAAATATCTGTTGAATATCTGAGGAGCAGCAAATGACACAAGGTCATTCAATTAATAGCATATAGTCCTATTCTGAGGACTGTAAGCAGTGCTGCACTCAGCACCACTGGTCAGAAGGCAGCAATGAGTGATTCAGGGGGAAGGGGAATAATATCTCATTTTTCAGAAAGTTCCATGACACAAACTCTTAACAGAACATTAAGGGTTTCATTCACAAGAATCCTGACTTAAATCCTGTCGCCTTTCTCTCTGGATCAATGTAGCAGAGACAGTTCAGCAAGGTAAGAATTTTTCTGAGTGCAGTAGCTGTAGAAATAATTGTATTTATGGGCACACCTCAACTGGATTCCTCTTTCTGAACATGGTTTGCCTTGTTTGATCCATCCACATGCAAATTGACAAACACAGTAGTACTCATCTGAGCAGCAATATCTTCAAATTCTACTTGATAGGCAACCATCTTAGAGTACACAGCCTTGTTATAAACTTGAGGGATCTCAGTCAGATAATTAAAACTGGTATGGTAATATTAGTAACAAAAGTACATTAGTTTACTCAACTGACTTTTATTTGATTGCTCATATATTTGTAATGTGCCTTTTAAAAGCTATTCTAAATTTGTCATTTGCTCTTATTCGTTCCCCATAATGCAGGAATATGAAAAAAAAACCAAACAAAAAACCAAAACAGAACAACTACAGAACATTACATTTAGCCCAAGAGAGTCCCAAAGAATTAACTGTGTTCCAGGAAACATGATTGGAGGGCTGAACCCATATGCTTGGCAAAGAAACACAAGTCTCTAAAGATATGTAGCATCCCTGCCCCACAGAGGTACCTACGTATTCCATCCAAGATGGATATGTGGTGGATTTGTGGGGAAGTAAGACTGGCCAGGAAGATAGGAAAGAAAATTTCAGAAAGAAATATAGTCTGCTGTATACAGACATGCTGCACAAAAGATCAGCCATATAGATCTCTCATCTAACTCTCTATCACAAAAAATTAATAATTTTAAAAAACGGTAACCTACAGTACTAAGTAGAATCCATAAGACCAAATTTGTCTTTGCAAGACGTGGGACTTCAGGTGATGTCTCTTAGAGGGTTTCAAGCTCACACCGGTGTTTTTGTCAGAGGAGATACGTGCAAACAGATCCATCCTCTCAAGCACTTCCTCCTGCTATTTGTTACCTGACCTACTGTTCTATCAGCAGTTTGTCATCCTGCCAAGGCTCAACAGCTCATCCTCACCAACACTGGAGCACCCTCCGGCTCACTGTACTCTGAGTAAGGAGAGACTTGGACCTGAAGTTTTGAAACAAACAATTAGAATAACTCTTTTGGCAGTGACTAAAGAATCATATTGGGTGGAAAAGTAAAAAAAGCTTTCAGGACAACTTTTCCCATTTTTTGCTGAGTAAAGCTACTTCAACTACAGGTGACAGCTTCTTACAATTGCTTCAAAACAGCTAAATTTTGATTTGTTTAAGTGTTGCTTTGCCTTTCACTTGAACATATTCAACACCAAAAGACAGAATAATGGTATCAAAGTTTATAATGCTCAGAAACCTATGGGGAAAACAGAAATTCCATCCAGCTTTTAAAAATAACATTGAAGACCCTTCTGTTTTCATGACTGTAGTCTAGCTGAGAGAGCAGGAGACATCTCCAGACTCAATAGGCTGTGGACCAGCCCTCCAGGAAAAAGACACGACCTGCTGATCAAATCCAACCACCCTGAAATCTTGCCACTGCTCTGTTGTGCTCTAACAGGCAAATAAAACCCAATCTTTTATGCATTCAGCCTTACCTCCAAAACAACATATGTAACAGAAAGTATATTCAATCACACACATTAAGCACAAAATGACAGAAGATTAATTTATATAAAGGAAACAAACAAGGAAAAGGCATTTGGAGGGGAAAACATTGACGCTGAGACTGTCAAAACTGAATAATAGATTTCATTGCTTAACATCTAAAATAAATCCTTGTGGTAGTTTCAAAAACCTCAAATCACATTCAAGCTCTGACACAAAGTGCAGTGAAATCAATAGGAAGACATCTAGTGCTTAGGAAAGTTAACAGATCAGAGCATGCATAAGATACAAAAATTTGATTTTGCTTGGGGCTGTGCAAATGTTTTACTTCACTTTTGCTCCCTAGTGATAATATACTCTTTGGTACACAAGGAACTAATGCACTTCTGCACAGCTTTACAAATTATTACTGAAATTTTCTACAGCAACGCCTGCAGTTCCAGACATAATTATTTATAAAAGGTCTTAATTGTTTTAATTGGTTTTTTTCCACTCAGAAGTTTAGTTACTTTTAATAGCTATTATTTTATTTTTCTGTATTGAATATAGGAATATAGGACTATAAAAACAGATGTATACAGCAAAGAAGCTATAATTACTTCAAGCAAGTAGAAAGAACAAGCCTTTTTCAACAGGGGGCTGGGTTTTAAAAAACGTTCAAACTTGGTTACATTTCTATACAGATGATTTGCTACACTGGGACTTACCTATATAATTTTATCCACAAAAGAACTCTAAGGCAAATAAAACTTTTACTAAAAAAATGAGATAAAGCATTGTCATTTTCTAAAAGGGGAATAGCACTTTGGAGAAGGACTGTGTTCCTCAAAGTGTGAGTTTGAGAAGTATATTGTACATTGATTAAACGTGCTATATTACAAAGATGAGAAGCAAATCAATACAGAAGAGAAACCAAACAGCAGACAAAATCCCAGAAAATCTGAGAACTGCACTAGAAACATGATAAAATCTAGAAAGAAAAAGTACATACTTACACACTTACTGATTAACAGCAAAATTTCTTCTATTAGCTGACATATCACCACTGGAAACAACAGGGAAGAAAAGAGTGTTAGTGGAGCTCCACAGGACTGAACTCTGTTTTCATGATGCACACTCAGCAGCTTATACACAGAAGCAGTATAGGTGTTATCATTTGGCAGTGAATCGTTGTATAGCCTTGTCCCTCTGTCTCCTGGGCCTATTAGCCCAGGATCAACAAACACACAAACTGTGCCTCCCTGCACTGGATGTGAATATCTTTGCATGGTCTACAAAGTTTCAGATATTGGTGTTGTGCTGTAATGTTTCAGCCATTATTGTTTGCTTAGATGAAAATCTTTTAGTTTGTAGGTAACAAAACCCATGTTTCTAAGAACAGAAAGAAATAAAAAGAGAGAAAACCAAACAAATAACAGAAATCTGGCCTCAAAAACTCAACCAAGCAAAAAATAACTCACATATAGAAAATATTTCCTACTAAACCTAAATGAAACATTATTCACAGATTTAAGAGTGTGATAAATAAATTTTAATTGACTCCTTCTGTGCTTTCATCTTCTAAAAACCAAATACAACCAAATTCTTTATCTCTGCTTGATACACTGTCCTTAACTGTCTCTACCAAAAAGCCACTTAGTAATTAACTAAAGGCTCATAAATATTATCACTGGAGAGAAAACCACAGCTGAAGCAGACAATTTTCTTGAATTAGACTAATAATTTTGCTCTGACCAGCCACTATTAGTGTAGCTAAGTAACTTTCTAGGCTGTCACTAGAGATAATGCTCTACACAGGACCATTAATGAGCAGGCAACAGGAACAAGGTGATAATTCTCCAGGGAACATCAGGGCTGGATTCCTGCAAGTACTAACCCAGCTGGTCACAAGTGAGTTCTGACAACCTAGAGGAACACCTGTTACTGTAAAGAAAAAATTCCAAGACCTGATGATCTCTCCATGTCCTAACATAAAGGGTGCCATCCTTTGAGGAGGGAAGTAGCAGAGAAGAAGAACCTAAGTAAAAATAACCCACGAATCACTTCAAATCTGTGAGCTACAGCTTGTTTCCCCTGGCTCAAAATGGGATCTGGAAATCTTTATTTGCAAAACTAAAGGTAGGGAGAAAGAAATGAAAAGCAAATACTCTGGTCTTCTTAATTCAAGGTGATAATCAGACCCTAGAAACCAAGAGAGGTTGCTGTGCCTTCAAGTCCATTCTGTTTCCAAGTAAGGTGGTCCCTTAGCTGTGCATCTAATTCAGAGACTTTCTCATTTTCTCTGGTTCCTGGGTATAAAGAGAAGCCACACACTGGAGTTTGGCACAGCATCTGCTCCAATCTCATTATATATGCAGAATTATTTGCTTTACTCTTAAAATGTCTCTGTTCAAAATAGACCAATTTTTTATTTTTTTTTAAGGAAAATCTTTCCAAGGTGTTTTCTCCTCTGCATTAAATGTCAGATTGAAAACAAATCTCTTGGTTTCTTGACATCTCTCTGCACCGTTATTCTTAATCTTTTAATTAGTCATCCTCTGCTAACTTCCTGCAAGACTTCTGCTCCCATATCGCTACTTGAAACACCATCCTATCTGGAAGTCTCTTTACTAATGTGGGAGTTCTGCAAATGCAAATAAAAAGACAGCTGGACCAAAGGGGTCAAAGAGAACTTCCCATACACTACAAACAATACACAATTAGAAGCTCTTTAGAGTGAAAGAACAAAAAAATTTGCAAGACTCAAAAGCTCTTTGCACGTAAAGGAAAGGTGTTAGCAATATAATGATCTGATTTTCGTTCTACAGCAGTAGAGCTCTTGAGGATCTATTAAGGAAAGGTGTGCATAGAGCACAAAATAATGGGCACTTAGCGAGAAGTGCTGTCTCCTGTCTGCTGGCACCTTCAGATCTTAGCACGATTTAGTAAACAAAATGAGGAACAGAACTTTGAGCACTTCAGGCTGCGTGGATTCAACTTTTTCTTTCTACAGCCCTTGAGCAGGACACCAGACAGCTGAGAACAGCTCAGGTTGATAACTTGATTTGGATGCTTAAGATCAGTGTATTTGTAAAGCATTTCTTCACTGACTTCCTTTCCTTACCTGTCCTAGGAAAATCACTCCATTCCAGATAAACAAAAAGCAGGCAGCTTATCCACATAGGAAGGAATAGGATAGGAAAGGAAAAATGCAGAGGCAAATGTGACTACTAGTGACTACCCTTATATAAGGGTTGGATAAATTGTGCTTTGTAGGAAGAAATACTTATGAATGTGCTAAACACAGTAGGCAGGTGTAGGGGGACATACAAAGCTGGAGAAGGGCCAGGAGAGATAAATCACAAATACACTGTGCAGCCAAGTTGCACAGAAAATTCCTCAGTAAGATAAGCAGACAGAGAAAACCAAATTAAATAAAAAATAAGGCTCTAAGGCAGTTATATTTTTCAGTGTGGTCTAACAGGAGACCTCCAGATAGATTTTCAGGGTGTTAATGGGTCTAAAGGTGGGATTTTCCAACAGTTGCCTTGTAAAGTCCCATAAAGTGTCAATTTGAACATTTACATGTCTTAAATAATTATATGTCCTGTAGGCCTTGACAGGAAAGGTATCTGGGTGTTTGTTCATTAATCCTAATAATTTTTCCCACTGGGACTAGGATTGAAGATAAATAAGAACTTTAGTTAATTTTTAGCTAAGGCCAAGATTATCCAATGCAATCCTTTAAGACACAAAATACAACCCTAACACAAGCAGAGTGGCGTTCTAGGTGATATCAATTTGTTATGATTTCCCAATATTTCTCACATTTTGTTCATAACAGAGAAAAAAATGTCCCAACGTTTTAGATGTTTGATTGACATTTCAGAGCTAAGAATTCAAACTTTGGGAATATTTTTTAGTTTAACTAAAGAGATTTTCCTAAGATTCAGATCCCCTGATTTTTTTCTTCAAAATAGCTAAAAATTAAAAGTATTACTTTATGTCAGCTCATTTTGCTCATTTCAAAATTTTGTTCATAAAGGGTACAGTTACAAAAAAAAGAGAAACTAAACTCCAAAATTTCAGTTTCAAAATATATTGGCACTACTAAAAGAATAAGCTTTTAAACATAAAAGGAAATGCTTTAATATCTACAGAATCATCACATTTATTGTCTTAAGTTGTTCTTGTAATATGACTCAGCTTCCCAAGTAATTTCAGTCCTTATGGTGCTGCTTTCCCCACTCCCCTGCCCCTCTTTCTTTGTGACAAAGTTGTTCTTCGGGGAAATGTCATGCAGGTCTAGCTGTGAGAAGCTGAATCATTTTGCCATAAATGCCATAAAAAAATCAAAACAACCCAAATAATAACAACATTTCTTTGCAAATACAACTCAATTTTTCCTGTATCTATTGTGGAAGTTGTGAGCCCTGTTGCTGTTCACCAGCTCTGGGGTCTAAATGTGATGCCTGGTGGCTAAAATGTACTTTATGCTTATTCTCCTTGTAAATATTTGCATTGTGTTCTTGCCTCTTTTTTTAGTCTGAAATGATGCATAAATAGACAGATCTTTGGAAATATCTTCAAGAGTGGTGCAAGAGAACAGGCTTGGTCAAGGTGTACTATGGATTAAAAAGAATGATTTATCCACCATAAAAGTATTGAAAATAAAAAAAAAAAAAACACAAAAAACCAAAAAAACCCCCAAAAAACCACAAAAAAACAAACAAAAAAACCCAACAAAACAGGGATTACCTTAACAAAACACAAAGTGCAAATGCATTTACTGAAAGGAACACCCACAGATTTTTAACCCTACCTAGGTTCATACCATCTGTCATGTGGTTAACCACTGACCATTTTAGCCCTAGACACACTGGACATACTTGTCTCTGTCACAGAAGACAGGGAGGGGACAGACAGATTTCCAGAAACAGACTTTGCCTGCTACTTTTTTGAAGTACTTCTTGTTTCACCTGTCTCCCTCAAAAATCTTCTAGTTCCATTTCTCACACAAGAAAGGTCACGAAAGATAATTGTAGAATTTTCCCAGAAGGAACTTCCAAAAAAGAACTCTACATCTATGGCTGGACTGATGGTTCTATGATTCTATGTTCCAGAAGACAACACAAGCTTCCTGAAGGTGAAGCTGCTTATCAGCTAAATCAAATATATCTGGCAATGCCTACTGCCAGGTAGCAGAATCACAGACTAAACCCAAATAGCTCTGATTTCTCACTGCTCAAGCCCTAAAAGCACATTTTTGAAACCGACCTATCTTGTCCTGGAGCTCATAATTGTACATACCTGCTGGGAAAGCTGAATAAGCAGAGCTTTTAGGAAACAGAATCCAGGAGCACAGCTCTCCACTGTTGGAAAATTGAAATGATGAAGCATTACTCCCGCAGAAATAAATATCATAGCAAGGAAACCTGGATGCAGGCTGAAAAAAAAACTGACAGAGAGGTTATTTCAGAAATTACAAAAAGGACAGGAGTCAGTAATTACGTGAAGAGTCTAGATGGCTGTGGGAATTTTTCTCTGAACCTTGCATGTTTTCTGTAACGATATTTTCCTTTAATGTACAACAGAGCTTTCATATTGACAATTACTAGTGTCTCTGGATGAATCTTCAAGTTTCATTCACTCCTAGCACTCCTCAAGGATTCTGTGGCCTTTTCTGTCAGCATACCACAATTAAAGAGAGACATAATGTTTACTATGCTATCTGTTGAGCTATAAGAAGCTCTTACTAGTGTAGAACCAAAAGTTGAGTTACCTGTGTCAGGAACTTGATAAAAGTAATAAACAGAGAGTATCTCCGAAAAGAGTCAATTAATCAGAAAGCAAACCCTTTTCTGCTTCAACAAACTTGTGTGTTTTACGGAAAGCATGGATGACACAGAATAAAAAGAAGCATTAGAAAACATGAGATTTTTATCTCAGTTTTGAAGAAACAGAGAAGAACATGAAAGCTATGCTGTGTAACTTTACCCAGCCACTATAGCCAAACCATACATAGCTGCTTTTTGTTCAGGTGAAGCATTTGTTCAAAAATCTATTAGAAGAGTTAGTTCATAGACCTGAATGTACATGGTTTCAAAATGGTATATTTTGTTTTCTTCCCTTAATCATTTCAGGATAACAAGAGGCATCAAGGTCAAAACCAAAGCAATCTCCACACCCCTAGGAAGGATTAAACCAGACCCTGCTTGATTAAGAGCAGAGGATGCTGGGTCTGACACTGCAGAGAAATACCTTTTTCTCCTTCTCCTGGTCTTTCATAGCTGAAGGACTGTGTGCACACATACGCACATGCAGGATCACACACAACCACAAAAAGTTGAAGGAAAAGAAAAAACAAACAACACTAATGTCATCCCATGCTAGAGATTAAATGGGCATAACTTTAAGTTCCTTACTACTGGTTTTTCTTTCTTCTCAGACTAAGAAAAACAAATTTCCATTGTTACTTGAAAGGAATTCATCATCTGTCTATATTCAATCTGTTGGAAATATTTTCTTCAGCAACAGAATATTTGCATATCAGTGTTCTCCTTGTCAGGTTCACAATAGCTGTGGGACTTATTAGACTGACTTTGTGTTGAATATTCAACAGTAACTCACTAGTCATATGAACAGCCTCATAGGAGTCACAACGTACATGAGCTAAGACACATTATTTAAAATATATCCCTATCCAGATTTTGAAAACAAAATGCACTTTGTGCAGAAAAGTAAAGGCCAGTATGCAGGTGAACTGTCAACAAGCCTGCACTAGCATATTATTTCTGAACATGGAATTTTTCTGATTTAAAATAGAGGCTGTTGAGGGCTTGCAAAGTCTGATGCACTTCTTAACACTGCTATAAATCCTTCCCTTCATGATCAAGCCACTTTGTACAGTTCCATGGCTCATTTGTGATTGCTTAAACCTTTTCCCTTCTATAGAGAAAATAGATATTTCACATTAACATTGAAGGCACATATTTACAGAGACAATGATGAGAGAAAAGGGCTTTGGGTACTTTTGCTCTTGCTGTGCTTTGTCAGACACAGCTGGAACGAGCAATTTGCCAGAACGCAGACATGGCAGGACAGAGAAAATGCAACACAACACTAACTTTCTATAGACAAAAGGATCATAACTATGATTTAGAGGAGTATGGGTTTTATATATTGAGAACGAAAGGAGCCTTTGACATGGTGAAAGCCCTGGTCTCCAAGGAGAGAGTTTGCCAGAGGGTGGAAAAGGCCTATCAGAGTCAAACATGCTCCAGTGAAATCAGATTAGATGTATTTCCTCCGTTATCGGCAAGGCCTACAGCAAGATCCTCGAGAAAGGAGGCACTTAGTAAGAAAAGTGAGCTGAGTGAGAAGCAGGAGACTTCCCCAGAAAGGCTGGACAGAACTCAGAAGCCAAGGGCTGAGAGAGCACCTGAGGAGAGTTTTGGAGACAAGAATGTTCTGCTGAGACCTGAGGTCTTGGCAGCATTAGGAGGACTTAGGAGCAAGGAAAGTGTAAGAGATTTACACTGTTCTCTAATTTCAGCTATTTGGGGATCTGGAAGAGTTTAATAAATTCAAAGACCTTTCCAAAGCATAGGCTCTGCCCGCTCACCTTGCTGCCCACAAGGAGAGGCAATGAGACCAACTCCTCTTTCCACAGCTGTTGGTACTCCTGTTGATCCAGGGGCTGTCTCTTGACAGCTCTGTCTGAAAGCCACTGCACTGCCATGGGATCCAACACACATCTGTGTCCAAATTACACATTTTATCAACCACAAAGTCTATCCAGATGGTAGACAGTCATCTACTAACAGTAATCTGTTTCTCCTCCTACTTTTCTACCACAGCAAATTGATGTCAAGTCATCTCAGCAGTCTTTGAAAGGAGAACAAGGATCTACAGATGTTGTTTGTTGTTGCTGTTTTTAATGACAAACAACCCAGGGGAAAATATTAAAAATTGAAGCCTGTAGTGCTGCTACAAAACAGAGTCATTTGGTTTAAAAATCATTATTTGCAAGTACTTTCATTTCTGACAAATGGCAAATGTAGCAGCTATAGCTGCCTGCCAGGTCAGTCCACTCTTTTTTTACCTCCTGTGAGCTGAAATGCTTTCAAACTGTGCCCTTGTCTTCTCATGACTCCTTCCAGCCTGGTATTGGAGTAGTTGGGGAGTTTATAGACATCCCTCCTTCTCTCTCTCCCATGGAAATTTCCTCTGCCCTTTGAGAATAGCTTTTCTAGGTATTTCTCTGACTAACTTCTAGCACCTGTAACCATCTCGCCTCTTCTGTTTTAAACGACCCTTTAACAACCAAGAAAAAAAAAAAAAAAAAGAAAAGGTCCTTGGAAAACCAGTTTTGGCAAAGTAAAGTAATTTTAGAGCTGGTGAAGCAGATCCTCGCAGAAGTTAAAAATTAAAAAATTCATATCAACAAGACGTGAACAAGAAGCCATGCTGGACAATTTTCACAGCTGTACATCATCATGGTACCAGTTCTCTGATCTCGTGTTCTGGCACAGCAACTACAGCAGTAGCTGTCAGCTTTTAGATGTTCAACAAAAAATTCTTGAAATTATGTTGAACTCCTGGAACAAGGTCATTGGCTTGGGTAGATGAAAAAGATGCAATTTCCCACCTTTTTCCTTTTTTCCCCCGTGAAATCAGAGTATAAAATTCCTTTCTTCCCTGCTTCCAGTTTAAAAGCTTTATGAAGTTCACAAAATATTTCATGTAGAATGACCCAGATTACTAACAGATTTTTCAAGTGTGTAAATCCTGCACTAAACCATGTCCTCCAGGATTTTCTTATATTGAAAGGTGAATGAAAACACCTCTTGTTTCTCCATGAATCTCAAAGCCACCAATGGGAAAAAGACTGCAGGAAGCAAAGTGGACTCTGCAGAGCTCTGGCAGTGTGTGGCACACATACCTTCAGACAAGCACCAAACAGGGCAGAGTAGTAGGACCTCTGAACAATTCAAAGGTCAGATTTTGAGGGTTTCACCCATAAACCCTTTGAGTCTTACTCATTGTTTGGGATCCTCTCATAAGTAAATAGCGAATCATGCTAGATGGCCTGGCATCTTCTAGTTTGACCTGAGATTGGATTCTCCATAATAGCATTTTCTGCTCCTAAGTACTTTAATACAAGCAGAAGACACACAGGCTTTCTGTAACAGCCACAAAACCAATGAAAGAAAATGATTATGTGGTCAATTAACTCAGTGCTCAGCAGTAATAGGTGTGACTTAAATAAATACAGAAGTGGAATCAGAAAAAAACAAAAAAAAAATACAGCAGCAGGCACCTTTCCCTCTTCACTTTAAGTTTTGGAAAACTAAAGATCATTGCATTTCTTGTTGGAGTTTATTGAAAATAATAAATCCTGTCTATTTTGTGGTTGACTTAATGAACCTGGTGCTCCCACGCTGAAAACTTTTTCTTAGTACAATAGCAATAGATAATCTGGAAGTTTCACAAAAAAACCAACCAACCAAACAAAAAAACAAACAAACAAACAACAACAAAAAGCCAAATTTGTTGACATTTGCCTGTCTAGTACAGGCAAATTTTCACAAATTTTTCACTTCATTCTGGAAAAAATAAGAGATGAGAAACCCCTCAAGAAGTTGGGGTTTTTTACTTCTGCTGTTGTTTTATTTTTATATCTATGGTAGTATTTTAGGTTGCAGGTGCCACAACTGCTAAAGGAATAAATGCCCAGAAGTTCAACACTGAATGTAAGCAATATCTGAACTCCAGAGAGTGATGGGAACAGCATTGGAAACATCAGAGCCAGAAACACTATCCCAGAAGGTCTCATTATATCTGCTAGACAGCCCAGAAAACAAAGGAAGTGCTGTGGTTAAGTCACAGAAGCAGAGCTATGGCCAATTCACACCTTCCATATTGCAATACCACACACGTCTGAGCAGCTTTAAATATTCATCCAGAGACAGTCTGCACTTGGGAAATGAAGGAGCTGCCTCTTTCCCCTGTCTGCCCTAAATGGTTTGGTAGCAGGCACTCCTGCTCTGCTCCCTTGGCACCTGGGCACAAGGGACCTCTGGGAAGCCACCCCTCTTCACCCAGCTTGGTTTCTGCGTGAGATTTCCCTTCACTCTTCCACTCCAGTGTCTTTGTTAGCCCTCTGGATGCTTTTTAGACATTTTCTGACTTTCATGTTTTATTTAGTAGCATATTTTAACAGTTGTTCTTTTCTAGATGACAACCTTGAAACTACAAGTCCAATAGTTTTTACAGTGTAACTACTCTTGATACATTTATTAATTTCTTAATATTACAAGAGGCTTCAATAAGCACAAATTGCTGGAGAATATTCAAATTTTCAGTCTTCTCTAGTAGCACAAACTTTCAGGTCGTGATTTCATCTATTACAGTTAATTTCTTCTCAGTAGCAGGTCCAGTGCTGTGTTTTGGATACAGAGTGAGAATGGTGTTGATAACACACTGATGTTTTGGTTTTTGCTAAGTCATGTTTATTCTAAGTCAAGAACATTTTTCTCTGTTTGTGTGTTTGTGTGTCTTATGCTCTAGCAGTGAGGAGGTGCCAAAAAGAAACTGGGAGGGGGCATAGCCAGGACAGCTGAACTGATCTGGCCGAAGGGATACTCCACACCATAGAACATCAGGCTCAGTGTGTAAACAGGGGGAGTTACCAGGAAGGGAGGGCAAATCTGGGTTTGGGAAAGGAGACTGGCACCAGTCAGTGGGTGGTGAAGGGGGTCTGGCATTCATGAGCGAGTGGTGAGCAATTATATTATGCATTGATTTTTTAATTTTTTCTTTTCCCTTTTTTATTATCATTATTATTATTACAATTATTATTAATAACTTAAAGTAAAATATGAACTGTTCATATCTCAACCTACAAGTTTTACTTTTGATTCTCCCCCCCCACTCCACTGGGGGTGAGACAGATAGGGCATTTGAGCAAGCATCTGCGTGATGCTTTATTTCCAGCTGGGCTTAAACCACGACGATGGGATAAAGCTTACTTGCAGATCTATATTTTCATACCAATTTTTGAGGAAGAAATTAAGTCTGAAGAGACTTAACCAAAAATCATGGAAAGAAGAAAACAATCCCATGACAGTTGCTTAGGTCAGAGAGGTACAGAAGTGCTTCATCTCCACTCCCACACATCTCTTATCTAGACCCTAAATTGCCTTCATTTGTGCAATCACTGAGGCATTTGCCTTGCAGGCTCCAGTAACACTCCCCATGCACAGGAACATGCAAAGCACCAGGAGAAAAGGTTGCTCACAAGGAGATTCCATCAGTGCTTGCTTAGTTAAGAAAACACATTTTCTGGAAAATCCAGGCAATATATGGATAACACACCAACCCAATCTGAAAGTGACTAATTTATATAGATTGGTTCAAATGAGCTTCACCAGCGTCACCACCTGGTTCTTGGCAGGCATGAACCACAGTTAACAGCAATAGAAATCAGCATCACATATCCCACATTTTCTACTTTTAAACCACCAGAGCCATTACACTGTTAGACCTTTTTAAGTATCCTTTTGTGCTCAGGCTGTGACCTCCCTATTCCTATAAGGATTAAATCTCTCTGAGATTCTCAGGAGCCCTAAGTGTTCACTAATGGCATTTGTAGAGCAGAATGTACACATTTAGTTCCTAGATTTTTCCTGAGCTCACAATGTTTTACCTCTTCTGATAACATCTATAAGACACATTCTACTTTGGCCCATGACTTTTTATCTAAAAATTACACTCAACATCTATTTTCTACAGGTGTTTCCTACAGAAAACATTTTCAACTAGTCAGGCTCAAGTTTTTGCTTAATCCGTTATAAAGGTAACTCCTGGAGGAGAAAAGGTAGAAAAAGATTTATTTCCTAATTAAATTTGCCCATGGTCAGAACTCTTACAGCAGTTCAGTCTTTTAAAGATAACCTAAATAATCAAAATAAACACTTTAAGATCAAGAAAATCCAGGCTATTGTATCTTTCAAAATACATCACATTACCCTCTACAGAGACAGATAGATTACATTCCCATAGACAACAGATACAAAAAAAAACCCTATAAAATCTAATGGAGCATTACAAATGCTTGGTTAGAAGGCCTGGTTAGAAAACTAATTTTCAGACTAGCAGGCCACAAGTGGTAAACAAATTCCCAATACAAAAATGTTTCAAATGGAAATTACATAAAATGAATGATGCTTATTCATGGCTGCAGCAGGCTGAGAAAAAAAATTAATTTAAAAAGTTGGGGTTTTTTTCAACGAAGCCCAAGAACATCTGATTTCTAAATCAATAGCTGTCTCTAGCGAAACTGAAGTGCTTGTACAACTTCAGACAGGTAATTACTTACAGGGATTGGATGAGGGACAAGCACATCAAGGGATATTGCTATGTCAATCTCTCTTCTTTTGTATTTTTTTGTAGCCTTTTGGTTGTTTCAGAGATCAGCGGTAAGAACTGATTTTGCCCCCTAGTAGGAGCAACATAAAGAAAAGCCAATACACTAGACACATATCTTTAATGGATGCTTTTTCAAATGATTCAGTATAATGGTTTAGGGGCAAAGCTCACAGGAAAGAGGCAGTTTTGAAGAGATTTAGATTTTTTTTTCTTTAGACTGACCAGTGCAAATGAACTAAGGTCTTGGGAAAGGGAATTATGAAGATGTCAGTATGATATGTGAAAATTACTTAGTTTCAAGTTGAAATACATTTGTAAGACCCTTAGCATACATATAGAAGGAATAATACTGTTGCATTTCATTAAAATATGTTGACGTGATCCAGTAATGAAACATCATTTACCTCTCCATTGAGTAAGCCCCATAATATACATTCAGCCTAACCAACAGCTGATATGACCACTTGACATTTTTTCTGCTGTTTTTATTAGAGTATTTGAGGTATTGACTTTAAGTTGCCCTTTTAAATTTTATGGCTTTTATTTAAAAGTTTATTTTTAGCTGAAAACCTAAAATTTTCAGGTTTTAAAAACATCTTGACTCAAAAGATAAGCTTTGCTATCAAAAGTACAATTTTTTCTAAATATAAATCTGTGCATGCATATGTGTGTATTGCTAAATCCACTAGTATTTTCTGTGGGGAAAACCTATTCTTTGCAGATCTAATTTTCAGTATTAAAGTTTTGGCTTTTTTAATATTGAGAAAGCTTTTATCTCCAAAGTCCATTTTTGACAGCAACAATAGGAAAAAATCACATTTATTTTGCCAGTTAGAATAACTTTCTATAAGTCCCCCCTAGGATACTTACTGCAATAAGAGTGAGATAGTACATGAAAATTGTATAAGTCCTAAAAGGTCTAAGCTTGTATAAGATCTGCAAGTTTTTCTCCAACTTCCTTTGTATCACTAGAAGTTCTTGGCAAGTCTTTCTTCACAGAGAAGTAGGCTCAAGTATACAACTCTCCTGAGACAACAGTACTTTTTATTAGAAGATAATATATTTTAATGAACTGGATACATTTAGTTGCCTCGAGTATTTCCTCTGGTGTACACTACTCTCCCAAGTGATGAGTGAAAATTTGCATTTTAACAGAAGCTGAGTACTCTATTGGAAAGGCATCATCCTCAAAAGCTCATAAGTAGATTTTTGTCTATTATTTAGTTTTATTGAAATTTGTTACTGCCTTTAAAGTCTCCCGTTAAAGGGATACACAATGCTCCCATTAACTGACCTAAATTACCATCTGTATTTTTGCACTCAGTTGTAAGATTACTATACTGAAACATAAATGTGGTGATCTGCTTTGCAGGGAAATTACTCCACCTATTTTGCACTGATCTGATAGAAACCACCTTATCACCTGAAACTGTGCCTGGGTGATGTACGTTTGACTCCTCAAGACCGTTTTTCACAGAGATTTTCAGCTGTGCACAGCTGATAGCAACTGTCCAGCCACTCTAAGGCAGTAATCAAGTGTGCCACTCTAACAACCAAGGCAATGCTCCTTTTAAGGATCTTTTAAGATGAAGTAAAAAAAAAAAACCTTCACAAAAGAAAATTATCATCTGCCCAGCAATCTTTTCAAATTTCACTGGAGCAGCTCTTTAAATCTACTCTCCTTGACTCGAGAGAGGTCAACAAACAAGTTCCCCACTTGCCCTTCCAGGCCCCATGGCTGTGTGAGGTGAAAGAGGGGCAAACAAGACTCTTCTTCCACCTCATCTTGGCTACCCATGAAAGTGATGCCTGCAAGAAGAACTACAAGTTTCTTGCCATGTGCCCTGGAGACAAGCTCAGCCTGTCATTATTGCAAGCATGGAGGATGGTTTTTTCATTTTTGTAGGACTGTCATCACACTCTGGTGTGTGCAGCACAAAGGCAACCGAGTGGGCATCACCCAGAGGCCCTGAACTGCTCGTCACTGCACGAACACGTACGTTCCTCACTGAGCAGGATGGACAGGCTGCCACTCCACTCATGCCCCACCATTGCTTGCTAGAGGGATCCCAGCCCTGCCCACCCACTTCCAGCATTCACATTCCTGACCTCTGTAGCATCAGCCACACTTGCCCTTCCATTCCCTTTCATCTCTTTTAGAGGAATGCACTTGTTTTCCTCACAAATCTGTTTTTCATGCAAGGAAAATGAATGCTGTTTGTAACTGAGTATTCAAAGGTCAAAATTCAGAGGGGGGCAAGCATACATAAAGTCACAACTCTCACACAGCTCTGGTTTACATACACAAATTCAGAGGTATTGTCTCACCTTAAAAATTAACTCAAGACACAATTAGTGCATGATCTAGCAAAAAAGCCCAAAAAACTCACTTGTCTAAAGTAGGGTTTCATTTATTGAATTACCCTGTGACTATACAAAGCACTTTGGCTGTTGCAATAGTTCATTTTTTATTAATGATATGAAAGGGTATTTATTCTGAAGGCTCCAAAATCCTTCATTCTTCTGCTGAAATCTCTCTCATTCATTATTTGCATCCAAGAATTCTCCCTTGAACCAAGACATCATACATTTTATCTCCCTTTTTCTGTAATTCAAGACCTCTTTAACTACAGCTGCAAAACAAAATATAAATACATTAAAAACTACGATTTGAGTGAAATATTGAATAAGTGACAGTGGAATAACTGGCAATTTATGGTTTATGAAAAATGCTCTCTTCCTCTTCTGCTGCTTTTTGGAGGTTTTTCACTTCCAAATCTACTTAAGATAGAAAGTCTACTGAACTGAGACGTTATAATCATATTTGCTGATTGCTTTAGCAATTGTCTCCTGCAATCTTCTAAACAAGTCATTAGACTCCCACTGGCTGTTTCCAGGATAGAAAAAGATAACATGAACATCCAAAAATTATTTTCTCTGTCCAGCTGTACTCACATCCCACATTGACACATATTTAGGTCTGAACATATCGTAGGCTGCTATTACTATGCAAGGCAAATTGATGATGACCTGAAGGAGCTGACTGCTTTTTTAGCTTCTTCACATTACCATGAGTCAGAGATGCCCAAAACTGCGCATCCACGGGAGGAAAACAGGAACTAATCACCCTGGGAGCTGTGGGTTTAGTTGCTGTTCACACCTCCCAGCTCCTCCTCAGGCCCTGCAGAACAGCTCAGCGCTGGCAGCTGTGATCCAGAAGAGGTACCATGTCCTCAGGGGTGCACCTCTGGGAAAACAGGCCAAAATTCATCTCCTTTCCCTCTATTAGGAAGGTCAGGTTGATGAGGATTGTTTCTGATTGGTAAGGACACATTTGCAGTATGTATTTGCAAGGTAAGGTCTAAATTAGCCACGGTTAGTTTACCTTCAGAGCTGTAGTGCCAGCAGGTTGGGGCATTTGGGGCTTTTAGTGGTTTTGTGGTGGTGGTCTGTGATTTTGGGTTGCTTTGGTTTTCTCTTTGGTTTGGTTTTGGTTTTTGTTTTGTGGTTTTGGGGTTTTATTGGGGGGTTTGCAGTTTTTGTTTTGGTTTGGGTTTTTTTTTAATTAAAGGGAACTAGTTCATACACAGCTCTGCAAAGAAATTCCAGGATTTGCTGCCATATAGCAACAAAATGGACTAACATTACTGGCTGTTGTTCTGAATGAATAACTTAGTAGACCAATTTCTGGATAACTGGATTAGACACGAACCTGGTTTGGAAGGGTGAGGAATATCTTTTGATATTTCTTACCATTTTATCTCCATTTTGCAAGCTTACTTATACAAAACTGGCAAATACTAATAACTCTGAGTTTTGTTCTCTACCCTTATACCCTACATGACCATTATACTCAGTCTAATAGGACAGTGTTCCAGATCTTTCCAAGTTGTGATAGAAAGCAACTTCTTATCTCTCTTTAGATTGTAGCATATATTAGCATACTGGTTATATCCTAATTAGATCTTGTTCTTGTTGATTTACCAGCTTGTTAGCATCTGATCTTCTTTTCCATCTGCCTCTGGGATGTTGAAGCTGGCTTTTATATATTAGAACTACAGCATAGTCAAAATTATTCCTTATCATATTTAGTGATTTCCCCCACACACTCCTTGCCCCTATGGCAATAAAACACAACCCAAAAAGGAGCTGGACCAACACAGTCAATTCTTCCAACAATAAGAATGACTATCCAGGGGGTCACACCCCTCTCCCTGGTCAAAGTGCAGGGGTCACCTAGGTCACTTCTAAAGCAGTATGACAAAGAAAGCACAGGTCTGGTGGCAGATGGAAAAGTGTGCTGCTAGTAAGGACTACTGATAACAAGCAGTACTGAAAGTTGAAATAAACTGTCGGTAGAGAGGGAATTAAATATCCATCACAGATGACATTAAAGAATAAATAATGAAAACAGTGGCTAGGAAGGTGCAGGCAAATGTTCCTATGGTGACAGATTGACGATCATTTGATATTCCTCCCCAGTCTTCCTTCCTCTCCCTCACTCTAGACAGAAAAACAAAACTCTTCTGCATTTCCCCCCTCTTGCTCTCTGGGAGGAGATACTCGACAGTTATTTCTATAGCCCCACCCAGCCTAGCCCTGGCAGAGAGCAACATTCGGCGTGCAACATAGTTCCTGGAATTGAGACTGCTGTGGGATTTTTTACCTCATGGCTTAGCTTTACCACACAATAGATGATACCACACAGACTGCTTGGTAGCCTGGGGAATAACCTAGGCAACAGAGCAGGAGGGACTCTCTGCTTTCCTTTTTTTTAAATAAATAAACATTAAAAAAAATGTGATTACCACAGTGTGACCATCCCCATTTATGCAGTGGAGCGTGGAGGAGGAGGAGAGAATGTCCCACTACAGAGAATAGCTTTTAAGTATATGCTGTGCATTCATTAGCTTTGTTTACCCAGGAAAATGGCCATGTAAGTCAGCAGTAGTGCAATTGGGTGTGTAGAACAAATATATTCTTTAGTTCAAAGACCCAATGAAAAGAAGGGGGGAAATAATGGTTCACACTATGAGGCTATTTTTTCAGCAAAGTATAAAACCTGATAAGAAGAGGTTGCTTTCATTTTTTTTCTGAGTATTTACTACTTATTTGTAAGCTTTTACCTTTCTTAAACACAGGCCAATTTTTACCCAATTGTGTCTGTCTGGAACAAAACATTTAAATTTTATAATAAAAAAAAAAGTTGTTCTTATAAACATAACTTGATTTTAAGAAATAAGAGAAATCAAACATGCTAATGTTTTCTTGACTTTTCTGGCACCAGCTTACAGGGAGTCATTTCCAGTTACACTTTCAGCTTGCTGGAAACCAGATGACTGTGGAGCCCTGGGCAAGGACAACAGGCAATGTTCAGAAAGAAGGAGACTGAGCAGAGATGTCACTGCCTCTATAAATGTTGCCGGGAGAGGAGATTTTGCAGCTGTCAGTGAGCCCTCTCTGCCCAGCACACATCACTGCCTCACTCTACCTCACTCTGCCAGGCCAGCTGTGAGCCACCACCTCAAAGAGCTATGACCTAAGTGGTGGCATCATGGGATTCCCCTTCCCACGTGTCAGCATCTGTCCTGTGGGCTGGCATGACAGGCCATCCCACAGTAGGACTTTTTTGGACCTCCTACCACACTCATTTAAGTTTATCTCACACAGCAAGTCAGCTACAAATGTAAAAGAAGGGCCTTGGAACCTGCTCAACCTATCTTTGGCTGTCCACAGCTTGAAAGTAAAATTTTGGTTCCTGTGGAAACAGATCGTGATTTCTGCCTATTCTCAGCAGAGAGTGTTCAAGCAACCTGTGAGTCCAGAGATGGGTGACAAAGATGATCAGAGGGCTGGAGTTCTTCTGCTATGAAGACAGACTGAGAGAGTCACGGTTGTTCTGCCAGGAGAAGAGAAGGAGACCTTAGTGCACCTTCCAGTACCTAAAGGGGCTACAAGAGAGCAGGACTTTTTACAAGGGCATGTAGGGATGGGACAAGGATAAATGGCTTCAAACTGAAAGAGAGTAGGTTTAGATTAGATATTAGGAAGAAATTCTTCCCTATGAAGATGTTGAGGAACTGGCACAGATTGCCCAGAGAAGCTGCGGATGTCGTATCCTGGAAATATTCAAGGCCAGGTTGGATGGGGCTTTCAGCAGTCTGGTCTGATGGAAGGTGTCTGCACATGGCAGTGGGGTTGGAAACAGATGATCTTTAAGGTCCTTTCTAACCCAAACCATTCTATGATTATAACTCTGCCAGCATGTGCTGGTTCTCTTTTGTAGTCCTTGTACCACTTCCAAGGCAAGGAAAGAAACAATAGTAAAATAACAATTTACATTCCACTGTCACCTAGAAAGCAACTACATATCCCTTACTGACAAATATTGGCTCTTTCACCAAGACCTCACCTACAGCTCTACCTCTCATTCTTTATACACAGCTAGTGATAATAAACATACTGCAAACAGCTAAAACACTTCAGCTTGGGTCTGCAGTCAGAGCAGATGCTGAGTGTTCCCTTCAAGCAAGAGCAAAAATTCAAAGGAAGTGAATGTGAGAGAGTTTATTACAATATTACCTGTCCAGGAAAAGACATCCAATCAGCACAGTTCAGGGTTTTCTATTAAAATCTTATCCTAACGCATCTTCAGAATCCAAAATTATATGAAATTAGAAAATTTAATTCTACACTATTCAAATGTAGAAATTAGAATTTATTACTGGAGCAGAGTAAATATCAACTCTAAAATACAGAGGAAGACTTAAGCCTTTCTAATTACAGACAAAAGTCTAAACAGTAGCAAGAAATATATTTAAAACTCAAGAACAGGGTACTGCCTATTAGCAAAAGTACTACTACAGTTTACAATTATTGAACATTTCAGTTTAAGTCTGACAAAATGTAATCTCAAGTATTATCTGAGATGCTTTTTTAATTTTTTTTTTAAATTTTTTAATTTTTTTTTTTTAATTCAAGGCTTTGTTTAGTAGCTTTCACAAACTTTTTACCATACTTCAAGTTTTAATTTGTGAAAGGTCATTTCATGAATAGGACGAAATTTTGGCCATCACTAAGCTTCTTAGGGCTCCGGGCACATGTTTGGGTAGATGAGTTGTGACATTATTGGGAAGCTCAATACTACTCTGTTACAGGATTTTATTGGTCTTGTTTTTGACAAGGAGAAGCAGAATAAATTACCTTTAGGATTTCTTATTGGCAGCATTACTGGCTGCACAAGAATGCAGGGTTTTCTGAGACAGGGCAGTTGTTTTAAGAAAACAGACTCCTCTCTATGGTTTTGCTCTCCCCAACAAATTTCACAGATGTTGATGATGTTGCTCAGTATAACCAAAACCTCAGAAAGAACCTTTCTTAGGATTTTTAAATGAAGACACAAAATTTCAGTCTTCTTATAATGCAAGTCAGCAACCTGTTAGCACAATGGGTCATTGTGCTGACTTTTCAAAACCCTTTCTCCCTGAAGTAAGGGAAAACATAAAAGATGACAGAAGGGTTTGTTTTAGGGTCAAACAGCTCCTAAGAAAAACACCAGAAAAGATTAGACAGGAAGAGATTTGACAGCTCTGCAATTTGTAGAGATTAAAATGCAAGGTATTATTTAGAACATCAGAAGGAGATGATTCGGAGAGGAAATCATGATTTCTGTCCTAGTCAAACATTTTGAGATAAAGAGTTAGCTGGAACTTTCTAGCTGAAAAGTTTAGTTTTGACAAAGATTTCCTTTCCTCTCTGTGTACCTCAGAACAAATAGGTTAGAGTATTGCACAGGAGAAGATTCTGAAATTTCTCCAAAAATTATTTGAAATATTTCATTAGATATGTGCAATAATGTTTTTCCAGTAGAGATTTACACTTCATACTCATTCGATGATGTGTGATATTCAAAAGCACAGTATCTTTTACAATGCAGTGACACTATGATATACCTTGTATTATTAAAACTTTTTGGTCTTCATGTATTTTCAAAGAAACTTTATTCCATGAAAAAGTTTCTACCTTTTCTGTTGTTATGAAAACTCTAAGGAGCTCTTCTGCTGACTGGATTCCTGATTTCACACATGCCCAACACCTACAAATTATTAAGTGCATTTTCTATATTCTATCTTATTAATTAAATAACTCTTTTGCCTCTGAAGGCACAAAGGCAGCAATAGTCCTTTCTGTGCTTTGCAGAGGGGAGGCAGCATAATCCACTAAACCTGACCATGATTTGAAGTAATGCTTAGACCCAAGACCAGACTATGAAGAACACCTTCCACTGTGCACAGCCTGCAAGTGCTCTGTCTCTGTATTTTGGTTATTTGGGCAGCAATCAAGGGCAATGCTTGGACTCCCTGCTTCAGGAATATCCTATGTCCAGTGCCAATGTAAAGGTCAAGACAGCATTCATCACTAAATTTCCATTTAAAAAGGAATTGTCAACAATCCTTGGCCAGCAGTAGGTAATGGCAATAAGCTGGTTACACAGAATGGTATTTCTCACACTGATTTGCAAGGGAACAGGAAAAAGGGCATTGGTATTATCATCATGGCATTAGAGGAAGGAGGGAGGAGAGGTGAAGGAATTAGTCTAAATGGGAAGTTTCTTGCACAGTCAGAAAGAGCTGGGACTCTTGATGTTAAATCCATGTTCTCAGGCTGTTTTGCTGACAGCATGATTTATTCAGACTAAAAATAAAAGTACATTTTTATTTCCAGTTACAAAAAAGATGTTGAAACCGTTCACCAAAATTAGTCATCTGTGATCATTTATACACCAAAGAGTATATTCAGAATCAGTGTGGACACTTTCCCCATCAAACAGGAAGCTACGACTAGCAGGAATTTGTGCTTGGAAAACCTTTACATCACACTGCTCAGCAGGATCAGACAGCCTTGAACTCTGGGCTACAAAGCTTGAGATGGGGGAAGTGCAGAAGAGAACAGAACATTGTCTTACATTTGAAGCAAGTTAGAGCTTCGAGAAATTGTCTACTTGCAGGGGAAAAACCCTTCTATTTTATCATCATGTTGATCTCTTTTTTTTAACCAACTGTACTGTAAAAGATATTTTCTACTGACATTTGCCAGAAGAGCTAGTTTTATGAGTAAAGAAAAAAAAAGTCAGTAAATGGCTTCCCTATTCTTTTGCAGACAATATCTCTCTGTCACTGAGCAAGCCATTTTCTATTATCGCTACCACAGTAATGTAGAATCTTTTACTCCTTGCAAAGAATATTCATCATTTATAAATAACCACTCAGCTGTTTCACTTTATCCCTTACTAAAACTGTTCCCTCCAAACCTCCATTTTTCTTGGGATTTGAGAAACTTTCATGTCATTCTTTCTTGTCCAGAAAGACATCTATTAACCTTCTGCATCAAAATGACAGAGAGTGAGTAAAGTTCCTCCTGAAATGAGTTTCCTCGGCACTTCAGCTCTGACCTTTCAAACTATGAGGCTCTTTACTGTTGGGGTACTTCATGATCTCAATTACTTTAGTTAAAAGGTTTGCTTCCTAGGAAAAGGAATATTGAGCTAGAGAACCATTTTCTTCCTACTGTGGGAATGTCCTCAAAAGATCTCCTATACAGACCCTTCTGCTGACAACCTATTGACCATTTTTTAATTGCACTCTCTTTACCTACCTTCCCTAAGGGCTCCCTTCCCCAAGGGCTCCCTTCCCCCAGGTCTCCCTCACTTTTTGGCTAAAACTTAAATGACTTTCCTCATAAGACCTTCATATCCCAGAAACAGCATTCTTTTTCAGTACTGTGTCTTATTCCAGGTGGAGGATTGAGGGTCTGAACTTATTTCCACTCCCACTACTGGCATCATACAGTACGTAAGTGGTGATAAATAAGAAAAATTTGAAATCACTAGCCTGGTATGGAAAGTTTATACATCCTCTGTACAGAAGTACTGTAAAAACCTGCCAGTGTTTTTGGAACTTTCATTTGGAACTGAAAGCAGCCCTTCTCTAAGATATATAGGTACACATATAGTCATCACAGCAAAGCTCCTTAGAGAAGTCATTAGGTGTAACAGTTCTGTTGAAATTTGTCCTTCCTTTGTCTCACTGTTCTTCCCAAAGAGCTTTTACATTTCAGCTTGTAAAAACACACATAAACTGTTTCACCTTTCCCTCTGCATAAGGGAGTTGAATTTGGCTTTTTACAAATAAAGAAGGCTCTTAACCTTCTAGCAGTCACTTGTAACAAAGTAGAGTATTTGTTAAGTACCAAACTCCCAACACATGCTTGAAGGAGATGCAGCATTATACCTGCTGATATACGATCTACATTCCCAGCAAACCTCGTCTGGGAAAACTTGAGAACAGGACTGTCATGGTTTAACCCCAGCTGGCAACTAAGTACCACACAGCCACTCACTCCACTACCCCACCAGTGGGATCAGGGAGATAATCGGAAAGGTAAAAGTGAGAAAACTCATGGATTGAGCATTACACCACATGGTCTGAAAGATCCCTGTGGTCTGTTGGGGTCAGCTGTCCCAGTTGTGTCCCCCCCAGCTTCCTGTGCACCCCCAGCCTGCCCACTGGTGTGTTGGGTTGAGGAGCAGAAAAGGCCTTGGCTCTGCATAGGTGCTGCTCGTAAATAACAAACACATCTCTTTTATCAACACTATTTTCCAAAACACAGCCCCATACCCACTACTTTGAAGAAAACTCTGCCTCAGCCAAAACCAGCACAAGGAGTTTGCATTGCCATCCTCTGTTTAAGAAGATTTGTTTACTCCCATGGCCATCTGCCTTTTCAAACCATCTATATTTCTGGCCTTCAAAGCTTGTTCTATGTAGCATGCAATTACTTTACCACCACTGCCATCAAAGTTATTTACATTTAGACCTTCTACATAATCTCATTTGCCTTCACATTCTTGTCTTGACTGAAAATACCATTCACATGTCTCTTTCCTGAATGACAAGATTTAATTCCAAGCCCATCACTATGCACATACAGTTAGGGAAAGATTCTTCCTCATGTTCGTTATTCTGCTTTTACTAACATAAAATTATTTTGCCACTTTCATGTTCTGAAATTCAGGATGGTGAAAACCTTCTGCAACAGTTTTAATTTTATCTCCCCCTTTACCAAGTTCCAATTCTCTATTTTCCCTCATGCCTTTTCCATTATGTTATGAACACACACTTCTCCTATTGCACAAACTGATTTTTTAAAACCATCTCTCACAACATATCACTTTGATCACTGACAGCTCAGCTACTACAGAAACCTCTGGCTAAAATTAACCAAAAGTTCTTTTAGGAAACTAGCTATACATCTGTGTCTAAGTAATTTTCCTTCACACATACATACATTTGCTTGTATAAAAATTAAGAATTGGAACTTCTCCCCAAAAGAGCACATTAAAATGAACAGACATACATTTTAATAATAAGCAGCAGCTCTTTTCCATTGGCTTGTGGTTTTAAAACTGCAATCAGTGGTTTAATAATTTTACATTTTCTTTCTTTTAGAAATCTTGGCCAAGCATTCCCAATATAGACACTTGGCACTCACCCTTTTTAGAACTTCCTTGGTTCCCTTTTGGGAAGGCAGGGATAGGCCTTCTTTTACCTCCCTTTTCCAGTAAAATGAGCCTGTTTTTTCCAGTTCCAGTAAGAACAGTCTGTTCTTTATCAAATCATAAAAACCTGTGTGGGAGTGAAGAAACAGCAAATATAAGAGAAGGACACAGTAAATTAAAAGCAGCTGAGGACGCATGTCATAGAAAAGAAAAGCAACATAAGTTTAAGTGACCTTTTGTATTTCAATAGTGACTTTTGACAAGCTTTTTATAGAAATCCACTGTGTTTTGGGTGTCCAATGGATTTTCTTGGGCTAACTCAGGCTCTGATATTTGACCAGGAGACAGCCATTTGCACTGTTCCAGAAAGGGTCAGTAGGCTCTACAGAAAGATAAATATATCACTCTGTCCTTGTAGCACTCATAGTAAAGATAAGGAGTTTTACACAGAATCAACCTCTCACCTCTAGCAGGATAAGCATCCAGTTTAGCTCCAGCTTCTAGGCTGCAGCAGGAAGATTGAGCACTGCTACTGTTACCCAGAACTGGCACAATACCCTTAGATCCTTTAGACAAATCTATGTCCAAATACATTACCACTTAGGGGTTTTTTTCTCTCATTTTATATGATTTTTCCCAATGCTTGGCTAAACTTGTAAGATTATGACCAAGATATTTGGAAAGCAATGGAAATTTAGGACAAGAAGGCATGGTCTTAAGCTATGCCAGGGAAGTTTAGGTTGAATATTAGGAAAAAAATTTTTACAGAGAGGGTAATCAGATATTGGAATGGGCTGCCCAGGGAGGTGGTGGACTCACTGTCCTTGGAAGTTTTTAAGATGAGACTGGATGTGGCACTTAGTGCCATGGTCTGGTAACCACGGTGGTGTTGGATCAAGGGTTGGACTTGATGATCTTGGAGGTCTTTTCCAACCTGGTTGTTTCTGTGATTCTATGATTCTATGATTGCTAGCCAAGGTTGATAGGGTGCTGTTGGCATAAGAAGCAGGTTCACCCATTGACGAGATCTGGAATCCACTCAAAGAGAAATGGGATGTTGTATGTGAGGTAGAAAGGGTGACACCTCTTACTGACACAGAAACTAACTCACCACAGTTCCCAAAGCATATGGGAGAAGAAATACACAAAATTAAGAAGCAATCAGGTACAATCCTTACTGGTTTTTTGCCATATACAAACACATTTCTTAACTAATCATTGAAACACACTAATCCCTGAAATGAACAAAAGTAAAGTTGTAGTATCTGTATTATGGGAGTAAGACTAAATTCATTGCTCAGTTGTAGTTAAATGGGTGGCAGTTCTGAATGGGACAAATCCTGGACTTGTGGTCTGAGAATTGGTCACTGCTGTCTTCTTGCCTATATTCCACACCATTCCTTTAAAAGAATTAGTTCTGTTATTCTCAGATAACCTGAATGCACACACAACATAAGGACTTTGAGAGAATCTTCCTCTTACAGGCTGATAATTGGAGTGCATATTAAGCTATGGGGGCAAGAGGTAGGGTGGGAAAAGTTTGGGATTTTTTGGGGGGGAATGGTGGAATGGGAAGTGGTGGAGGTTTTTTTGTGACAGGGGTAGCTTATGGATTTTTAGGTGGGAAAAATATAGCTTGGCAACTCCAGCAGTAGACACAAATCTGGATTAAAGTTGTTAAGACCACTGAACTGCAGATATCTGTAAACATCACAGTATTTAGATTAGGGAAAGTACATCTAAATCTCTTTTCTCTTTAGCACAAAAGGATGGATTAGCTAACTCTATTAAATGAGCATAACTATGAGAAAGAGAAAGGCAAGGCAGCAAAAGTAGATCTTTGGGATTTTTGTGCGTTCAGACCTGGAGCCCTCCATAGTTCAGAGAACAGTAACTGAAGAGAGCAGTACGGGTTTCTGGCTCTCTGTTCAGCAGAAAAAGATGAACACTTAAGAGGAACAAATTCTATAAGCAATATGAGTGCATGTAAAGTGATTTGGGAAAGGGCAGCTTTCTGTCTAGTCCCTGCTGATGAAAGCTGGCAGCTGGCAGCTGGGAGCTCTAGGCACTGCCTGGGAGATTTCAGAGAGCTGTGTCTTTGAAGAAACTGCAAACCTGGAGTGAGTGACAACAACAATCAGTCAGAAGAGAGCATATATTACATTTTATCAAATCAGTGTGTGCTAACAGTTCCAGAGAGCACCTCTAAAATAAAAAATACCCAGAGCATTAAGATAAATAGCTCAAAAAGCATTAGTGATGGCCATTAAAATGACTTGTAACACAGGGCATTTGCTATAGGCAGAGGCTGCAATGAGACATTTAAGATGAAACTAAAAATTCTGAGAAAAATATAGCTATGTCAAACATCTAAGGATCTCCGACAATATTTCTGGTCTTAGAGGCAGCAAAAGAAGTGATAGTGACTGGGAACATCCACTAGATTGTAAGGATCTCTGCTTTTTTTGTCAGGGACCCACATGCATGCATCTGTCAAGGCTTCCATCTGAAGACAGCACTGAACCAAGAGCAGTGAGCTCAGCACCTTTTCATATTTTGAAGTGCGTTCAAGGCAATGAGGTGGGGCCAGCCAGGCAGTATAAAGAGACAGTTTGTATTCCTGATGTAAATCCAGAAAGCTGATTTCAGAAATGGTTATTTAGTTCTTAAACAACCATTACTTATCCCTTTTAAATGCTCTGGGAAGCCAGAAGATGTATTTATGTCAGAACTCGGAGACCATACACCCAGTGTTTCAATGATGTTTTTTTCTTCAGTCCCCAGGTATCTTGCAAATTCTACTTTAAATCTAATAGAATCATAAATACTTTGGGCTGCAAAGGATCTTTAAAAGTCACCTAGTCATCTAGTCCAACCCTGCAACAATCAGGACATTTTGAACTAGATTAGGTTGCTTAAAGCCTCATCCAGCCTGACCTCAAATGTTTCCAGGGACGGGGCATCTACCATCTCTCTGGGCAACCTGTTCCAGTGTTTCACCAATCTCATTGTAAAAAAATTATTCCTTGTATCTAATCTGAATCTACTCTCTTTTAGTTCAAAACCATTACACGCATTGTCTTGTCGCAACAGGCCCTACTAAAGAGCCTGATGTGATTTCCCCAGGCTCAGAGAGCTTGTAGGAGGGAGCAGATCTGAGCAGTTCAGAGAACAGCTGCTCAGCAAAGGTGGATTCTGTCCCAGAAAAAGGGAACTAATGAACACTAGTCAGGGTCTCCTCAATCACTCTGCAACAAGCCTGTATCCCTTCCCATTTCTCTTTACTTGGATTTAGTGAGGTTTAGGTCTTTCTGTAAATAATTCACAGAGATCAATTAAGTTTCTAAAGCTTTTCTAGTCTTATGTACTGTATATGCTATGGCAGTATCTCAGGGGAAAAAAAAAGAAAAAAGTCAGATTTGTATTACAGCATAGGGGAAGAGCAAAGAGCAAATACAGTTTGGAGGAAGGGTGAATGTAGGACATCACATGAATAATGTATGCCAAAAGCCATAAACTGGAGAACTGAGACTCACACAACTCTCTTGGAAAGTTCAGCAATTTCCTTTCTTCCTTTTTACATCAGTTGTAATAAATACCTCCTGTTCAAATATTTGTTAAAATAATTTGGTTTTCTTATCTTGAAACTGTATCTTCAAACAGGTGCTTTGCAAAATCACAGTCTCAGAAAATCTACCTTTAAACTGGGAGCCAAGAAGCAACACTGATACTCATCAGCATGTTTCCCATTCAGTGGGCAGGCAACAGGAACATAATGCATATCCTCATCATTGTTTCTTACTGTCTTATACCACAATCTCATCAGATTTATTCTATGTAACTATAATTGCCAGAAATGATCTTTCAAATGAAGTGTTCATATACAAAGGTGTTTGGGGGTAAAAGAGCAAGGACGGTAGAGTTGATTAGTCAAAGGCACATCAAATTTTAAAATAATAACATTCTCTCCCATACTGACAGGGTGACTTAGAGGAAAAGAAGGCAGTTTTGTGCAGGCAGCACCCTGAAATTCTGTACATTTATCACCCAAGTTAACCAGCCATATTCCTAGTGAAAAAAGTGTGTTTATTCTCACTCTAAGAGTAAACCAACTCTCCTATCTCATAGTAAGGCACATTATGCCCTGTGGTTAAGTAGTAAACTAATACTTTGTTCATAATTTCCACTGCTTAAATTCAGAAGCATGTAAGGAGAAACAAACACAACCAAGGGCTAGACTAATCCCCTTAAAGAGGAAAATCCACTAAAATCAGCAGCTAAGCTAAGCAATTCCCTCCCATATCTCAGCTGTTGAAAGAGTTTTGAACCTGCTGACAAGGAGAGCAATTCAGGCAGTGATGTCAGGGATTTGCCCTTTTCATCTGTGCACCCAGCACGCATCAGATGAGCATGATAGTGATGTAGATAAGAGGTGCCACCCCAAAGGCCTCCAGCAGAGCCTGACCACCCTGGGTTGTTGGTCACTGCCATCCACTGTTGCTGCCTCATCCGTGGGACTGCTGGTGTGGTCAGCCCCAGCCAAACCAACTCTGGCTTAGTTCAAGGCAGTGTTTCTCTTTTGGGGTTGCTGTCACTGGGAGCAAGGCCAGCAAGTGGATGAACACCTCCCCTGTTCCAAGCCCTTCTCTAACCTATGGGAGACAGCTGGTTAAGGCATCTTTCCCATCAGCACAAACTCAGGAACTTCTCAACACAACTTACTTCCAGAGCCCTCTCACCCTCCAGGATCATCACACCAGGCCAGGAGCTTTGAGATTACATTTGCACAGATGGAGAATTAAGTCTTCCCTTCCCCATGAGTTTCTTGGTGCAAATTCCAACTCTTTTTGGCATATAAGAAAGGTCAGACTACAGCTAGCTGTACAGTCCTGTTCACCTTGAGTCCTTAGAGTAAATTAAAACAAGAGATAGAGAAGAATTTTTCAGACAGGTTTTTGTTACTTTTTTTTTTATTTCTTAACACTAATGTCTAGGTGTGCTGGAAATAGTCAGGACCCCCACAGCTTTTATTGAGCCTGATACTGCAAAAGCTGTGTATTTCTAAGAGTTCTAATTACAAAGATGTAATTAAAGATACTTACAAGCAGTACCAGGAAAAGGAGCACTTTTCTCAGTACTTTGCTGGAAACACATTAATTTCGTTCTGTAGAAATGGTCTTTGTACTCTCTGCACCTCAACACTTAACTACTTTTAGCATCTACAGATCAATTAGTCAGATACCTACACAGATTCAGTTTCCACCCAAACACATGTTCAGTTATTCATCAGTGAACACATTTAAAGAGAACACAGTATAGGTTGTGTTCTGTTTAAAAACATGCCATTTAACTCTCAATTTAACAAGCATTAGACTCAAAATACTTTCCAATTGTTAACTCTTCTTATAGAGCTTTCAAAGCTTTCACATTATCTGAAGTTCAGCTGAACAATCTGAACTGAACTACTAACTGAATTACCTCCTACGCAAAAGCCAGCATAGTCCCCTCTCATGTTAATCTTACAAAAGAGCTTTTTAAACTCAAAGTACTGATTTAGAAGTTTATTTGCCTATTATACCAAGTGCTGACTAGTCAATAAAATTAATCCTACTAAACAATACTCTGAATATACATTTTTAAATAAATATGAAGATATCAGAACTGTACCTATTTAATTCCAGAATTTGTTCCTAAAACTTATTAGCTTGTTGTTTGCTCTTTGCTACTATTTATGAAGTGTACAACACACCAGTATCAAGACTGCATGGTCCTAGATCTAAATATTTAATGCACTAATATAAATTATGTTGCTATTTCTGGGCAGATCACTGTGGATAAAACCTGTTAGAAGCTGATTTTTAAAATATTTCAGCTGGATCTGTATTGAATTTAATGACAGAAATCTGTTGGGGGATGGCACAGCAGCAGATAAGCGTCAAACACAGCCCCTGACGCTGCTTGCCCCTATTCCTTGCCAGGATTCCTACCAGAGAGCCTGAAAGGAGGGTTTGTAATCCCAGAATAGCTTCACTGCGTGGACTGTTTAATTGTCAATGTCTCCAAATTAATTCCCCTCCAGATCACAGGATTTGAAAGGTGCAAGGCTTCAGGGCAACTTCAGATGGCAAGTCACCATGTTACCACCAGGTATCGCCTCATTTTTTAGACACAAGAGGGAAAGTTTTTGCAGTAGTCATGTCCAACCTACCCTTACAACCTTAAATTTCTGTCCAACTGCCTACAGCCCCATCTGTTCCACAGCCTAGACTCAGTATTCTTGCAAGGAATCCTTCATTTCCCGTCTTCTGTACCAGGGTCTTCTTTTGCCTTGTTGTGTCTCCTGGAGCTTCCACTCTCCCATCTCTTCTCCCAGTCTTCAGTTATGTGTTTATCGACATTTTAAACAAGCGTCCTTGAAAATTATCCTTTCAGATTGACTCTAGGTACTGGTTTTCCCTGACAGTAATTCTAAGCCCAATCTGAGAAGCAACTGTCATAGAACACTGATCCTGGCCAGTTTTCCGACAATGCTGCCATTGAATTAACTCACTCTTGTTCATGTTTCCCATTTTCCTGAAAGTTTTGGAGTTTAGAGTTGTAAAATATAGAAATAAAGCAAGGCAATAGAAAATGTGGTGCTGCAAGCCAAAAGAGGATGAATTCACATTAAAAGGAATTCGTAACAAATGATCAATTCCAATTTGCAAATCCGCTCAGGAAGATGCACTGTAATACATGCACCCTGTTCTATTTAGAGAGCACAGAGATCCTCAGTCACTGTTAGGAAATGCCCTAGTATTGACATGTTAAATATGTCAGCTTGATCAGTCTCACAATAGGCTTGCAGTACTAACCATTGCAAAGTCATTGATTACAACCTCTATCAGACATGTTTTGGCTTACATTAGCATTTTCTTTAGAGAATCCTAAGCCATTACAGAGCATTAAAGCTCTACTTAGTTCATGTCAAAGTTAAAGCCCTGCACTTGACTGTCTCCTCAAGGCAGCTTTTCTGACCACACAGAACATTCGTCACTCAAGAAGTTAGTTTTAGATCACAAACCATTTCTGTTTAGACTATGCAAGAAAAATATATATCACCTAGGACACATGAGACTGGGAATATTCTAGACTAGACTAAATAGGCTTTAGGAAATTTACACTAATTTAAAATCATCTATTTCTTTTTTTTTTTTTTTTTTTTAGCTTGGACAACAAGAACAGGTTGTTGAATTTCCACTTTTTATCCTGTTTGATACCTTGGCTTTCACCAGCACAGATACAATGGCTAGAAACAGTGTAATAACTTCCAGTGACTTTTAAAAGCATGTTTCTGTGAGCATTAGGCAGTTTGAATGCTGGAAGTATAGGTTGTTTAAAACAAATATTTTCACTTTTCCCCACAAAAGCTTTCCCAGTTACAACAAGTGTAAAACACATAGGTACTACAGAAATGTAACAAATCCTAAAGGAACAGTTGTAACAACTTTCAGAATTTGTAGATAATATAGTCTTATTTCTACAACTTTTCCTTAAACTACCAAGTAGAATTGAGGGAATAATTACATCCCAGAAATTTTCAGTGCTGGCAGCAGACTGCTAAATTTTACATGACAGCATGAAATGTTATAAATTAGCATATTTCACCAACTCATACTGAGCTTTTCCATAAGAACAGGTGAGCTTAAAAGTTTTTTGGTTTTTCTTAAGAGACCAAAACCAGGGTTATCATGACTGAATACAATATTGATTCTACTTACCTGTGTTTGATTTTCTGATACTCAGTGTCACCCCATCCATACAATATAGTTGGATATAGCTTTGTGTTCTGAGGCATGCTTTGTGATCACCACTGTGGAAATAATAGCTCGCGCAGAAAAACAAGTAGCACAGTAAGAGATTGCATGATGTATCAAGGCACTGAGGTATGAGGCTGTTACCAGTGAGAGAAATTAAGATGCAGGTCAGGGGAGACCAAGGTATATCTTATGGTCAGGCTTGAAGAGGTGGAGAACTAATGAAGCAGAGATACAGAAGAAAGCTAGAATATTTTTAGCACTCTGGTGTTGACTAAATATTATACTGAACATAAGAACAATATGGTGCTTTTCTTTTTCTCTCATGGCATTCCATCACCATCAAGCTGAACAGGTAAATGCTCCAGCACTTTGCAGATGCAAGATGCTGCTCACTCAGTGAATTGCTTTGACCAGGGAAAGAAAAACTCAGCCTCCAGGCCTGATCCTATCAGAGGCACCACAGGGTTCAACAGTCAAAATTCTTGGCATTGGCAGAGCTTCAGTGATGCCAGTGGGATCCCTAGAGAAAACTTGATTCCTCAGACAGGCACAGCTATGCACTTCCAGCAGGTATATTTACTGACACAGCCCAGTCTAAATGTTTGATCCAATTTACTATTAAATCTACAAAGAAGCAATGCATTAAGTTTTCAGTTTGGCTTTGGGTAGGAGATCAATGCCATACAATCCCAAAATGACTTTTTACCTGACTTCAGAACAACTGCTGAACTGTTCTGCTGCTCAGAAGCAGAAAGCTGAGCAAATCCAGTCAAGCAGATACCTACTTGCTTCTCTATGGATTATTTCCTTCATTAAAGAAACAGTTACCAATAGAGAATTGCATGAGGGGGAGATGCTCCTTCATCCTCCTTATGGGACACCTTCTCCCCAAAAACAAATTCCAGACTTAATTCTGTACTGATAGAAACTTAAGAGCAAGAACAGGTAGAAATACATCCTCCAGCACTTTCAAAGGTCTCTCTATTTGGAAACACTTTAGCTTAAAAAGCATCTTTCATAACATATGCTGGATATACAGTGACACCAAAAAACCTTCAGCCAGGAAGAAAGCAGCAATGCAGGAAGCAGTAGAAGGAAACCCTCCTTAAAGGAGCAGGAAGTCCCATAGACTTTAGGTCAGCAAGTTTCAAAGGAGCAAAGAGGAGCATTGGACATAAAATTTGAATCCCATTATACTTAATGTTTCCATTTTAGTCTACCCCCAACTGCCTAACCTTTTGGGCAGACAACCTTAACTCACAGATTTTTGGTATCTCCTGTCCTTTAGTGACATTACTTAGCTGGATTTTCAGTGAAAAGGTCAAACTCTTTAGTGATATAATTACTTTTGGTATGTGGAGACTCACACGCTTCACTGGCAAAATTTCAGTGAAGTGGACATAAGAACAGTTATATGCCTAGTAAGCCTACAACTGGGTTTCCCAAATGATGTGTTTCTGGTCAGCCATTGACAGAAGCAGCAAATACAAATGCTGACAGCTCAGACAGCACCTGCATGCCTTTAAATTTCCCAGGCCTATCACTACAAGTACCCGAACCAAGCTGGGGAACCCGATTCATGCTCTAAAAGCTAATAGTTTATACTGCTCGTTTTTCAAGAACTGTTTGGAGGTGTTTGATCTGAATGACCAAGTGTTTGGTACAATATCCCCCATAATGTCTCAAACATTTGTAGATCCAGTACTAACAGCTTGTCGATGCGCTTCAGCAGTCAGTGAGGCTCCACCATTTGTTTAGACCATTCCAAGACACGAATGTCCCACCATGAAGCAGATTTGTCTGCAGATTTTGCAGCACCTCAGAGAGAAGCCTAGAAAGACCATGTACCAATACCATTTCAGTTGGCTCTCACTCCATTAGTCTGTAAATGATGCAGGTAAAGTACGTAACAAGTCTCTCACATGGCTCAAAGCCTAGGGTGAGCTTCTCCCCTGTGTTCTTTGCTTAGGAAAACATTCTTCCCAACACATAGATAGTAAGTCCTGCCAGATGAAAACAATCAGAAGTTGAGCCATGGAGATATGTACACAATCAAATTCCAGGTACAAGGCTTTTGGACTTAAGAGGGAAAAAATGGATGCTTTAACTGAAACAGATGTAACACTCAAGTAGAAGAGACTATTTCACTTGAAAGGGACCCTCTCCAGGAAGCTCATTCTAGTTTACCATTGATCTGCATTTATTCTTCAGCTGTAATAAATCTTATGCCACCATTTCTCAATGGTCTCATATTTCCTGCCAAAACAAGCTCGTTTGGCCTAGTTTGTCTGTTCCTTATGGAATTTCTCCAGCTGCAGAGTTCAGAGGAGCTGTGCTGACACTGGACTGGTCCTTTTTGACCGTCCTGCAAAGGGTGTTCAAGTAGGTCAAATAAACCAGCTTCCAGAGCGACACAGAGGCCTTGCAAAGCACAGGTTTCTGGTCACCCAAAGCCTCTCATTTGATATCCCCCATTTCTAGGAGCCCTGCCTTGCTGCCCTGTATATTTGGGTCAATTCACACAAATATCTGAAATGCTACTGCCTCAAGGTACATGCACCTGAGCAAAAATTAACTGTGGCAGCAGGAAAGTAGTAGATGAGTAGCAGTTTACAGAGTCCATGAACCAGCAAATTGCTGTCTATTGAGCAGTTTGTCCATGATGGATACCACAGCTTGATTAAGTCACATTCTCCAGCCTTGTTTCACAGCACACAGAGCTTCTGCTTGAGCTCTAATTAACTTACATCAGTCTGCAGTTTAAACAGCTGTGGTAAATAGGGCTGTACTCAAGTCACCAGGCTTCTGCTGGCTACTGAACTCCCCTCAGGAGGCTCCCCCTCCCTTGTTAAATTCTTAATGCTGTCCAGCAATTTTTTTTCCCTTGTTAAAATATTAAATGAATAACAATTCAGAAGATTTGGGATTCATTACACAGCAAATGACTAAGAATCTCCAATAGCTGACCAAAACCTAACTGCCACTTTCTATTGAGCTCCAAATCCATGCTTTACACCTTCTGTTAATCTTCTCAGAGAGGTCCCTGGCAATAAGTTTGAAGGCATCGAACACAATATCAATTTGCAATAGGTGACGAGTAATAAGAAAAATACACTGATTTTTCAGTGAGTTTTAGGTCCTTCTTTTATTGTCAGGAGAGGAGGAACCAAGCAGGCAGATGACTATCACACAGTGGTCTGAACACAAAGGTACAGCTAGAAAGTGACACAAGTTTTCCACTTGAGATCACAGTGACCAGCACAAGACTATCATGCCATTTACCCTTCCAAGTTGCCATAAAAAAATCTAATCTAGAGGAGGGATTTTACACTTCAGCCATCTCATCAGGATCTCCCACAAGTAGGTGATTCTGCCTGATGTTGCCACCAATTACTGGTGGCAGCAAGACACAAAGTTCTTCACAAGAGTGCTCCCATTAAACATAGGAGCGACCAATCCAGGGCAGTACCTCATCTGTGCCTGCATTCTTTCTATGGCACATATCAAAGCTTCATTGCTAGTGGTCTCCAGACTTCACAGGATCATGAACCACTGCTGTGGTGCCTGCACTTATGAGCAAATTTCATATGTCTTCAAGCAATAGCAGAAAAACTGCAAGACCTTTACTAGACAACCAGTAAAATCAATAATGTGGACAAAATGTGATCCAGCTGGTCATGGATGCTTTCCTTGGTTTTCTAGGTCAGAAGACTTTGTTTCCTTTAATGTTTCCTTTCTTGGCAATTCTAAAATCATTGGAAACAGTTTAGAAAGCTGTAGAAAGAATACATAAAATCTTGCTCATCCCTAGAAATGTCATACCATGCTTTTCTGTAGCAATACTAATACCAAATGTAATCCAACAACTGTCAGGTTTAGTTTCAGTAAAACTGTGCAGGGTTTATAAAACCACAGTTGCTGACCTTGATCTGCAACCAGATCTTGTGTAACCATCAGGCACATTTACTCACTTGAAGATAATTTAATTAATCCCACAAACAAGAGATAATTCTGAGAGGTACGTATTTCCAAATGAGCCAATGCAGCTTATATGATGGAGAAGGCAATTTTCTGCTCCATTTTTCTCTGACAGAGGCAATAGAGATGCATGCTCCAAAAAGGAGAGCTGTCCCTCCCTATTGTACAAACAAAAAAGATAAACCCTCCACACTGTACTTGACAAAAGGCAAAGACAAACGAAGGAGGTTACTATGCAAAGATAAGAACTTACATACGCAAAACAAGCTCATTTATTAGACAAGCAATTATTAGACCAGTAAGACTACTTCATGAATTGCCCTTTCCCGTGAGTATACAATTTGCTTCTTAATTATAAAGTCTTTAGTGAGGACATGTTTGCCTAGCCCTTTCCCACCTATTGAGCAATGTTGTATAAAGCTTTGATGCTTTACAAGGGAAGAAATAATAGAAGAAACAAAGGAAGAAATAATCCATCAGAGAAAAAATTACTTCTATCTGAGCTGAAACCAGGCCAGTGTCATTTCCTACTCTTGTCAGGATAGAGAAATCAGGGCGAGAGCTTTTTACTCTGCCTCCTTGCCCTCCAACCCCAAACTCCTACCATCAACTTGGTTGTCATTCAAAGGAGATTGTAGCTGTGTCAACCAGAAGGAAAACATAGGAGACACTATAACAAACCGTCAAACAGTAATTTATCTACTTGAATTTTGATTGTGCAGTTTCTTTTCACTGAGTAAATGTGTTCGGAAAAGAGCTGCATTAGATGGGACTAATTTAGTTTATTAAGGAATATGAATGTTCAGAGTAAGGAGTGAAATGGTAGCTTCTATCTCTGATTACTCAAAGCACTCAGAAAAGCACATATATACATTAATACCCACAGATTATGTTTGCCAGTGATTGGTAGAATAGTAGTGGGGAAATAGGCACCACATTCTTATAGGGAAATCAATGATGCTGTGTAACATTATCATAATAGCATTGCAGCAAACACTGGAACCTTCACAGTTCCTATGCAAGTTTATACAGTCCAGCACACCCAATGGCACATAAAAGGCTAATTTACATCAGGTATAGTGCACAGAATAAAAGCCTTTTTTTCCTGAGAACATTGTCTACACTTCGATTTAGTTGCTCTTACAAGCATCTTGAAATACTTAAAACTAGAGTAGGACATCATGCTTTGATAAGATCAGGATGTTTTGTTCAAATGCCATTTATTTTTTTAAAAAACAAAAAGGTTGCTTTGGAGAAAAACCAAAAGGAGACTGAATTTCTTTCACAATGAAAGTTCACCAAACATATACTTCTCTGCTTCGTTTTCTTCAAAATGGCATTTGCCAGCATAAGTTCATTCTCTCCAAGAACTTACAGCTTTCTCATGCTTCAAGGATTGTTTTCTAATGCCATCAGATGAATGATTTTCTAGCAAGGTCCAGCTCCCAGTAGAGCCTCAGGCTGGGCAGATATTCCACAGCTCCAGTAGCATTGCAGTCAGCCAGCCAGTAGGATTAAAGTAAAACTTTGGAAATTCTTGGGTTTTTCCTTTCTTTCCCCCGGGATCCACAAGACAGGAATTTCAGCAGCGTAGGGGATTTTTTCAAAATCAGCCTGAACATCTTCCTTAGCTTCTCTGCGGATCCAGAAATGAAACAATAAAACACCCAGACACTTTGCCAAACCACATCTTTGGAAAACAGACTTGAGTAAAACCTCTGAACTGTAGAAACATGTCAAAAAGCATGTAAAGAATTTTATTTGTAAACATTTTAATCATACTCAGAAATCTAATCAAGAGTATCTTTATTGAAGTCTGAGTTCAGCCAATATACAAGCTTGGTTCTGTGCACTACTATCCCCACAAGTCTGACACAGCCCATTAACCATCTAATACATTAGAAACATTTTTCTTGTACCCAGCTAAAGCTACAATAGGTTTGTTATGTACTCACTTTTAAACATCCCAGAAGACTGAACGAGGTCTGAGCAAAGTAATTTTAGTACAGTTATTCAAAAACAGTACAACTAAAATTAAATGCCCTTACTATAAATTTTTGGTAAATTCACATAAAGGTAGCAAGTATTTCTATGTTACTACCATTAATTTCATATCACCTCATCGTGCTAGTCACAATTTCTATTTAGCAGCAAGACCACAGTGTCAGTACAAGCAATATGGGGCCTGGGGAGGCAAAGCAAGTCCTCAGTAAATGCCTTCTTGTGAGGCATATCTGCCGTGGGGTTTTGTACCAGTATATCCTCACAGAGGTTTTCAAGAATTTGTTTTTCTGTGACTTGTGCAAGCTGTTTGCTGTCAGAACTGTCCCAAGGAACATTTCAATACTAGGATAAAATCTCTAGTCTCTGCACAAGCCTCGGGAGCAACCACTCATTAACATCTTCATCCCAAACTTCAAGTCAGATGTGCAAAGACATTTTAATCCTTTTAGTGGCACACTTGCCTAAAAAGTAATTACTTTCAGGTATATCAAGTTTTTAAGTGTCTTTACATCTCACAAGGTGACAGCACAAAGTAGGAAGATTCATGTTCATAGATCATGAATGAAATATGTGATCAAATACTCAGAGAAAATCACTTGTATAAGTCATTCTGAGTCACATTATCAGCTGTTCTAATTTCATATACTTTGACTTATAAAGAACCTCACCCAAATTACTGCATCTAGAAGCTCATATTCTGATTTCACCATGTGCTAGAAGCAAAAAAAATCTGCCTTAGAATTAATGGCTCTTCTCTCAAAGTCCTTGTCACCATAGCTTGAATTCCAAAGCTTTTTGTTTCTAAGGATACAGGTATGTATTGACAGGTATTTTTATAGGAAAATTTGCAGTCTTCAGCTGCAGTCACAAAACTTCACCTTTTAGATCTCTCAATCTTTCTGGAAAGTTGTTTGAACCATTACTGTCAAAAAAGTTATCCCTTATTCTCAGTCTGATAAACAAGTGATCTGTAAAGTGTAAGTTAGAGACACAGTGCTGGCAAACAGCAAGAGAGGCTGTTAATTTTCACTTTCTTTTCCATTTCACACACTAAATGATGCCACTTTAGAGATGAAACACTGAACAGAAATATTACTAAATTAGAATTTTTTAACATAAGAGGTCACTTCAAATAGAGACTAGTGTAAGTGTGTCTGCTGCTTTCAGCTGAAGAAGTACTAGAGTAATTCCTGACTGTTTTCACTGGATATAGAGAAAAGTAGCATTAAGCTATGAGCATGCAAACTGCTGATAAAATGGATTAACTTGTAAAAGGCTCATTTCTGCAAAATCCTGTTGCTTGTCACTGAACTCCTGGTATGTCTGCCAAGTCTAGTCTCACCTTCAGACCTAACACTTCAACTTTTTCCTCCCTGCAGCGAAGAGGAAGACACAAGTTTTGTGTCTTCAAACCATGACATCTTCTTACAGATATTACTGAGCCAAATACAGGTTTATTTCTTGTCTTTTTACTGCAACCTCAAAGCACACCACAGCTACTGAAAATACAGCGTTTTGCCAAAACAAACGCAGAACTGATGACATGGTCATAAGTTGCAGGAAGTAGAAACTAAATCAAGATGTCCTAGATTTTTCTTTTAAGAATACCTCTATTTTCCTTTACATCTCAGTTTTCTTATCACAATTAAAACCACAGTCTTGCCATCTTCTTTTTAAAGCTACCATATGTGGGAGAAGAACAGATTCCAGGATGAGGCATCTGTTCTAACAGCCACCTGCTCTTGCCAGATTTTAGACCTTTGGTGTTCTGCAAGTCATCCAGTTTTGTTCAATAAAACTTATTTTTTCTGCTACTGCAAGCTGATGATGCATAAAAAGAATGTTCCCCCGAATCACTTCTGATTGCATAAACATTTCAATTTTTTTTCCAGTTTAGGGGTAAAACTGATGGAAAAGATCCATTACTATTCTCTTCCTGCAAAAACTGATTGAAAAGAACTAATCCAGTGTTACTCTGTTCCTGATAACATCCATGTGACCCATATCTGGCCCATCATGTCTTCTACTGTTGTGAATCTGCTTGCTCTACAGCACCAAACTTCTACATTGCTTTAAAGTAGAAGGAGAAACACTCACAGCAGCACCTGAATAAACAGGCCTTCTACAAAGTTTTGATCATCTTGGAGTTTTTTTGAAAATGTATTTGCAAAAGTTTCACACTTGGAACAAATTCAACCATGAACTGGTTTCTCTATCAAGATTCCCCCCTACTGACCTCCAGTGATTCAGTGGGGGCTTTCAATATAGATTTGTTTTCCCCACAGTAATTTGACATAAACATCAATGAGCGCGAATGAAATTTCTTACCAAGAACACTTATATAATAAAAAAAACCCCAGGCTAGTAGTAGCTATTCACTAAGCCTTTAGCTCCAGTAGTTGTGAAGGGTGGCACAGCCTAGACCAAAGCAAGGTGGAATAATAAATCCGAAGGTAAACTAGAAAAAAATTAATTTGGTTTGGGCTTTAAGTACACCTAGATATCAAACAACCACTATTTTCAGCTCATGACAGCTCTCAAAGTTAAACACATCTGTTCATACTTTGAGTTATTATAGATCAGACCATGTCCTGGTTTAATGACAATAAGTTCAGGACGTGAGACTTCTAATGAGATAAACCCTCTTTTTTTTTCTTTTATTTCCCTCCCCCCAAATATTGACAAAGTGGGAAATACGAGGAGTCTGAATGAAGAAGGAAAAATAACCTTTCTGACAGGTCCTGAGATGCTGGGGACAGTCCCTCCCCAGCTCAGCTAAGACAGGGCAGGTGGGGGGGATGGTCCCCCATGCTCTAAACCACATACAAAAAAATTCTACAAAAATCTTCCCCATTTAACTAAAACTACAACAGACTACAAAAGTGTTTTTTTCTTGATTTCAAGTGATTTCATATCGTTAGAGTCAAAAACAAAGATGTCTCATCCCTGTAGCATATATGAATTCCAGAGGAATTCCAGAGGAGTGGTCCTACTTAGCTTGGATAATTGTCAAACTGAAGAGAGTAATTATGCATCTTCATGTGGTACAGGATGTAAGTTCACATAGTTTCTTCCCATTGTTAGTGTCAGGCTCTGCACAACACGTTCTAAAGATGTACTGTAATGTTTAGCAGAGAGGAGCGTGGATATGTGTGGCCAAAGTGAGGAAAAAAGCCCCCGTGGTGCCATAGCCCTTAGCTTATTGTTATTGTTACTAGAACATGATAAAAACGAGTAGTGAAAGCCCCACATGAGAGATGGAGGGTCTTCCAAATAAAAGGTACATTGATGCAGAGAACCCTAGGCTAACTCCAGCTGACCTGGATCCAGAATGGGAAGCAGCAGGCTAATGTTTCCTCTGCAGCCTGGCACCAACACATGGACATCATCTCACCGTTGCCAGAGCAGCAATTTGGCAGGCTACCCTTACCATGCATTCATTACCATCTGCCACCTGCAGATCATCCCTCCCTTCCATTTACGACACTCTGATGCTCATTAAAAGTTTTCCTACTCCTTTTCATTACAACTAACAAACTAATAGTGTTTCTAACAGGGGTTTGAGCTAAATTAGTTGGCTTTGATCTATTCAGGCCTCAGAGAGATCCTACCAGCTGTGGAGATGGTAGTTGCTCCAAGACTATTGGTTGGGATACTGTTTTCTTTTAAACCAATTGAGTTTGAATCATTAAGGAAAAATATTGTCTGACATGCTACAGAATAAGGAAGTTGCATCTCATGGCTTGATTAGAATTACTCTTTATAACAAAAGCATGAACCTTTCTGACAAAACTTTTTCCACTGCTGGTGATTGTGATCACCAAATTCCAGCTATCTCATACTATTAAAGTGTACATTACAGGCCAAGTAATGTTAAAAATACTTCCTCCCCCAGTCCTCTCTAGTGGGCTTACCACTGTCAATGAAATGAGAACAATGGGGCACATGATTCAAATCTCCATAGTAAGAAGAGTCAGAAAAAGAAAGAAATATCCAAACTAAGTTCATAACCTTTAAAAACCTCTTAGGAAAGGAATGAACCTGTCAACTAAATTGTGTTAGAACAAAATTCTAACAGTAAATATAGAAGCTATATGACATCAGGGAAGTCTCAGCTGCAGGAAAATAGCCTTGCTGGGTTATTCTACCCTATTATAGTAGCGATCTTCAGGAGGGCTGACAGCTCAGCAGTTCCTCAACTTGCACAGTGCTTTAAACTTCTGCTCTACTCAGACACCCTATGGGAGGGTTGGGCTCCTTTTAAGCTCCTTTTGTTTTAAGCCTTGACTTCACACAGCTTCCAACTACACTGGAATTTTTTTAATATAGTCAATATTCTTTCGATAGCTGCAACAAATTGGTATATGGATACATACAAGCCTTTTGCCTTCTATATAGTGAAAGTTATACGAGCTGTTTCAGCACAGACAGGAAAGAAAGCATCATTCATGATAAGCAAACAATCCTGCTTAGCAGTTTCATCACAGCCTCCAAACTGGTGTCTTCCACCTCTCCCTCCACTATCTCCTTAAATCTTACAAGATGCTAGTCAATACTACTTCTTTGCACTCAGGAAAGCATGTCTTTAAAACCTGACAGAACAATTTTTTTTTTAAGAACCTTGAAGATAGACTTACTTTTTCTTCAGCTTCTCTTTGCCCAACTGTTACCAGCAATACATATTGCTATTAGCCATGAATAAGTGTCATTTACATCAAGGAAGTACTGCACACATTTTTATATGGTTTCACCCACACCAAAATTCAAATATAACCATTTCAAGGACCCAAAAGCCTCCATGGCAATTGTTCTTTGGGCTTTAAACTGGAAACTATGGAGGAAGAAAAGAGTTACTAGCAGCCCTGTGAGGAAATGATGGACAAGGTTGGAAAACAAAGGGCTTGGGATGGCATGAATGAAGGAGAACAATAAACTACACAGAGCCTAAGCATTGTTGTCTCAAACATTTGCATATAATCAAGAATACAGTCATATAAGTACATAAAGTAGCAAAATTAACACTTGCGTAAATTTGGTCCCACCGCTGAATTGGATGAGGACCTGTTGATATGGGTTGTGGAAAAAGCTGAGTTACCAACTGTTTTTACTTCTCTATTGAGTATCATGACAATTCTCCTGAGTACCTGTATTAACTGAATAGTTAAAAAAAAATCTAATTTAACAAAATTCCTCTACTCGCCTTTGGAAAGTCAGAAACTTCAAATAATAAGATGACATTTTGCTCAGTAAGAATGTTGTCATTGATCTCTGAGAGATGATTCCATTTCTAGGTCACCTGCGAGAAGCAGCTGGCAAACATCAGAAAAAAGTTTCCTCAAAGCACTTTGGGCTCTCTTTATCCACTAGTTCCAAGAAAAGGGTCATGGTCATCTTCCTGACATGTTCTTATTTCACACACTTTTGTACAATTGAGGCTTACCAGGCACATTTCAAATATCAACAAGATGACAGAAGTAGAATACCCCTGTGTCTATAACAGAGACTCTCAATTACCTATAAACATTCCTGGCACGGTACTGGTAATTAGTCTGAACAAGTTGCAGTATAGCTGTAGATGTTCCAGGAAGAGAAGCAGAGAGCCAGGACTGCCAGATGGATTATTTTATGCAAGTTACTTGTTCAGCATACCATCACAAAAAACTCAGATAGAATGTAACACAATAGGAGAGTGTAACAATTATTCTAAATCTCTGTGTAGTTTAAAAGAAATTACTTCCCTTTTGTAGCTCTACTGAGCCATCACCAGACTTCTATAACTGAATTACGGGAAAATTTACTTTTTACTTCTCTAGCGAATTCTATCAGACAGTCCCTTTTCAGAACAAAGCAGTAAAAAGTTTCAGAATTGTAAGGCTTATTCAATCCTCAGAATTTTCTTTAAGGGGTTAGAAAGAAAAATACATTATGTTCTCATTCTACGTACAGCTTTTTAAAAAATCTGTCCTTTACCTCCTAAGCAAATGAGATAGGAAAGAGATTTTACATGCTGGACTAGCCGCATGATACATCCATATCTAGCAATAAAAGTTACATCAGATTCATCAGTTCCCAACTGAATGGACATTTTTAATCCAGTGTGTTACCCTGTGTCTCCAGACATTACTCCTGGAGCCAGTTTTCCACTTCAAAGAAAGCAAAGTGGTATTAGAATCACCACTGCATAGCATCCAGAACCTTTGAAATATCAGAATCCTAAAATAAAGGAACTCTTCCTATAAGGGAGGTAGATCAAGAGACAATTTGGTCATTCTTATATTGACTGTATATACAAGGTCAGTGTAAGAAAGTGAAGTCCTATCTTACCATGTCAGTGGTCTAACAGCCACTGTATATTATCGTTAGCAAGAGCTTTGTCAGTTATGCTTTAATCACTACAAATGCAATATAGTATATTATGTAGTATGGCCAGAGTGCAATGGTATCCTCAGTTTAATAAATTATCCAATGGCGCTGCAAAACCAGACACAGGAACACAACACCAGCACTCTGGCGCTGACAGCCAGCCATCTCCCAACACCTGCTACTGGACTCAAATCTCTAACCTTGCAATACCTCACTGCTGTGGGTAAATCCAAACCCTGGATAGCCACAGCTTTCCATGCAGGAAGATGGAGACTGAAGACCCTCTGAGAGTGTTCAGACTGCAGAACTATACACAAACTGCCTCCAGAGGAACCAAGACCATGCTCCTGCTTGAAGTGTGTGCTACAAGATGAACAGGGCTCAGTGGTCATCTAGAAATCTCAATATTTCTTATAAAATAGAAAGTGAGTATCTGTTTTCAAGACTTGCAGAGGAAAGCCTAAAATATACCCCAAGTCTCATTAAAAACAGGAGAAAGTAAGAATATTTGTAGTATAGAGACTAATTATCATTTAAATTTCTCAATGTTTCATATCAACAGTATTGTAGTTATACCATTCCCATTATAAACGTTAGTCCTGTTTGCAATGTCTTTTTCAGATTGTATAGGATATGCCCCATCTGCAATATCTGAAATTATATTGATATAAAAGTTTGGGCAAATCACCAGTTTCTAGGTGCGTGGCAATTCAGGGTAGTGACATTCAAAACCTCAAATATTTGCAAAAAATACGATGAAAAATCATGACTGATTTTAAGTAGCAGCTACAATTACTTTTTTTTCCTCAGTGTGCTACAACTGATTTTTAGGGGCTTAGAACAAAATGAAGTTTTTGATAAAAGCCAAGTGCAAACTTCAAACAATGCGTAGTGGATTATGTGATATGCCTTGGGGTGACAGCAAAAGATTACATCAGTGACTCCTTTTGGTATGGTTTAAATCTAGTATTACATAAGATACCAACAACCCATTTATCTCCTGCCTTGAGTGAGGCTCAGCATACCTCAAATGGAAGACAGAATTACCTTATTTCTGCTGAACAGATCCCTAGTTATTAATTTCCAAGGTAATTACACCATAATAGAACTGAATCCCAGACCGCTACCCTGCAAGTGTATGCAACCCAACTCAGTGTATGCAGACTTTTAGAGCAGGAAGAACTACTATTCAGCCCTTTAATTCAGTTCCTCTTCCTACATTAATTTGATAGGTATCTAGTGTAAATAACTAATCCAGATTCTTTGCATAATCTATGGAAATAGAAAACACATCTCCAGTGAAATTTGTTCCATTCTAAATCTCTCTGGAGGTGTCATCTTGTCTCCACTGAATGCAGAGGGAGCTTAGGCTCTACATCTAAATAAGGTAGACTTCAACATCTGAAGTTTCTTGATATTTCATTAGTGGTGCAATTTTTTTAAAACTAATTCCAGTATGAAAGTAATTTACTTGGTATACCCAGACAATGTGTATAAGATTGATTTAATTCATATGACTTTGTAAGTGGGTGTATTATCAGTAAATCTGCAAAGAAGAAAAAACTGTCCAACTCTAAAGTGAAATCATGTCTCTGAAGATTGACACTAAGTTGCTTCCCTACAGTTTCCTATTTGCATGCTGCTAATGAGAAATTGCAAGTCATCTCTTTTGTTGGACATCTAATGAACCTGATCTGTTTCAGCCTGCAGCCTATAGCCCTATACAATTTTATCCCACAACGCTGAATGTCAAGTGCCACTCCCATCCTTCCCCTGTGTTCCCAAAAACCTAGTGAACTCATCCTCTGGGAGAAAGGAAAATGCTAACAATCAAAATTACAAATACTTCATTGTCTCATTACAATCTGCTTATTTACATAAAAGCCCTCTATTCATCTTATTGGATCAGCCTGACCAAAACAAAATTTGCATTTAAATAGTATCACTGTAATTGACATCAAGTACCTGTGCTTATTTTCATACTCTTATTTCCACATATAAGAGGCAGGGAAAAGCTTTTTCTACTCAGAGAACAAAAGATTAGGATGTGATAATAAGCAGAGCAATTTCTCAGATTTTATTTTTTAAATTCTCTAGGGACCCTGCACTTTACCCCACTATAAAATGTGATAGTTAAGGAAAAGCAGAAAAAATCAGACTTGATCTAATCAAGGAGAAATTGAATCAGTTTGGATGATGTAGCAAAGATGAGAGTTTCTTATAGATAGCATCTCTGAGTAGAAATATCACAGCCAAAAGCTATAAAAAATGGAGAACATTGGCCATTTCTTTTGTTTGTTGGTTGAGGATTGTTTTTTTAATCAGGACAATTATCACAGCAGCAATCATACACTGAGAAAATCATACATTGGGAAGCAGAAACACAGGTCCCAATTAAAAAGGTTTTGTTATGAAAGACTGGAATTTGACTGCAGGGAAAGGTTTTCGCTTCAGAACTCAAAAAGAATTCTTCAGAAAGAGTTACTAGAAACTCTTTGAGTACCACTGCAGAAAGGGAACTGGATTGCACTTGGGAGATAGGGTAAAGACTAAACTCCACCAGCTACAAGAACTGGGACAGGTTAATAGAGCAGATTACTGCTTTCAGACAGGGAGAATATCCCTTCTGAATACCAGTTTACCATAGTGAGCAGCTCCACTGACTGAAGGCACCCCATAAATCTACACAGCAATTAGAAACTGCTTTGTCATCTCAAAAGGAAGTCCAAAACATAATGAATTATTGAAAGCTTCATTTCCTACAGCTCTGGAATACAACACAAATCATTGCTTGGATGAAGTATAGCAGTACAATAATTGTGAGATACTGATTATGGTTTTATTTGGGGTTTATTGTTATGCAATCAGGGTGAGTCCTTTCTTCCCAAACCAGAGACTTACTGTGTTGAACAGCAAATTAAGAGTCCATTTCTGCATAAAGTTCCTGTCCAGCTCCTTTTACGTAAATCTTGTCACAATCATTGTGGCATAAATAATTTTCCAAAGGAATAATTGTCACAACAGCTCACAGAGTGTATTTGCAGACATGTTTTAAAAAGGTGTTTTATCTGCTTTAAATGTGCTTTGATCTGAAAGTTTGGTGTAGTCTTCTCTGAAGTTCCAAGTCTACATTGTTTCATGCTGTTTACCTCCAATGCATTAATTCAAGGTCTTAGTCCTAAGAAACATTGCTCTCACCCATGAAGAACAAGTGGGATGAATAAAGGTTTCCAGGGCCAGGTCCCAGCCTCAAAAGGACACTATACAAGAATTCATAAAACTATATCCCCCACTGTGCAAATCCCATCTCAGTCTCAAAATATGAGTAAAACACTATGCTTATTGCTAGCAGATATTTTAGTATTCACACAAGCCTGCTCTCTGAGAGCATGTTGCTTGGTCTCAAAATTGTTCGGGTACTTGGCTTACCTACCTACCTTGCTGGATTCACATCCCCTTTTGATTTTTGATCCTGAAAACTTCAGGCAAAGGAGAGACTTCAGATAGGAAAAAAAAAAAGTGTTACATAATATTACAAATTTTTTGAATAGGCCTTAGAAAGTGTGTACACGGGTCAGAGGCAGGTAGATGCCTCAAGTCCAGAGCACTCTGCAAGTTATATCGGTGTCTCCCAAGAACCTCAGATATGCTCAAAAATCACCTGACCATGATCAGAGGCATACAAATACCAATTTGTCAACCTGATTTTCAGATTCTTGACTCTTTAGACTCTGGCATACAGGCATTAGCTCAAGAATTTGCACAAAGGCATGGTTTGCAGCATACCATACCAAATAATTTCAAAGGCCCTTTTCAGTGCAACTGAGATAATTAATCTTATTCTTCATGAAGAAATAATGCCCAAGACTTCAGCAACAGTAACTCAGACTTAAACTGCCATATAGAAAAGTTAATGGCAATCAGCTGAAATTTGAAGTCTCTAGTGAAAGTGCCAACATTTCCCTTTGCTTCTGCATGGGTGTCTATTGCAATTTTGCACTGCTCACTTTTCCGGGAATTTGAGCCAAAAGATTACTTGTCATCTTGATCAAAAACAGCTTCAGTAAATGCTTCAGATCTTTATGGATACTCTAATTTGTCAGGCACTCTATGCTTTAAAGGTATCCAGTCACTTAAATTGATGCAATTTCTTCCAGGGTCAAAATGACACTTTTCATTGCCTACAAACCTCAGTCAGGCCAATGACCTACTAAAAAATATGACAAAAAGAACATTCTCCTTTCCTTTACATGATTTGAGTTTTTACACATCCTTTACAGAGCTTTTGTATCATCTAGACGAGCTATTAATGGGAACAGGAAAACAATTTGCCTTGTTTCCCTGCATTTTTGCAGGCAAATGTACTTGTCAGTTCTGACAAATACTGAAGAGAATTATTTTTTTCCTGCCAAAATATAGCATCCAGTTACAAGTTGAATTGTCGCTTTTTAAAGTCAATTCCCCATGTTCAGAGCAGTCAGAATGAAATGATCCACTGATACACTCAACTATTTGAGATTACAGGGAGTAGCAGAGTTCAGTTCCCAATACTGTAAATCAAGAACCTGCCTTACAGGGATCAAAAGTCAACAAGTGTATTCTAAGTAGTTAATGATTTTCAATTCTTCTAGCAGAGGACTCAAGTTCTTTACAGACTAATGATTCTGTTCACTTGAAGACCTCTACAAAACACCATAACCTATAAACTGCTTTTTAATTTTCCATCAGGCAGCCGATCTTCAATTTCCTTTGTTTTCTTATTTGATATTTATCCAGTCGGGTCATCCTGTTCTAGATATCAATCTGGAGTCCAAGTCACATTTCTGTGACCCATTTTTTCCCCCTGCACATCCTGCTCTGCATGCAAGGTGGTTCCTCACTCCTTTTCATGCTGGAAGAGCTCCAAGAACTTCCAATCAAATGTGATTGAATATCTCTACCCTAAGGATAGCAGAGCACTGTACTGCTAGCACCAGCTGTTTTGCTCATCTCTTCTATAGGACACATCAGTTTCAACCTGATGAATAGCAAACTCCAGCTCCAACTCATTAAAACCATTGAAGTAAATAGCTTTTGACCTGCTCAGGTGAATCATCTGAGGCACATTAAATTTCAAGGAGAAACACCTCACACCAGTCTGTATGACTCTATGCACATGACCTTGAATATGCATAACTAAGGATTAACCCATAGCAGTATTTTATAGCACTGAATTCATTCTTTTCTCACTCTTCCTCCTTCTGCTTTTTCTGATGTTCCTAATGGATAAAAGACATGTTTAGTTCCCAGGGAGTAGCAGATTCTTAATGTTACTTGGTTCCATTTGCAAGTCATCTTGTCCTTTCCCTTCACCTTGCATATCACCATCAATTATCTCTTTTTGGTATTCTACCAATTTCTCTGTTCTTTTGTACCCTTCAAGTCCTCTTTTTTACTCTCCCACCCACTACTAACTCTCTTACTCTACCACCACCCGCCAATTATTTCAGATTCACTGGGAAGAACCACATCTCTTTTCTTCAATGGCCCAAGTCACCACATGCTGTGCAAAATACCTCATAGGAATTTAAGGGACTTTTTCTAACTTTAGGTAGGAATTGTGGGTAAAAGTTCCAGTAAAGATGTTGAAAGACCTCTTGAAAATATGATATCCACTGAGGTCCACACTGTAGTTCTTCCAGGAAGAAAAACACCATAATCCTTGGCAGCAGTGTCCAGAACAATAAATCTGTTGTGGACAAGTAATCAAGATTCTGGGGGGCATCCGTGTCTACTGGGGTCTTTTGGGTGAAGTGCTATGCCCACAGGATATATATCCACAGCTTTGTGAAGAATGGTGAGGCTGGTATCTGAATGGAGATGCCCAGTGGTGTGCCAGATTGGGAAAGGCAGCCTCTTCACCTGTAAGGCTGTTAACAAAAGCTGAGGAGCAGATGAAGTTCCCCTTGACTGCTCACCTGTAGGCCAGCTCTGAACAGAAACAGTGCATAAGACCTGTGAAAGCACAGCATTCAACAGAATGATTGCCATACTGCTGCGTTCTCTGCTAAATACTTGAGTGCGGGAATTTAGGGCCAGTTCAAGTCTATTCCAGCTGTAATATGAATATTGGGCTCCAGAATCAGACAGCCTTAAGCAAGAGCACAATGAGAAATCCCTAGCAGAGCACAGTATTCAATTCAGCTGTCCTAGTTAAAACTCCTGGTTTGTCATCCCAGCATCTGTTTCCTCCTGCTATTGTTTCAGTGCAGCCTTGAACACCAGTTATTTATTTTACAACATTATTTCTCTTTGTTCTGTCAACACTGTGAGACTCCATGAGGTGCTCACTAGGCATCCAGAAGCACTGCTTAATTACTTGCCTTCAGCAGTGCAAGCTGCTCACCTGATCAGAGGCAAGAGCTCTAGAAGTCACAAGAAAATGTAGTTTTCTGACATTTTTTGTTGAAATTTGAAGAACAATTACATCATCTAGGAAAGCTACAGAAGTGAGCCGTGTTGACCCATGGAGTGGCAACTTCACAGGCCCCGGAGAGTTTGCAGAATAAGGGTCAAAAATATGTTTTATACAATTTTTCCTAATTTCTACCTCATATTTTTTATCTTCTATGACAATTTTTGTAGACATATATCGATGCAGAAATAGCAGGCTTGAAGCTACTACAACTTCCTATCAAATAGCTACCTGCAAGCAAGAGACTGCTCAGTTATTTTCCCCCTTCATTTAAAGAGTCAGGCAGCAAAGGAATCTACATGCAGTCCTTAACTCAGGCCTGCAGATAAGTCCCAGGCAAGGCTAATCCAAGAAGAGAAGTCCAGATAGAAATGGTACAGCTGTCACTCCACAGTGCCAATTTTTGCATTAGAATGACTAGAGAAGGCAACAGTATGGGGCAACATGGCAAAACCCCACAAAGACTATTTAGGAGAATTGCATACCAGAGCTGAGCAATCCATCCCACACAGAGCCAAGTTTGCCCATGTATCTTTTCTGTCTAAGTGACAGAACTACATCCTTCAAGCAAGCCAATGGTGCATGTGAAGCAAGAGAAGCAGTGGTGCAGCTCAGACTGCCTGCTTAGTCACTGTGCCTTGTTGTACAGTTTGTTCCCTACTTGTACTCAGCAGTCTGATTTTGGGAGCTATTTGTCAGCCCCCTTCCATGGACCTTCTTTCTGTAAGACACCAAAGTACACAATTATCACTGTTTTAAAGCCAAGTACAATGTAAGTCATGGACTACATCTGTAGTTAACAATAGATTTGCTTTTGATAGATAAGCCACCCATGGAACACATAATGCTGGCAAAACATCTGCGTGGTCTCTCGGGTTTCTCTGCTCATTCTCTAAACAGTAGATTCACCAAGATCAATCAATTTTCCCCAGTAAAACCTTATCCTTGAGCCCACACTCCTCCTGACACTCCCAGCCTGAAGCACATTGTAAAGGCATTAGTTTCTGCCTGTTCTATTCCCTGCTGCCACTGACATCAGGGAAGAAATTAACTTTAGCAAACAGAACAGCCAGGACAATTCTTACTTCAGTTAGGGCAAGCATAGCAGTATGTTTTCCCATTTCTATTATGAGAGAACCCCAAAGCCTTAGAAAAGTCATTATGGATGGACCTGAATAAGTCTTTAAGTCTATTATACTGCATATCACCTAGACAACTTGTTTTCTCAGGTTCTGACTTGCATAATCAGTGAAAAACTGGGGCAGGGTGAGGGGGATCTGGAGGGAGAAAAAGCCCTTTCTGCCTGCTAATTAAATAATAAATAATAGCAGAGAACATGAAATACCCATTTTCTGTATAGAATCAAATGCCCATGGGCTGACCTAACCCGCCATAAACTTCATACAGGCACAGCATAATTTCTCATTAACTATTTAGGGTTGTTTTGATGAAAGAAAATCTTTGAAATCTATATATTGAAATGAAATGAAGCAGCATAAAAATGCCTTGTTTTGATAATGTTTGACTAACAAAATTGTTTTAAAATGTTCATTTCAAGATTAATGATGAATTTGCCCACAAAGGCTATGGCAAAGTTTCAAATCTGATGCTATAATTGTTCCATTTTGAAAAATAAAGATTTTTTTAACAATACTGCCCTATCTCAGTTCATGATGTATATGACAATTCAGGAAAGGTACAATTTCCACATGGGAAAAAATCTGATTTTTTCCCCTGTGAGCATGGTGGTAAATAGAAGTCAGGCCAGGGTTTGAGTGGCAGATAACATGACTGCCTTCCTTCCCACAGTTTACTGGGAAAGAGTGACAGTTACCGAGCATCATAAATATCTCTTGGGCAGGGAATGGCATCTCTCCACCCAGCTCAGGGAGAAACTGATGCACTGCTGTTTTGTCTATTTCCCTGAGACAAGGTGTCAGCTCTTTGACACTTATACTAGATAAAAGGAAGCTCCATCCCTTCAATACCCCCTTAATTTTCTGTCTTTTCTTTTATTTCAGCAGCTGACAATGCTACTTAAAATGAGTTCAACACTTCAACTTTTACTGAGTCACTTTACTTTTTCTTGTTTCCGTGCTAAAGAATTTCCTCCTCAGTCATGGCAAGATCCAACATCTCCTCACATGTAATCCCATTTTCAAGGGGGCAAGAAAGGGTAGAAAAAGGAGAGACGGGAAGAGGAGATGCTTGCAGAAGTCATCTCCAAGGAAATCAATTTGAGTAGTGTTTCATCTCCTCTCCAATCCCATTGTGTTGTATCTCAAGTGTCTCACTTACACTGTAACTAATGAGTAACAACAACAAACCCAACCTCAAGGCAAGGCCTGCAGCAATGCTTTTGCTGTGGTATCAGCTGGCAGAGTTCATCAGTCCCCACAGCTATCCCTAAGACTCCAGAAGAAACCACAATCTCCCTTTCCAATTTATTTCTTGCCAGTCAAAGTCTAAGGCCTGTATTTAAATTTTGTACTCTAGAGTTACACAGAGATGAAATCCCACCAACTCCAGAGGCAGCTGCTTCATTACAAGCTGAGTGAAAATAACCATGGTAGCAGCTGACAACTGATTAGTCCCTTCCCAGTTTGAAGAAGTGAAGGTCTCTGACTAAACCAATCTCCTACATAAAATACAGAGGCAGGTCAGGTAAGTGGAAAAAGTGGTTTTGATAGGAAAAAATGTAACTGATTCTGCCGCTAAGAGATGAGGCATTTTCCTAACGACAAAACATTACCTAAGGGATCACAAGCTTGGTTCAAATCCTGGGTGCATCTTCTTAGCAAAAGGGCCTCTCCAAATTGTCATTATGTAAATTTATCAAAATGTATGCATTTTTTTAGCTTGGTTCATATCTTGGTGAGTCTGGAGGGAACTGCAAGACACAACAGGAAACTTTGCCAAGATAATGAAAATTAAAAGGAAGAAGCATGTATGCTAGAAAGGTTTTGGTTTGCAGAATAAGCCACAAGGCGTAATTCAGTCAACAATAAATTGCATTCTCAGACCATCCAGGTAAAAGATTCCCTCCAAGTTCTCACATTAAGCATTTTTTCCCACTTCACAGGTCATGTATCCTTCATTGCTGAAAAGAAATGACATTTGTTAATGAAGCATGTAAGCTCATCTATAACATTAGCTGCTTCCTAGTGGAAGGCACATGTAAGAACTGTAAGTAAAATAAAGGGCATAGTTTCAAGTCTTCAGACCTTGGATTCTGCATCTGACTTTCCAACTCATTCAGCAAAAAAAAAAAAGAAAAAAGTAGCACAAGAAGCTGACTGTCAGCACTTGGATGATTTATTCAGTTCAGCATAATCTTCTGGGACAGAGCTCTCTACTCTGGCCCACAGCAGATCTGGATGCAGTTCTTACACCACCATGAGAGCATTGTACACAAGTGATTTCTCCAGCCTATAAACAAAAGACTACAGCAATACTCCTATTTCCCCACAGGAAATACCACCACATGCAAATGCTGTGCACAAACCTGATTTGCTCTGCAAGAGACGGGGTAGAAGTAGGCATAAAAATGGAATTAATCTACCTTATATCAAGTTTATCAAGAATCCAGGCAGCCCTCTGATGCCCTGAGCCACAGCCTCTGCTGTATTAGTTTTAGTATTAGTGGTCATCATGAGATGGCAAGACCCTCCCTGCTTTGCCATCCTTCACTTTCTCTTGACAGGCAGAACAGAGGACAACAGGCATGGAGCAGTTCAGCAGAAGGAAAGGATATTCTTTCTGGGGCCACCCATGATGCAGGGAGATGGTTCTCAGACATGAATGTGAGTGCCAAAGTGAACTTCAGTCATATTGAACTTCTCTCACAAATTCTCCATTAAGCTTACCTCATTCTCATGCCTTGCAAAGGTTTGGGATGACCTAATTTTAAAACTAAACCAATTTCCACCTTAATGCACCTCAAGAAACATGGACACACAAGACTGAAAAGCCTCAAGACTAGTGAGCAAAAACAATGTGCAAGGCAGAGGCAAGTGAGATCCTCTGCAACAGCAGCTAAAGAGCTGATCAGCTGCACAATTATTTCTTGTTAGTAAAAAAGCATTGTCACTATGGCAACAGGAGCATCCACCAGATTTGACTTCTCCAGGACATAGAATGCCCTTGGGAGTACACAAACTGAACTGAAATTATGAGAGCTTTCTGCAGTGTCTCTTAGGAAATATCTTCAATAGTTTGCCATTGCAGGAAGTTCTGCTGCATGCCAGTCATTGTTTCCAATGACTCCATGAACTCCCTCCATGAGTCTCCAAAAAGAGGAAGGGGCATTGGAAGTTACTGCCTAGAGTAATAAGACCATGACAAGACTTGTGGAACCTGTGGAACCAAATGCCAGGTGACAGCAGTTTGTGCCACTTTTCAGGGCTCAGCCCCACTGTCCTAATTTTTACTCAGCTCCTTCCTAGGTTATGTCACACCTTAGAGGTCACAGCTCCAGCCCCAGACACCACACCCTTGAAAGGGTAGAAGCTTCTGCTTTCAGCAAAGATCAAGTCTCCATTCCAGTTCATGATGCAACACGAGAGAAGGCTCTTCCCATACAATCAAGGAGACAAAACAGGTAGGAAAATAAGTAACAGTGTCAAAAGAAATGCTAATGCATTTTTATGCAGAAATACTTTTACATGACAAATGATGCACACTGATGGGACAGGGCCAGCATTAAAAGAGATTCTGCTCCATCTACATGTTTCCATGTCATCCTCCTGTTGAACAAAGAAAGACTGCAGATGCAAAGTTGACCATTTTAGTTTATTGATCAGACAAATCTAATGCCCAGTAAAACAAATTAGTTCTTAGATCAGCTAGATGTTTGAACCATGCTTATTTCTGATGCAAGGGACTAGATCATAGTCAGGAAGCAGCCCAAAGTTACACTAAATTACAACTAAACAACAACTTCACAACAACATGGAAGCCAGTGGACTTCAATATTTATTTCTAGAGGAACTTGAACACAATTTTTATTTTATCATTATGAGAGCGCTAAATGTACATCAAGACTCTGTCACAAACATAATGCATGCAGCCACATCTGTGTTTGCCTACAAGTTTCCTATATGAAGCCCATGGGAACTAAGATCAAAAATTCCCTAAGATTTTACAACAGTGCTAGAAAATAGCTAAAGTCTAAGAACTGCTTAGGCCTTCCCAGGGTCGTTAGAATCAGCACATTTCAGAGTAGTCAGCAATAAGCCAGACTAACAACTCAAACCCTGTGCTGGGCCTAGAAACAAGAATTACTTCACAGAAAAAAAAAAAAAAAAAAAAAAGCGTGAACATTTATGTCTCTAAGATAGAGGATAAAAGGAAAAAGTTCCCCACTTGTTTTCCCTACTTTGATTTAAAAGGCCTTAGGCAATTAGGCTGCCCCTTGAAATGGCCTGTTATTTGTCATTTCCATCAGGTTACATATATCCTTAATCCAATGTTTCTGATGACAATTTTGCTCTACCATACAGAAGAAAAGCCAAAGCACCAAAATAGCCAAACGTTCTGTAAGTCTCAAAAAATGGTCTAGTTCAAGCAGAGAGCAGATATTCAGACTTCATCCATTCTCTGGACTTCATCCAGACTCTACCCCAATAGCAATTTTACTAAGGATGGAGAACAAAAGAAACATTCTCCTCTTATCAAATAGGAGAAGAGGTAACAGAAATAATTTCTTTAACTTTTTAGCTTTCCTCAGAATCCAGCCAGCTGTTCAAAGAACTATCTGTTCCTACAGTGAGGTATACCACTGACTGATACCAAAACAGACCTTAAGAAGTCTGGAGCACTAGTTCAAGCACAATTCTGTTTATTCCTTCTGAAGAAGGTAAGTATACTTGCCTACCTTGTGAGGTCATATTAAAGCACCTTGCAGACTCTCGCAACCTGCTACTGTTTTCACAGAAGAGGATAAAAAAGGAGGGGTAATTCAGTGGTACAGGACAGACCCCTAGCCTTTTCTGGGCTTGAGCATGAGCTCAGCAGCAGCCTCCTTACACCTGGGGAAGGCAGGTAGGGATATGAATCCAATGTACAATTTCAAAGTTTGAAACATTGTTCTGAAGGCTCTTTGTGCCTCATGAAACTGATGATTTCATCCCCCAGGACATTATAACACTGTACAGCATTGATCTGATGCAAGAATTTTTCGTCAACTCACACACCAAGGTAGACTTATTCTTATTTTAAGGGACTCTGCTGCACCACACCCTACTCAATTTTTTTCCCCACGCATTTTTCTTTCCCTTCAAAACTGAGAGGTCTTAAGTAAAATACATCTTGTTTTCAGTATCACCTTTTTTTTTTTTTTTGCAGTGCTTTCTGTGCAAGTATATGTCAGGCCCCATTTGTTTCCTGCTGGGGAATGTGGATGTGCCATCCCAAACCTGGCCCAAGGCCTAGCCACAACCTCACTTATCTTTCTGCTTCTGACAGCTCCAGTTAAATAGTAGTTTTATGTTATGAAAATGGAAAACACCTGGAAAGAAAATCAGCCTCTATTTCCCCTGCTCTGCAGACTCCCAGGATGTCACATGCTGAAAAGGAACACTCCTGCTACCAGTTTACTCAACAGCCACTTCAGCAGACTGCTACCTTTGCAGGAATAATGCCCCATGACTTTTATATTCTGTCAAGCTTCCAGTTCTGTATGTTTTGTTGTGACAGAATAGGGATAGCAAAGAAAAGTTTGTGTTTAAAATAATCTACCAATTAATTTGGCCAAACAAGCTAAGTAATGTTCATGTTTAGGGCGCAAGGTATTCCTTCTTGGGAAAAGTGTGTTGAAGTTACCAAGCATCCTCTAGAAATTATGTAAAGAGGATTTTACTGAGTAATACAGACAGGCAGAAACTATTCCCTGCTCAGAAAGTTCCCTGGGCTGAAAAATAGAGGACAGGAAAGCACTCAAGGCAAATCATTAGTCGTCTCTAAGCATTCACTTAGACCTCTGCTAGAGTCAGAGTACAGTGCTAGAAGGACCCTTAATACAGACAGTATTAATCAGGGCCTGGCATGATCCAAAGCAGCTCAGAGAAGTTAGCTTAAGCTTGTCCACTGGAGAAGTCCTAAAACGTGGACAAAACAGTCATGTCATGTCATCAGCTGAGACCAGTGATGAGCTTCCAGAAAGAAGTCTTCTTTTCTATGGCATTTTGTCCTAGAAGATTAGTGGCCCCATGTTTGGAGTATTTGAGTGGAACAAAAGAGGAGCAGTGAAGCCAAAAAAACTCTGTCCTTCTTCCTCACTGGCCATCTACACAACCCCACTGCTCAGAGATCTGTAAGTGAGGCATCTCCGTGGGGTGGGATTTTCCATGTAGACGCCATCCACCGTCCTCCCTTCTGTGCCACTAACAACCCCTTTGGATCCAAGGCTGTGAAGCTACATAGCTAAAGGCCCATGAAGAACACAGGCTGACTGGGATCAGAACCAGCCTGGCAACATCAGGAAGAGGCAGAGCACACCAAGAAGCCCACAGGGACACAAGCCTAAGACAGAGGAAAATTATTAGCCCAGTGTCCTCATTCAACACCCACAAGGATGAGCCAAAGAACCTCTCTCTTAGAAGTCCTGCAAACTGAAGGGGTTTATTTCCTCAAGGGGGGTAGGAGATTTGAAGTGCATTTTGGGGTTTTACAAAATTTATTATGGAGTACTCAGGTGAAAGACTCTGGAATCTACCCAGAAGAAAGGATACAAAAAAGTGAGCTATGAGAAAAGCTTCAGGAAGGAATTTGTGACTTATTAGGTATCAGAGAGCCGTGGAAAACAACCTCAGGTTGCTCTGGGATCAGCAGAGCTTATCTTAAATTCTTTCAGTAGGAAAATTCTAGATAAAAAACACAGTCTAAGCCTTTAACTGGAAAGTAGTCAAAATGGAAAGAGTAAATAAGATCATCAAGTGTCACAGCCTGGCAAAAAACACTGGGGATATGAAAATATTTGGTTTGTAGAAGGACTATTATACACTTTGGTCTGGGTTTTCAGAGTTATTTACCTGAAGTCCCTTCTTTACATGCACTTAAGTAATAATGAAATCTCAGAACTGTATGCACAGTGCTTTACACTTTTCTGTGTGCATAATTAAAATTATTTCTAGACAAAAATGGTAGCTGTGGATATGAATGCAATGTTTCAGCATGAAATTTAATATCAACAGGCAGGAGAGTAATTAGTTAATGGGCATGCAGTTTTTTTTAAAGGGTGAAAGCATTAATTACCATTTTTTATATTTTAAATTGCTCTAATAGACAGAGTCCTCCCAGAGTACATCTAAAGATTTATTTCAATTCAGGTATTGTTTTATACATTGAAATTCAGGCTTGAAATTAGCTGTCACCCAGGGAATTGGTAATGACTATTATTCTTAATGTTGTGGGGTTTTTTCCTTGAGAAGTAAATCCCATACTCTTGAGGAGTAACTCACAAAAGGCATTAGCGATTCTGCACTGCAGTTGTCAGCAAATGCACAAATTTGCCTAATTCAGCAGTCATTTCAAAGGCAAGTCTTTATTAAAATGTCCCTGGCCACTGCATAAGCATTCACATTGTGTTTAATACACATTACAGGATTTTTTTTTGTTTCAGCAATTTACAGGATTGACCAAGTTCAGAGGAAAGTTACTAAAAAAAAGAAAAAAATTAGCTTTCTGCAGAGACAGAGCAAACAGATTGGCAGCATAGCTTCAGACATGTCATGGAGTGACAATAAGGGAATTGTATGCTTTTCAATTTCAGAAGCCATTTTCTGTATGGGAAGCTTTCATTAAAGCCACACATGTAGCAGAAATTACATGGTGACAATCCAAGGCCAGCAGAAAGAAACAGTAGTATTTCCAGATAAGTGCAAACAGGAGACTCCCCCATGAGGAGTAACGAGTTGATGTCACTTCAGGCAAAAACAGAGATGCTGGCATTATGATTTTGGAGTTATTGTAAATGTCATCATGTCCAGCTTGTTTCCTGGCATCCCCAGTAACCATCATTTCCATATACTAAGCCTCAGTGACATTAGTCAGTAGCAGGATTGCATTTGTCACCCAGTACTATCCTGTAGGTCACAGACAGGTAGACTGAGCTCTGAAGCTTTCACTCTACCAGACTGAGCCCACCACCAAACGGGAGCTCTGACGGTGACACAGCATGAATTGGTACCCAGAAATATCTGATGCCAAATTCAAAGATTTGCCCCTCATCCCTGGGTTCCCTCCCCTTCACCAAAGTCACTGTTCCCACAGGGCATTTCCCAAAGAGGAGCCTCTGAGATACACCTCCCCCTGCCAGGAAACGAGGTTTTTCTGGGCCCAGGTGACCCCTGCCAGAAAATTCAAGCTCCCACTCTGGCCCAGTTGACTTTTTACAAAAAAGTGATGCTGATTTCCAGAACCATAGCTGCATTTTGAGTACAAACTGTTTTCAATGGCATAGCTGCAGCATTCAAAAGGGGAAGGTAGTTATGCTATAACTAGTTAGGTTATCTATCCAACTGCCAGAAAAAACTATTCCCACCGGCAGAGCAAGAAAGGAGTTGCTCAAGACAAGGTCTTACATCATTATTCACGTTTTGCATCACCACCAGCCTTCTTTGTACATATATACAAACTGAAGGATTCTTTTTTTCTTCTTTCAGAGGATATTAAGTATTCCCTACACTATTCCCCATGCAAATCTAGTAAGGTATATAAACATAGATACTGATTCTTGCTAAAGACTTCACCATTGTCACCTAATTATTGTTTGTACTAATTTAAATACTGTATGCAGATAGAGTCAACACTGCAAGTGACACTAGTTTGAAACCATCTGCTATAAAATATGCAGGCGTGCTTCTCAGCACTAGAACATCTCCTTTCTAATTTAGAGGTGAATTAGGCATTGCTGCAAGTTTGTGACTCAAAGATAATTGCAAGACACTTTTCCTGGCTTCTTGTGTTTTCAATTTGTGATTACTGCAAGAAGTTTAATAGCAGCTGTAATTCTCTGTGCTGCCCCAGAAGTCCCCAAGGGGTAGGCCACAATGCCAGTTTCTCAGAAGCATAGCACTTGCTTGCTATAGAGATCAGAATGTAAAATAAATTTGAAACAGAATGTAATTAAGAACTCTTTCACTGATAACCATTTCCCTTCAGAACATTATTCAGAAAGTCTGAGTGTTTTGATGAAAACCAGTGAAGACCAATCCCCTGGCCAAGTAGCAAGGGCTACTTCTCATGCCAATTACTTTCTTAAAAATTAAGAAACCCCATCAATTGTCTACTCACTGCAGACTAGGCTGAAACACAATGTTTTCTAAGTTGCTTAATGTTGAGTCACATTGCATAGCTCACAACAGACAAGTATATAAATTCCCCATGAGGTAGTTTAGAATAAGGAAAGACAATAGGCTTTTCAAAACATAGTCCATTGGCCAATTTGTCATACTGAAGGCTAGAAAAAGCCAGGGTTTGCTGTGCTGTGGCTTGGGGTCTTTTTTAAAGTTCTATCTGTAGTGGTAAATAGCTTTGAAAAGCTGTTTCCACACACTTGAAGGGAAAAAGGAAAATATCCTGTATTTTGTGATATAATTGAGACCAGTTAGAGAACAGCAGAAATAAGACTGCAAGCAAGATCTTGGTACCAAGTTGTTGTACATCAGTAACAAACCCATATAACCAGGATCAAAGTGTAGCTGACATAACTTATCCCTACTGCAGTTAAAGACAATAAACAACTTCATCAAAACCAAGGTAGTCAATGTCAGAAACTTCTCACGCAACAGAACTCCATCAGCCCAAACCACAACTCAGGAGTTCCTACTGCAACCTGATACTGAACACCTAGAGCACAAATCTTAATTTCTATTAAATGGGGGAAGCACATCCACCTAATCCTCCATACTGAATCCCTTCAGCTTTGAAACAAGCCAGCAGAGAAAGTCTTGGAAATAATTGGGAAGGGATCTACCCCCACTGCCTGCATTCTACTGAATCCAATAGGGCAAGACTCAGTGCTGCACCCAGAAACAATCAGGCAGTTCCAGTTGCTGGCTGATCATCTCCTCAGACACAGAGCTGCACTGTCAGGAATAGTGAAAGTATTTCAAATGTCACCCCTGACCATCACAGCAAAAGCTCCATGCACTCAATGCTGCCATGGTATTAAAAGAGAATTCTGGATCGCCTTCCAGTAACTACTCCAGTGACTCTTCTTCATCTTACTCCTTCCTACAGAGCCACCACATTAGCTACTCCCCCAACCTGAAATTCTTTAATTTCTTTAAAGTACATAACTCCCTTAAATACACAGTAAGGTTTTGTTGTACATTAGAAAGTGCATGTCCCAGGGCCAGAGTATCTCAATAAGGACAGATCACTTGTGACTCAGATGAAAGAGACTAGAAAATGAACACACGAAAACTGCTCTTGCAGTCAAGGCAAACGCATTTTTAGGGCATGAAAACAAGAAAGGGAAAATGGAGTCCCCAGCAGAGGAATACAACAGAATTATACATCAAACACCCCATCAGTGCAGGCAGATCACGAACGTCACTGCCAGCACCACCACACGCTGCCTCCCAGCAATAATCAAAACCCCAGAAACACACTTGAGTACAAATGGATTTTGCATCTCCTCAAAACACAATCAACTGCAAGAAAGCTTAAGGGTCCCAAAGATACACAAATATGAACCACGGATTTGGAGCTTGAGGTTATATAAGAGCAATTCCAGATGAGAAACAGGATAGGGCAGACTCCAAAACTAGGGAAAGAGGAGTAATGGGGCAGGCTATTTTAAAATAAAATGAAAACGCTACAGAACACATTAACCAGTTCTAAAGCCTATTCTCGTGTTTCTTCACCCCAACTTTCATATCAGCTCAGCAGGTAAGAGCAGAGCTTTCATAAGTCACTCCATAGTCTTTGTCCGACAGGGCACGTCATACATCCTTAACATAGCACCTTTCTATATGGGGAAAGAAATGCATAATAGTTCACTTGCACAAGGGCTCTAACAGCTTTCAGGCAACCATCACATTTGCTTTCAGTACCCTGGGCAGAACTGTCTCCCACAATGAAAATTACTGTTCAAGATAGAAATAATACCATACAGCAATGCTGCCCCTGGGAATTTACAAAGGGAGCTGACATTTCCTAACACCAAAGCAATGAAGACAACGTGAGTATTGGTACTGTCCCATCCAGACTTGCAAGGTTTCACTTCTCTTTGGAATGGTCTGAATGCCTGAAGGAATATATATCACCATAGTAGCATTTTTTATGAGTACTAAAGACAGTTTTGAAGAGCTTAACAGTGGATATATAGACATGTTTGAGCAGACTTTTTGCCCAGAATTCCACAGACACTTTGAGGACACTCAGCTGAACCTACCAGTCACAAGAAATTCATACAGGGTGGCTACCATTACAGCATCATTTTGTCAGGGCTCGAGTTGACTAATGCATTGGAACAGAGACTCACAGTTAAACCAAGAGCCAGCACTGCATTTGGAGCTGAGATATTCTTGAAGCTGAAGTCTTTTCAGTGTCAGCCAGGCCTCATGGGTCACCACTGGTAAGTTTTTCATTTGCAAGTTGATGCTTTACACTCCTTGAAGGAGGATCATTAAAATACTTCAGAGTGCTTTTTCCTATACTTCAAAAGATGGAGTATTCCACTGGAGAGAATGAAACACTTCATTCCTCCCTCTTTGTGAAGGCGTATGAAGATGATCAGATGAAAGCCTCCTGTAGCTCTGGAAGAATTTGAGTGACTGCAATTAACATACATGCATCCTGTACTTCTGAAGGAAGGGCATTTAACCTGGTATAGTTTAGGTAATGAATGAGAACTGAACAGAACACTCATTACTTGCAATCACTTTTCAGGTTTTCTGAACAATTCTGATAAATACAGAGACAACAGAGACCACATTAAGCAAATCCTTGACTGAGGAAGAGAAAAAAGCTAAAACACTTCTCTAAAGAGTAGTCAATTAAGCCCAGGTTCAAAAGTCACATGAGATGCATGGAAAATACAGATTTTTTTTCCATACCTCGGGAGTTTTGTTTATAAACAGGGTGAAATATAACTAATTATCTTCAGTAAGTTAAAATGAACTCTCCCTGGAAAAGGGACACAATACTATGAGATTGGAAGTACTTACCAAGACAATAAAAAAAAGGGTCATCCATTCTTGTCACATATTTCCCTTTAAGATGAAAAAATACCTCACTGTCATCTGCTACATTCTATTAATTCTAACTAGCTGCATTTTCCAAATAGTTCACCGCAAAATACAGAAGCTAACTCTTCCTTGCACAAAATGTCCAGCCTGTGTCTGCAAGTACCACAGACATTTCAACACCCACCTTGCCCCCCCAAAAACACACACAATAGAACAAATCGGTCTCACAAGATGCATTCCTCATCTCCACTTGTACCATTTGGGCCTAAGCTTAACTACTCATAAAGACCTTTGCTTCAACACTTGGTACACTCATGTGCACTCAACAGGCTCTCATTACTACATATCCCCCTCTGAAACAGAACTGACTCTGCCCAAACTTGCCCTCCTTCCATCCACTCACAAATCTAATAGCTCTGGTGAACACTGGCTTGGATAAACCAGCAGAAGTACAGACCCACACTGTGTGACAAGGGGGGAGAGTTCCAGGTATTTGCCTCTACAGAGACCTGGGAGAACATGCCCTCCAGCAGCTCTGCAAGCCCCCTCTTGTTCATACTTAAATATCTCCCTGTTCAAGTCCAACAGCTGCACCCACACACATCCAATTCTTCATGCAACACATTTGTTTATAGACATTGCTGAGTATTTACCTATTTGCTCAACTTTTCAAAGTTGGCTTGCTGTATAAGGTCTTCAGCCAGTGAAAGACCATTATTCACACAGCAGTGTTTCTTAAAAAACAAAACATTATATTATTCATGCAGAGTTCTTCCATTCAGTCAGCCTCACCCTCCCAACACCTCATTTTTTCTATTTAGTCTAGCACAGCATTTTCTTGAAATTGGGTCGAAGGCTGACAATTTTTGATTTACTGATTTACTGATTTACTTCTTCAAGGCCATTTGTTATATACTGGATTAAAAGGAGCTCTACCACTTATTAAAAATAGCCTTGTTTCCCCCCACACTCATTATCCTCATCATCCTTGCTTTGAGGAAGACCCATTCCCTGCTAGTAAAACACTCCATTTATTGCAGTCTGCAGAGAACCCTGCTATAGGACTTTGCTTTTTTTGCAGCACCCCACTGTCTGCTCTGAAAATTAGAAAGGAGTGTGAGTACATGTATTATACCCAATATTTAACATATCATCTTTCACTTGTAAATTGTCTGACAATTGTCTGAACCAACATGAAAGATGTCTATTACATTTCCCTAAACTAAAACTTGGATAAAAGTTTCAGCTCCCCACATTGCAGAGTTAAACAAAGACTTCTTGCTGCTACTATAACCAGCATGCTGATGAAACAAAGGGTTTATTTGGTTATGAGTTATTTATTCACAAATACATTGACAAAAAATTAGTTTCATTTAGCACATGAGGGAAAAACAATTAACAGCACAAAATACAAAATTTGTACCTCTACCACATAACAGACATTCTATCACTAATCAGACTCTCTATCACTAATTAAGTGGTCTGCACTAAATTAATTCAACCTTCACTTTTTGAAAAGTAGTTTGATGCATTCTTTGCTCATCCTGTAAAGTTTGACCTAATTTAAGTTTTACAGCCCCCACTCTAAAACTACAATAAGTTTCAGCCTGCCAAGCTGAGGGGACAGCATACAACAACAGTTCATTTGTCAATCTTCAGCTCAGAATTCATCCAATATCTTCCAACATGTCTTCCAAGCAAAGGTTTCAAGTCAAAATGAAGTGCAAATCCAACAATTACACCAAGATATAGTGAAAGTGGAAGTAAGGTTTACATTCCTGGATAGCACTACTTTTGCAGCTCCTGTCACAAACCTGAGGCAGAGAGAATAAAAGGATGTGGGACAGCAAGAACTTCCTACGACATTCCTGCTATGTGTTTTGCAAATGAACATTTTTGTTCATCATCTTTATTTAAAAGTCTTTATTTAAAAGACAGTGTTTCCTTTCAGGAGCACTGATGTACCATCCTAACAGGAGGATTCAAAACCACTAATACTGGATGGTAACCCACACTGTGGGTTACTAAACTATGTCCTATACAGTTACACTTTGCTAAGGCTCAGCACTACCTCAAAGAATCTGTTTATAAGTGTTTTTACTGGAATTAGGTTTTTTCCAGGGGAAAGCCTTGAGTCACTGCAGGTTTTAATCACTGTTTTGGAACTGTGCAGAAAGGCAGGCACTAATCTAACAAGAAAGTGCTTAACATTAAGTAGACTATGAAGAGCACCTGTACATAAATAGATTTCACTTAGAGAAGCTCTTCCATATTAAGAATCTCTTCCAATCTTTTCTCCTCTAGACTCAACACATCCAACTCTCTTTTTCATTTAACTTCCCTTTTAAGTTGTCCCTGTGCTTACTGAGAAACTTTCTCATATCTCTTTCACTCAGCTTCATGTGCCTTTTTGTTGTGATTATCTAGCAGAGTAGTTTAATGTTTCATCTTTGTCTCTTAGCCAGAATTAATTGTTTTATATTCCACATAGAGTATTTTCTTTGATTAATCAAAACACACACAGGAAACTATACAGTCATTTTATTGCTGTTTTCTACTAAGTAGCATTTTGTGTTCTGGATATTATCTGGCAAATGTGCAGAACTACAAAACAGAATTGACATTAAATATAAACTAGTTAGCATTGTAGCAAAACTAACACCAGTGCCATCAGTAAGGAAAGTCATAATACACTATGCATTACTCAAGGAATTTGGCTTTTTTTGTCATTATTACTGCTGCAGAATTAAAATATGGTGCACTGTTTTGGTGACAATATAAATGCATCAGGTTGCCTACACGTTCCCTGAGTTGATGGAGATAATTCAATGGATAAATTTAAATCCTTATTCTAAGTGCTGCAGGTTAAATCATCAATAGCAGACCCCAGTGTACCTGAGCCTTACAGTATTTGAAATACAAAGACTCACAGAAGCATAGAATACCCCAAGTTGGAAGGGACACAAAAGGATCATCAAGTCCAACTCCCGGCCTTGCCCAGGACTGCCTCAAGAGTTACATCATGTGCTGGAGAGCATTGTCCGAAAGCTTCTGGAACTCTGTCAGGCTTGGTGCTGTGAGCACTGCCCTGGGGAGCCCAGCTGCCCTTGGGGTGAAGAGCCTTTTGCTAATATCCAACCTAAACCTCTCCTGGGTCCTGTCACCAGACACCAGAGAGACAAGATTGGTACCTGCCCCTGAGTCCACTCAGAGACTTGCCACGCTGCTTGGGCTCTACAGCATGTTTCACATATTGGTGATTCTGATAATTTTGCCTGGGCAAAGAAAAGTCTTTTTTCCTGCTGGACTAGATAGACCCCACACTTGTCACGTTCAAATTTGACTACAGTAAAGCCCCTAGCTGTAAAAGCCCCAGGTTGCAGCGGGCATTTTGGGCATGCCAGTACCTTGAAAACAAACCTCGGTGCTCCAGTAGTAGTTTGTGCTTCCTTTTCTGTGCTTCCTCGCCTTGGGAAGGGACCAGTTTCAACAAATGTACTACTAGTCATCCTCTGCCTAGTCTTGATCACCCAAGGTCTGCATGGAGTTACCGATGGCTTCACAGACCAGCTCTCTGGAACCAGCCTTCCTCCAGTGCTGTTTGTTCTGATCACGCCAGTGCCTTGAAACCCACCTCTGGATAAGAAAAACTGAAAGATGTATACAACAAAACCAGTCACAAGAGCTCTATTTTGTTTGTAAGATCTATGCATCATTCAAACTCCAAGTTTGGCCTGCAGAAAGGAAGGAAAAGCAACTCTTAAGCCAAGATCAGTGTTAGCCAGGGGCCTAGACACCACAACATGTATCTCTGGGCAAACTCACTCTGCATGAGCAAATACAGACCTCATTTATAATGAAAGTACTGATTAGGCATATGTTAAAATCATTGCATCTGGAATTTCAGACCTAAATGAAAATTAGGGAGGGGTTTTTTGTTTCATCTTCCATGACACTTGGCACTGCTGCTATGAAAACAACACTAGGATCAATTTGATGCTTTAAGTGTCATGGACAAATCTTCAGTCATCATTTCTGTCCACACTATTTTCTAAATTATAGCTAAAACAAATGACTTTTTGTTTTCCCAGTAAACTGTGAAATTGTTTTCAAAACTAATTAGCACACTGTGTATAGCAAGTGAGAATTAGTATAGCAATTGACATCACAAAACCCCTAGTATCCTAGAAGAGGATGGATTTTGAAACAAGTCACCTAAATCTTCGTAAGATCTTGAGCCCGAAGAGGCAGAGAAAATTACCACAGAGGTTTAGTGTGAGCTTCCATTAAAGTATTAAGTCATACATGGGAATATACTGCAATTAAACGAAAAGTAAGCAGTGTCTCTCTTTGTTTTGCAATGGTAATAAATAGCCTGTGGTGACAAAGATACGCAGTCTAAATCTCCTGCACCTATAATTTTCCCCTTCTTGGAAAATAAGAGGAAGCTCAGAGATGCTTCCAACAGCTGCAGGCAAACAGCAAGCAAACTCGTATTTCTCCACCCTGCTAGTACAGGTGCCATCATCTGGGTTTAGACCAAAGTGAAATTCTCCACCCTCCCAGGAAAGCCATACAAGCCAACAAGCAACTGCTGCCAGGCAAGGAAACATGTTAGATGGGGTTTGGCCTTAATTATGCCATGGAAAAAAAAGCTGCACTTTTGATGTGCAATGTTTCACTAACAATTACATTGAGTTTTATTGTGAAAGCAAAAAAAAAAAAACCAAAAAAAAAAAATCCCAAATACATTTCCCTTCCTCTCAGTCTTATTGAAGTTATTTCTTTTTGTCCTAGCTTCTAGAAACATCACTTTTTTTTTTTTGTGGAAGTGCCACTTTTTGTTAACTTGTTGATCCTCTGAAGTTTGTGAGTAAAATGTTTATTTGACTATTTCTTTATCTCTTCTGAAGATATTTTTAAAACTTCCTGTTCTTCACAGGTACTGTAGGTGTCTTCAGTAAGGATGCATATCCTTGATCTTCCAGTCACTGTAATTGAGGAGAGTTTCATTGCCACAAATTAGCATCCCAGAGCCCAGCTGAAAATTCAAATGCTACCAAACATTGGGTAAAATCCCATCCAGAAGTGGCTTCATCAAAGCATCCACCTTTCACCTCAAAGAGAGAGCACAAATTACTTGTTCTGGTCAGTTCCTTGCTGTGGGCTGTCAGGATCCCCCACAAGGGTGCAGGATGTGGACAGGTGGGTGCTTCTTTGTCTAGAACTGTTCAGCAACAGATTTATTTCTCCAGAGCTTGGAAACCTTGAGAATATCTCTTTCTACCCCCTATTTAACCCTGGTCTGCACCTGAGCCACTGTTCCCCATTCCAAGTGATCCATAACAAACCCACAGTGAGTTCTGAGTGTTGGCTGTGGCCTTTCCTTCCACAACACTTAGCAGCATCTGCTCCTTAGCATTTTAGCCCCAAAAATGAAAAGCAGATAAAAGCAGTCAACCACCCAAGAAAGCACTGGAGACACCGTGTAGTGCATGACTCCTACACCCAGGATACGGCAGTGGTAATGGGCATTTCAGAAAGACAGGACTAAAGACAAAGCTACGACATATTCCCAAATAATCAGTCCAGGAGACAAGCTCCTTACAGGGCAGGTCAAGATGCATTCAGGAGGCAGAGTCACTGTCAGGCATGTCTACAGACAGGGACTGACAGCCCCTGAGTGAGCTGACAAGGGGTCCCTGGACCATGGGCAGGGGTAGGGGCAGCTGGGCAGGGACACAAAGGGCCATTAGTGCCCTCAGGGTCTGACAGTGGGACCCATCCCTGCACTTGAAAGATTACATTTGCAAATGTTAATGCCAGTATAAAAGCCAACAACAAATAACCTTCAATTTTATGATCTCAGCAGCTTTCTGAGCTCCCCTTAAACTACTTGAACACTTCCTGAAATTAATTTTTTTTTCAGTTTGTTTTTTTCATAAATATTGCTAGGCAATTATCTTCAGTACCAGATTAGGTGATCCAACTAATAGCTCACAAATGCTAGAAGTCTTCCTCGCTCATCATTAGCGCTCAGTCAGTTCACCAGCTGACTGAATTATTGCTTGCAAGTACTTTTGGACTGATTATCTCTTGCAGAGTGTTTTGAGCTATGTGAATCATTGTACATTAGTTTCTTGATCTTAAATTGTAAAACATCAGAGAATTGGACCCACAGAAATGCTTTATTCTATCATATTTTATCCTATTTGCATCATTTACATGGCTACTTCTGGCCCCTAACTGGAGTGAAATGCGAATTCCAAAGTAACTCTGTGCCATTATATAGGTAATTAAGGTACAATTAGATCCCTGACACCTTTCGAGTTTTCTTTCAGAACTGGAAGGTCAATCCAAATTATTCGGATTTTCTTTTCCCCTTTCCTACATCAGGGTTTTCAGCCAAAAACTTATTTCTTTAAGATTTACATAGTTGGGAGAAATTCCCTTTGACTTGTGTAAGATGATATATGCTTGAATTAACATGCCAGTGATTGAATTTGCATTTTCCATATGTCAGCTTTGTGAACAGGGTAATATACTCTATGGTTTCTGGCCAGAATCAGGAATATGCAAATATTTCCTGAGAGCTGGCAGGCCTGTGTGAGTCAGGGGTTAGAATCGATAGTAGCTGATTTCCATTCTTTGCCTCTGACTTTCCAGGTATCCTCAGGCCTCCTACATGTCTCTAAATTCACTGACTTCATTTACTGTTGCCCATCCCATAGGAAAAAAGTACTTAGTAAAATTTTGCAAGGACATGAAAATCTTATTGATTCTTTTTCAAACCTAATATGAAACTTAAAAAAGAAAGAGAAAGTATTATTATTCAATTTTAATTCTCATATTTCTCTGTAGAACACAAAGTTGTCAGCTATTGGGATGGTTTTGTACAGTACATCACTGTGTGTTTGTTTCTTTCAAATTGTTCATCAGTGTTTTGATGGAGAAAAATCATATCTAGCATTGTGGGATGAATATTGTAATATTTCCTAAAAGAGAGCTGCACCAAAGAATATTCTCTGTAGTGACACGCTTGCATGCATCAAACAATGTACTATTTAAAAAGTAATATTTAGAGTCTGCCATTGGTGTCATGACCCATCCTGAGGTTGTTACATTTTTCTTCTGTTGTATTTTCTAGAAGTAGCAAAAAAACCCAACTCTATTTTTAAAGCCTAAAATGACAGAAGATCAATAAGAAATCTTCAGGAATACAATATTTCACAGTTGTAATACAAGCCTTTTTCAAGAATGAGTTCAAAGTGCATCTCTCAGACTAGCTATTAAAACAAACACATTTCAGCTTGGAGACGAAAGTCCATGATTTTAGCCAAGTTTTCCCAGGATTTATGCTGCAGTTTCCATTGTGCTACAATGAGTGATTCTGAACATCACATTTCTCATTGCAGCAGCCTCCAGTGGTGGGAATCAGACAAAATACAATCTGTTCAGTCACATCTTTCAAGCAAACATCACAACAAGCATGCAATATTGCCACTGTACTTGGAACAATGTATTTAATATTTAATATTAACCATTAATTAGTATTTAATATTAATCATTATTGTGAGTGTTTCAGTAGATTTCACAAAAGCTACAAGAAAATTTCCAATTGGTAACCAAATATCCCCAATCTAAGTTCTATTCTAAAGTTTACATGAAATGTGGCCCTAACAATTGTTCCACTGGTTGTTATGGTAGTAATTCCCACGAATTTCCCCAGCTGGTCATCTGCAGATCACAGTTACTACCATGAACACTACTTTTTGCTCTGTGTAGACATTGTCATCAGTGCAGACAAGGTGGTCTTGGGATGAAGAAAGTCTCTGAGCGCTGCTAAAGTTAAAAATAGAATATTTGGTCCTCAAACAAAGTCACATAGCAGACAACCAAAGGGACATGTGTAGCCCAGAGCAGCAGAAAAGCGCTATTGAAAGATAATTGCCTAATTAATTAATCGAAGACTTCTGGAACACATGAAGACATGAAATTGAAGACTTGAAAATGTCGTTGAAGATTTGTAATCGTTGTGGCTTTGCAGCTATGAAAGTGAAACATTTCATATCCATATGAAGGAGCACATCTTCTTCCTTCTTTCTGACTGCTCGTATTCTCAGCTCCCAGGAGGTCCTGCCAATGCTCATTCCCAGGGGTTTGCAATGAGCTTCAGCATTTTAAGTATTAGTCAAGCAGAATGTTCAAAGCCACGTAAGGGATTAACAGGCCCAAATTCCATTAACTGTAGAAAGAACTGAATGCTCCAAAACCTTAGGGACCATCAAGTGTTTTACCCTCGTTTTCATGTCTAAGATTTCCTTTCAAGGAAGGCTTTTGGTAAGACATACCATGGGGGAAAGTACTGATTTGCAGCTATTGCTGGAGAGAGCTGATTGCTACAAGCAATGAGTACATGAATTTTCTTTGTGATTTCTTGTTAGTACTGTATCCTGTTTGTAGAGCTGATTTTTATATCACTTCTAAGCTCTCTGTGGCAGGTGACAGCTGCAAGGTGGGGTGAAGAAAGACAGTCTCTGCAAAATGTGCTGGCAGAAGCTAAGGCACAAAAGTTTTAAATCACTTGCCTATGACAAGCAGAAGGACTCTCTGGCTAAGGTTTACTGACTCTCTGACACAGCAGTTTATCACTTTTGGCCATTCTCTGTCTCACTGCTTGCTTCTACCAGGTGAAGTGCTACTAGAAGTGAAACAAATGACAACACAATCTCACGCATTAATTTTATTACTGGTGGTCCCAAGGCGCTACCATAACCTTCGGATGTTTATCCTGGTGATTCAAGGAGCACATGCATTCAAGCCTCAGATTTCATTTCTGCTTGTTCTAAAGATGGAGATCAGCCAGGTCAGCATCATTTTCCATTGAGTTACCAGGCCAGTCATAAGAGATTTTACAGAAAATTACTCAGACAGTGGTACTTTTGTCAGTCCCATTGCAAAAGTAGAGAGATTACTTTTACATAACTTAGGTCTTTCTGAACTGCTGTCAAGTCTGGCACGCTACAGAGGCTCACTGGAGAGCTCCTGTATTACAGCTCTGCACAAGTAAGTCTGAAGTACCAGGCTCTGCTCAACAGTGCTGTGCCTTCCCTCCAATCCTGTGGTCCCTCTCCAGGTAATCTTCCCTCTGCATGCAGGGACAGAGCATGTTATTGGTGCAAGCAATCACAGAAGCCTCACTAGAGGACACAGCTTTCACGGGATTCAGTTAGGTTGTTTTTAATACTCTAGAGAAGAGCGAACTTGGGATGTGTTTGAAGCATTTGTTAACCTTAGCAAAGTGGTATTGTAAAGTCCCAGTGACAGTAAGCTCACCTCCTGTCCTCTTCCTTGTCCAGATGACAAGAAATCTTTCCTCTCAGGGTCATTTCCCTTAGTGCTTTCAGACAGTTCCATACATGAGCAACATTGAAAGAAGAAAAAAACAAAACTCCTTTCTTTACAGAAGGTCTAAACAGGGATTTATTTCAGAACAAAGTAACAAGAAAACTCCATCTTTCTGTCACGCAAATTCTTTCTCAGGAAAAAGGGTTCCAGGTGGTTTTCAGAGTTCTCTGCATGGACAATTACAGTCATTGAACATGTCAGTTTAGTGGCCAAATCAGGAAAGTAACCCAAGTGCTTAATTTCTGAATGAGTAGGGAGAAAAAACCCTTTCAGGCATTTAGGACTATTAAGGTGAGCAGAAGAGATGTACTCACAGTGCTCTGGCCTGGCACCAGGCAGAGATTGGACCCTGCAACCCACACTCACAGTCTGCTCTTGGGAAGGAGTATAGACCCTTCTGCATCCTATTAGACATATGACACACTCTTCACGTGTTTCTGAGGGGAGGACAGAGGGAAATAAAAGGATGAACAACAGGTTTCTGAATTCAAACTCTGAATTTTGAAAGAAAAGTCCTAATTTTTAAAGTCCTAATTCCTTCCCAAATCTGGAAGCAGGTAATAACACCGCTTTATGGAAGCAAAAGTGTAACATTGCCCGGGTTTAAGGGGTCACAGTACAACCTGCCAAAGGAGGAGGGACTCTGTTCCTGCATTGCAAGCTGGTTGGAGGAAACAGATATCATTTTGCATGAGCAATTCATGCAAACACTAATAAGCCTTTGAAACTCTTTGATGCCACGGCACTGAGGGATACAAGAGATCACACAACAAAAGCTATCCTGCATTTCAGCCTTTGTTCTCAGCCATGAACTTGGAGATCTGGGAATAAAATTAATTTTTAAGGTGAGCTATTTAGCTGTGGGGGTTTTTTGACTTGTGTCTTAGCACATGCCCCTGGCTGCTGTCAGGGGTGACACAGACCCGGTTTTCTTCCAGCAGGACAAATCCTGCATTTTGATACTTCACAGAAACCAAAGAGTCATGTTAAGAGTTGTGTTTATTAACTCCACAATATCACAGATAATTTGCTTTGTTTCAGCTCTGCTGAGCAAATGCAAATCCTGGGTTCTTGCCCTTCTGGAAACATAATTCCCTCAATGACTTTGGAAAAGAACTCTGCAGAATTAAAATCCTCCCCAGGGAGATTTTGTAGGTACAGTAACACACTTTCAAGATCCTTTCCAGTTATCTCATGCCATTCAAAATCCTTCCAGAACTATTTAAAACAAGCAGACTGGAGAGGTTGGAGTAAGGGAAATGTGAGAATTGTGCAAGTGTGCAAGTGTGTTGATTACCTGAGTCAAGAATCAATTTCTGAAGCAGCAGAAACAGCAAGCTTCCTTTTTAATTTGTGATAAGCAGAAACAAAGCTATAAAGAAACTCTATAACAATTCTATAATAGCTTCTATAAGAAATTCATTAATAAAAGTGTATTAAAACATATTTAGTAAAGTTTTGTGGTAGAGATTCAACAGACTGAATCCAAGAGCTGGAGCAGAGTCTAACAGTTTCATGAATTCATAAAATAGTTTACTGGATCTCATGAGCAAGACCCTGGAAACCAAATTTGAAGCCTGAAGCAAATTTTTTACAGTTCATATATAACAACAGAACCAGAGGTTTTTAATGACAGTGTTGACACATTGTTAACTATAAGTGAAGCTGAAAATGCTAAAAACAAAGAGAGTAAAAAATTGAAAGAATTTCCTGAGTGTTGTGAGTACTTATATGTTTTCTGTTTTTTACCTGGAAGCAAAACCATTAATTGAAACAAAGACAAACAGTAAATCACTGCTGAAATCCTCCTTCATGTCACTGGAAATTAATAGCGCTCTTTAAAAATCCCTTTGGATGAGAACAAGGTTATAACCTGCCTTAGCCACTTCCAGCATTCTCTTTTTACCATTTGTTTCTTTGTAATGTACTGATGTATTCCTTTTTTTTTCCTGACTGGAAAGACAAGAGATAGGTGCATTTGATGCTAATTATGTAGTACCGCTATAAAAAATAAAAATAAAAAAAAAACCCAAACAACAAAAAATCTTTCCAAGGCATACAGATCATACAAAGGAGGAAGACAGAGAAATATGTTTAATAATTAACTTAATTTTCACTTATATAGTCAAGTATTATTAGGGTTTTTTAAAAAATATTATGTGTAGGAAAGCAAATGCTGTAAAATTACATTAAAGTAGTGTCAGTCCTCTTGTTTCACATAGACAATCATGATTGGGTTATCATACTAAGAACACAGAGAATACACTGAAATGGGACCATTTAAATAAAAAAGAATTCGTTTTCACCTGCTTCATCAGTCTTCTTGTAGTGTGTTTTGCATGAGCTAATAAATGATTCATTGCAGCCGTGCTGCAACTGATTGCTGTAACTTCGCATATTTTACTGATGTATATGAACAAGCAGCTCTGAGACTCTCAGGATTAAGAGATCTATGCTTTGAATTACTTCTCATTTCCATTCAAAGTCCATGCAATTCTTTACAAGGGCTCTTCAAAAGAAGTTCTGCAAAAAAAAGCCAGAACATTCACAGTAAATTAAAACTCAGCAGGGGTGAATTCATATGTGGTGAAGAAAGGAATTAAAAAAAGAAAACTGGTTCCACTTTTACATTATTTAAAAAAGCAGAACAATTCTGACCCTACAATGATGATAATTCTCATAGCAACTCAAAGTTAAGTGTCTCAAAGGCTGTCTGTGTCTGTTAATTTGTCTAAGTATGGCCTGGAGAAGCAAAAATAATAGATATTCCACAGGTCTACTCTGGTTCCCAACAGGAGCAAAGAAATTGAATAATTTAGGCTGGGAGGGACCTCTGGAAGTCAGGTGGTCAAACACCACTCACTCTGCCTTGACACAGGGCCAGCTTAGGACAGGCTGCTCAGGTCCTTCTCCAATCTGGTGTTGACACTTCTACAGAGAAAGATTCATCAGCCTCACCATGTCCTTGCTGTAGGATTTTGCTGCCCTCACTGTGGATTTTTTCCCTGATATCTGATAGGAATTTCCCTTGTTGCGGCTTGTGTCTGTTACTTCTTGAGAGCAGGGTAGAGCAAGCCTTTACTTTGGAGATTGAGGAGAGAATATTTGGTACATTATTCAAGTGTTCAGTCAAGGTGAAGAAGCACCTCAGCTCCAGCTAATGCAGCTCTGGGGGCAGTTTGCCTTCATGGCCTGTGCAAGCATTGCTGGTGCATGAGCAGCTTGATGCCCACCAGGCTGTGCAGGTCCTTTTCGATCTCTAATTTCTATACAAAGCTCAGTTAGTGGCACTGAGAAATAACTAACATCTCTACGTGTCTTCTGTACTCCCTGAAATCTTAAATCATTCCAAGATTTCCTTGGTGTGTCCAGTGTACTAGAAAAAAAATAAAATTCCCTGAATTTTCCAAAGCAATTTTTTACTCTGTCCTTTACTTTTATCCTGGTCTGTTGTCATCTTCTTAGAAACCATTGATCCAGAGTGGCTTTAGAAGACATATTTGGAGAAGTCCACCTGGAGAAACAATTAATCCACTGTCTTTCTCAGAATAATTGCAGTAGGAGATGAAAAATTTGAGTAAATACCTGATGCCTCTCTGAATTCATTAAGCGTCAGTCCCTACTATGAGTTAAGCTTTTAAATTACCTGGAGTAGAAACCCAAATTCTTCAGCCAGTGTGGTAAGTAATTTATCTAACACTTGGTATGTAATTGGCCTGCAGCTTGTTCTTAGCTCATCTCTTTGGGTGATGACTGGGAATAATCTTGAAATTCCTTCCCAAACAAGTAACATCCCCTGTGGACTGACACTACAGTCCTTTAATTCACTCTTTTCTGCTGTCTAAGGCTGTTTACACATCATGCCTGGCTTCACCATCCTGCTCCCAGCTCCACACTGCTGCACGGAGTTCCCTTAGCTCCTGCACTACTCCTGATCTCCATCCTTCTGGATTATTCCTCTCTTCCAGCAGTTCAGCATTTATCAGCCATCAATAATGTCCTGGGCGTGGGAGGTGGAATGAGGATTTTATAAGCATTTTCCCTTTGGGTTGCTTCCTTTCTGAAATCCTAATCTTAGATTGTTTACCCAGGGAGACAAAGTTTTCCCACAAAACAAATGGAGAGACAGAAGAAGAGAAGATGAGAAAGAGAGGCCTTCATATGCCCCTTCATGGTCCAACATTACTCGTTTGCAAGGGTGGAAAGATATAGTTCAGTTGTTTAATTTTTTCTCCTGCCCAGAAGTTTCAAGTGGGTGTACGTTCATATTCACTAAGCTGGTGTCATTTAATGCTGTCTCAAATTGTTAAGCAGTTTCTGAATCCTCTCTGCTGATGGATGAGGCAATTCTGTCTTTACGTAATTCAGAAGAGCCACATGAGACTTAGTTAATATTTATAAAGCATTCAGGATGCTAAGTTGAAAAGGGTGATGATACAAAAGCTCTATAAAAACACTCACAATTTTTCAAATTCTCTGATGTCGCAGGTCAAATTAGACTCATTTTCCCCCTTCATTTTCCACCAGCAATTGTGTCCCCTATGGGCTGTGTGGAAACAGTCAATACTCAGAAGCCAGTAACACAGGGAATTTAAAAAGAGAGAATAACCTATTTATACTTGGAAAGGATGACAGCCCATGAACAGCAAAACCAATGAAATGTTATTTCCTATGAATCTCTGTGTCCTCTCTCCTCTAACAACCACCTCATCATACATCTTCCTACAGCCCTTACATCTCCCATGGGCACAAGGCAGTAACAAGCAGTAGTTGGTCCAAAACCACCGAAGGGCTGATCAGCTGCTGCGTGCAGTTCAACCACCCAACTGCTGCATCTTGGAAAAGTGATGGAGTTGAACTGCGTGGTGATGATATGATACTTGTTAGAACATCTGCAATTACTCTGGCTTGTGCAAGTTGGTTAAAATTGTCTGGAAAAGGAGACAGGCATCCCAGCTGTCTGAAGAACCTCATTTCTTAAAATTGCCAAGCACAGCCGCAAGCAGATCAGACCGGACTGAGGCTCTTGAGGCCTCTTGATGATATCCAGCTTCTACCTATGCCTCACTTGCAAACAGCTCCTGGTGCCAGCAAAGAAACAAAACACTGTTTAACTGAGGCTGGAGTAGAGAAGAAACAGTCCCACCCTCCTGCAGGGCAGTACCAAAGAGATGCAATGGGGATCACAGTGACAACAGCAAAGGCACCGGACTGGAAGGGATGTGTTACAGCTGGCAAACATAATCACCAGTTGGAGAAACATCATAACCCATAGGGAAACATACATGTTTATTTTTCAGGTTGCATCTACCACGCAGAGGAAAATTATAGAGAAATAGAGTGTTTGTCTGTGTTTGTATCTCCACTCAGCCATGGCCAAAAAGGGAAATCATCAAGCACAGAGATTTGTCTAATGTGGAATGATTGGATGGCATATGGCCTAATTCAGTGAGTAACCTGAGGCAGTCTGCCCCCACAGCAGCCCAGCAGTGCAGTGCTGACATCCTTCAGCTCCACAGGCTCCCTGGGGCTTCCCAGATGCAGCCTCTCCTCCCCAGTAGCCACCTCCTGTTGCTTGATCCAAGTGCGGCTCCCAATCCTCATGGGGGGCTGAGGGGTGGCATGCAGCTGTTTCTAAGACAGAAAAGTGTAAGTTGTTTCATTTCTTAGCATGCAATGCCCACAGCTCCTTCCTGTAGACATTCAAAATGATCATGTCCCTGCTCTGTATCATGTCAAGGGATCACTGGGACCAAGCTCCTGAACAACAGCACCTTGGCACCACACCCTGATTGATGCGGTGGCATCCATGGGACCATGTTGCCTTCACTTTCCTCCCCTGGTGCCAGCTCCAGCATAGTTTTGGTCCAGAACTGGTCTCTGGATTATTTCAGCACTGGGGCCTGTCAGAGATATCTCCACTGTTTTGTTCTTCTGAGTTTGTTTTCACACATATCAAGTCCAAAGTCTTGTCCTCTTCTGTGTGCTTCCTGAGGACACCCTTTTTCTGCTGTGCCTACAAAAGCAGAGTGTCCATCAGCTAAGACCCCTGCCTACCTCACCACCAGTATCACCCTGCTGTTGGTAACTGGTCTCACCAGCCATCCCTCTCTGCTGCTGGTGGCTCTGCCACTGTTCAGCATCGCTTGCCATGCTGCAAAGTGCCACAGCCAATCTTCACCACAGCATGTGAAATGTTTGTGTCCCTCTTCTCACTGTTGGGACACATTCATACACACACACACCAGAAGAAATTTTGTCACTGTAATAGACTTTTCATCCTCAATATCCAAATGCCCGTTGTGCTCAACGTCCTGTTGGGTTATAGAGCAAGTGCCTCTGGCAGGAGCAGCAGGGAGACCTGGTGCACAGACCAAGCAGGCAGATGCTTGGAGACAAAAGATGAACAGTCGTTTTTCCAGGCTGGAGTTACCAGTAGCATCAGCTGCACTGCTGCTGGCTGGGAGGTGAGCAGAGGGAGCTATAATTTTGGATGCTCAAAAAGCTGCTGGATCCACAAATAATGGAGAGGAAAAGAAATGCAGGAAAGCAAAATGAAAATGTGTGCTGCAACAAGACAGGCCTGAAGTGAATAATCTGGGGACAGATTAGCTGTAAAACTCACAGCTGCCCTCCAGCGGCTGCATTAGATCCCTAAATCTCCCCCATGCTGGATTAGCTAACATTTCAGCTGTGGAAGAAATCCTTTTAGAGTTTGACTTGTGTCAGAGTGACCACTTCTGTCACAAGCAGGTTAAGACAGAGGAATTGATTCTTTGCCATTTTTTATTAAAGGAACCAAATTCTGGTCCCAAAGTTTAGTGGCAGGATAATAACAGTAGTATTGCTACTAAAACTGCCAGCAGCCCAGGCTACAGAGGACAGGCTCAGGGAGTTAAACACAGACCCTTCTAGCTCAGAGCACACCTTTGGATTTATGATTTCTGGGTTGGCAGCCAGAATCATGCTCCTTCTCACTTTTAAACCATCTCTATGGCAATTGCTCTTTCCTCAGATCCAGGCTCAAGTGTGAGCTCTGCCCTGCACAGCATCTGGAAGGAACAAAGGAACTGAAGGACCTTGTCATTGCTGCTTTATTCCCCACACCTTGCTTTTTGGGCTATCTGGAAATTCCTTGAATTGCCACAGAAACCTAAAGTCTTAAGGTAAGAGGCCTTAAAAATGCTGGTGCAAGGTATTTTTGCACTCCTTTCAACCTCTCTGCATCAGTTGTTCCTGTATCCAACTTGGCTCCCCACGCTGTTCTGACAGTGGCCAGTGGCAGGGAGCTGGGCTGGGACTTCATTGTGCCTGAAAAATAATTCATAAGAAAAGGGGATGGAGGGAGGGAAGGTGCAGAATTTCATTCAGCTGTGCTCCCAGCAAAGCCTCAAACCAGCTGCCTAGGAACAGGGAATATGGGCACTGGGAGGAACTGAGCAGGGAGATAGAACGGGAAAGAACAGGATTTGTCAAAGGTCAATACCATTGTCAAGAAATGCACATGAACAACAATTCCTGGGCTCCACAAAGCCATCTGGGCACTGGGACAGAGATGTCCAGCAGGGCCCTGGCCATCTCCCTGTTCAGCCCCACACCAATGAGCTGTGTGTTGATGAATTAGGATGTCCACTGGTGTTTTAATAACTCTTCTTTCTGGGATGTTTGAGATTGAGAAAGTTATCTTCACAAGGAAAAGCCTGCAGAATATTTTAAAATTAAATTAATGCCTGTAATGCTTTGCAGAATATTTAGGAGATGTAGTGATACTGTGAGAACACCTTGTATCCACATTCAGCTAAAGCCTTGGAGTTGCCCTGCAGCACCAGAGGAAGGTTTACAACTAAAGGGGGATAAGTTGAGTTGGCAGCCCTGCCAACCCCTCTCCTTTCCATCTACCTTGAAGAAGATCCAGTTCTCTGTCTCCTACAGCTGTAGAGGGGCACTGGTTTGCATGGAGCATGTATATGACACGGGTCTTCAACCCAGAACTCTAATCTTGCATCTGGGACACAGGTCTGGACTTGGAATGGTGGCTGTGTTTCTTTAAAATGCCTGTCTGGACCAGAGAGTGCAGGAGGAAGAGTAAAGCTTCTAAAATGCTAAATGCTTCTCTCCTAATGCATATTTTCTCTTGAAGCCAGGTAAACACCACACAATGACCACAGGCATTAAAAGTGGTCTTCTAAGGTGGTGGTGTTTGTGTCAGGTGCCAAACATAGCCTGACTCCTGCAACTATAAAAATCAATCACAGCAACAGATAAAATCAACTCCAAATGAAGTGCTTTCCATCTGGCTACCAAGGAAATGATTGTTTGTTTCTAAGGGACAGTCAGGGGGCTGAGGTTTGGGAATGGTGCTGTTCAGGCCGTCACCAGAATTTGCAGCTGTAGATGAAACTCCACCACCATCTGCTGGACACACTGGAGATGGGCTCGTCTGTGTTTGGCTATGAGCAAAATGACAAAACCCCTCTAAAGAAAAAAGTTTAAAATGCTGGGACCAAAGTCCTTAGTCCCGTTTTCCAGCCATTGGGAATTTTTTTCTACCCATGGACATAAGTGGCAACTACACATCTCCTTTGGAAAGTCTGATTTTATTTCATTTTATTGTAGATAGATCTGAGAGGCAATTCTTACAGTCTGAATGCAAAAGCAGGCAAACAGCGGGGGAAGAGTGTTTCTTTAGGCAATTTAAACAAAAACTCTTATGTTGTTTATACAGTAGTGAGCAGTCAGACTCAAGGTTAACCTATTGTATGAGAACGAGTTGGGAGAAAGAAATCACTGTACCAGAGCAGATAGAGGACATTGCAGTAGTCACACAGCACTAACAGGGAGAACTGAATGTTTTGTATCAAAGAGAATCACCCTGAGCTACTTGGATCAGGAGTCTCCCTGTGTCTCCCCTCCCTTCATTTATTCCTACCTGCTGTGATGATGTTGGACAGCCAGGACCTGCCCAGGCTGTAGCCTTCAGTGCTTGCCACATGCTCCATCCCTGCTGTGCCATGGCTGAGCAGGTGCTGCTTGTCCCATTCCAGGGGCAGGAATGGGGCAGAGGCGTCCAGCACAGGATGCACCTCGGGATTGCCAGCACAGCAGGGCACAGCTCTGTGCACATTCATACCAATGCAACCACAGAGGCACTGGCCCATCCTCCATCCCTGCCCTGAGGGCCTGGGAGCACCTCCTGGGCACCAAAGGGCTTTCTAATAAACAGAGAGCATTAAGTGGTCTTCCCAGAAACACATTTGGAGAATATTTAAGAGCCGTGGGCTGAGTTCCATATCTCCATGTATCAGACCAACATCCCTCCAATCCTCCAATGCACAGTCCTCCCAACACTCCCTGCCCTCTCAGCTCCTCACCTCTTCTCATGATTTACAACAGCCTGGTCACTTCCCTGGGGTTTACCTCCAGGAGGTCCTGCATATCCAAAATTTCCTGCACCAAACCAACCTTCCAGCTTATGCCGAGTCTGCAGCAGGGCACGACACACCAGGCTATTGCACCAGCAATGTCTCAGGCCTGCTGCATCATTTAGATCTGATTCTTTAATAAATGAGGAAGTGAGGTTTTAATAAAAGATAAGGGAGCCTTGGACTGCCTCGCTCAGACTAATCCTTTAATGGTTGAAAATGATAGACAAGCTGCTCCAATTTCTTATCTAGCATTTTGCTTTGAATTATTAATAACCAATTTGTACTTAATTTACTTAGTTCAGAAAATCAACTACATGTGTCACTGATTCCAACATTTTTCATTTTTATTGCCTTCTGCATTGACAAAGGGATAACTTCACATAAACCAACTGAAAAACACACACACACAACCTCCTGCCCTGGTTTGCTCTCCCAACTCTCTGGAGTATATCCAGAAATACCAGCTTCTAATATTTCTATGCTTCTTGGCTTCAGACTTCCTTAAACTACAACTGGGGTTAATGAATACAGCTGGTAAATGGATAGAATCCCCCTAATATTTAAACCAGTTTTCCTGGACTCTTGGACAAAAAGAAACATTTTGGGGTAAAAGGGACAGAATCTGAAGTTTTGAGGGGAAAAATGGAGGAGTTTTAAAACTAAGCACCAGAATTAAATCACACTATAATTAAGTATTACAAAAACGTAAACACATGTCTGAACTTCCTCATCTCATCATCTTTCTCATTTCCTAGAGAATTCATTTTATTACATGTAATGATAAATTTTGGGGGAGGTTAAAAAATATTTTTCAAAGACAGTGCCCTGTGGTAGGGCTTCATCAAAACGTAATTTCTTCTCATATAACATATAATTCCACAGCATAAAAGTTCATCTCATTAAGTCAAGTTGATTATTTTCAAAAATAACAAATAACACTTATTCAGGAAAACAAATATTACTGGACTAATCAAACTGGTCTCCAAAAGGAAGAGAAGGTTAATTACAATGACAGGAGAATGAAATGTCACAAACATTTCAAATCCAAATTTTTTTTGAAAGATTTTATAGAAAACTTTTGATAAAAAGTTTGTTTTACAGTTTCAGCCCCAAAACTAAACAAAGCCACTACTTCAATGCAAAGTTTTTCTTCCAATTTCTTTCCCAAACACCTTGCCAAAATAAGAAAGCACAGGAAGAAACATACCTGCTTTTTAACACATCGATTTTTAAGGATTTTCTGATAGGAAAAAAAAAAGGATAAAAAATACTCATTAATTTTAATTAACATGTCTGGATTTTCAAGTACCTTATTTTTATATTCTGGGGGCTCTGTTTGAATGAGAAAGCTGAGTCACCCAAGAAATAATTGCTGTTAAGAAAGATAATGATAAGGACCTGGGAACAGGAACAATCACCGGGATGATGAGTACCTGAACTTGTAGCACACTGGAAGAAGAAACTGGGGAAACTGGAAGCTATAAATGGTCAGCCAGACAGTGAGACAAAGGGAGCAAATTGTAGTCAAAGGTGCTGAATTATGGTAATTAAGTTTAATGAAGGAGAAAAATCAACACAGAAAAAGGCTTTTACAGCTTTCCGACAGGTACTAGTTTAATTGGTTCTCTCCATTCTGCAGAAAAAAGAGGATGTCTGATTCAAAAAGAGTTGAGCACTGTGGCCAAAATTAGGCTTCAGCTACATTTAAAAAAAACGTACATTAACATGGCCATAAGGTGAGCCTGTGAAACTTTTCACAGATACACAACACACTTAACTGGGAAACAACCAATCCATCACCTCTTCCTTAGCCTCACCTGAAGAAGGACAACAAATCAAAGGTGTGACATTGGTTTCATAGAGATGCTCCAGCTAACAGTTAACAAGCCATTTTAGGTACCAATTACATAGCAACCAGTACACACACAGCACAGAGCTCTCTAAAAGAAGCTGCTTAAGCATTTTTGGGGAGGATCGTGAAAAGTCTTCCAAAGAAAATCCATTATGCTAAAATAGTGGCCTGTCAATTCTGTGGCATTTATAAATGTTGTTTTCTTTGGGTAGATACAATCACTGGAGCCAGAACTCCAGAGATAACACAACAGTCAAGGCACTAGTAAACCCAAAACTCATGGAAAGCCAAGTGGTATTTCCTATTTCCAAAGCAGTGCCAGAGTTAAACTGTAAACTGTTAACAGATTACAGGGTTAATTTCTACTTTATTATTGCAATCTGGAGCAGTCTGGAAGGTGAAATGCCAGGGACAGGATTCCTCACTCCTTTTCCAGTCACCAGGCATTTTACTGCTGGCAGAGGTAGGAGGCACCAACAAATCTCTCCGTGAAAATGCTCACACAACACTCAAGACAGAGCAGAGCCAGAGTGATGTGATCTGGTTTCTTCCCTAGTCCCTTCCTGCTCCCTGCTGGCACTCCATCTGCTTTTTGCCCAGCAGAGATACTAAGCAAACATTTTTACAAAACAACCTTAGTAAGTAATAGTTATACAATAATTAACTAAATAGCCTTTGTTTCATTAACTGTCAATGCTTTGTGACAGATGAAATCTGAAAGTCTCTCCGGAATTTATGGTCTCTCAGGTCTGAACTCTGGCGCAACACACAGCAGTGAACATTTCACACATATTTCTTCAGAAAGAGATAGGAAGCCTCTTATTCTAAGGACAGCATCAACTATGAAACTTTTTGAACAATTACATTAAGAGGTTGACCAACTCAAAGAATAATAAATAAGGACAACAACTCTTGCACAGCAATTGCAAAGCGCTAAGAACATCTATAAATGAAGACTGAAAAGAAAATGTTTCAAGCAGCAATTCAAATCAATGTGGATCTTACCTTGAAAATACAGGGCTACTGAAAACATGGTGTACCATAAGAGAACAAAGCAGAGAGCTCAAAGCAATGATCCTTCTAAGTAAGCCTGACAAGCTTTTATTATAGAAAAACTGAATTAAGCAAAAACTAGAGATAAGTGCTTTATCTGACATTTGGGATTTCAAAAGACTGAGAAATAGGAAGACATTTACAGAAAGAATAAAACGTAAGGTCATCACCAACAAGAATTGGGTTTTATTCAAGCTATTGGCAATAATTGAATTTTAAGTTTCCTGCTTCAGCCTAGAGTTGTCAATTAGGCAAGCCTTGCTTGCATGTGAACATTGCTAGAGGCCTCTTAAAGAATCAGCTGATTATAACTTTTTTTTTCCTGAAGAGTGAAGCAGCATCCCTCCTTCTCAATTTAGGTAATGATCATCTATGCAGGTTTTATTATATTAAAGCCCCACTCCAATTAATTCACATTTCCAGATGCTGTCACAATTGCTGACAGGTGCTTATTGAACTCCAGGTCAGCTTGAAATCACCACAAGAAGGCACAGTCTGCAGCATCAGAGCCATCCCAGGCTCCTGCATGACACAGACACTCCCCCAGGAGGCGAGAGGAACTCCAGAAGAACTCCATGTACAAGAGCCTTGCAGGGATGGGGAAACAGAGAAACAAAATGGCACTTCCATTTCACAACAAAAGAGACAGTGGCTCAGGAGTCAAGATGTCACCTCAATCTGCTCTTTAAATGGCTCTGCTCCAGCACATACACTGTTAAGAGATACATCTGCAATGAAAGCTTTTCATGATTTAATTTCAGAAACTCCCTGCAGTGGGACAAAGTTAGTGAATGAATTATCTCAGCAAGTTATTTAAAAAAAACTCAATTAAACAGACAGAAAAGAAAAAACAAACCAAAAAACAAAAGAATACTACAAGAGCTTGTCAAATGTCATATTACCAAACAGTTTAATTTATTAAAATGACTCCAGTACACCTCTGTGCTTCTAAAACAGACACAGCATTACACATAACAGGTAAAACGTGGTAACATTCTCAAGTCAGCAGTTCCTGGCTCAGTGGCACAGAAACACAAAAGCAACAGTATCTTATATCACCTCCCAGCTCAACCTTCTTCTACATTGGTGACTGGGATGCTTCTCTGTGGAGCAGGCAGTTGAATGCAAGTGTGTGCATATGCTTCCTAATCAGAGATGGGTGAGTAAAGCCCTATGCTGTCAACGGGAAGGCAGCTGTGCCTCTGACCTCAGTGTCAGTAGAAAGTAAATACACAACCAAGACTATGATCAGTGGGGCCCTGGATTGCTGTGGCGGCACAGCAAGTGGAATTCTACATTTCCATCACTCTAAAAACGTAAGATCTACAGGATATGTATGGAAAGATTAATTTTCTCATATCATGAAAGATCCTGGCCCAAAAAGACTTGCACACCTGAGTATTATGCTCATATGAATGACGAGATTCGTGTAAGTCTTTGTAAGAGTCTTAAAATACATTTGTGGTAATTCAGGGCCAGTCCTTTCTTCTTTACTGGTTAACTTACTGAAATCAAGCAAAGGAAACATGAGAAGTTAATAAAATCATAAGACACTGAAGGTGTAAATACAGTGCAAGTGTTGGGTTTAGTTTTTGACTGTTACAGCCTTATAATTTTATATTCTGTGCTTTAATTTGAGGGAAAAGCATAGATGTTGTGTGTCATAACATACACACTTGCATATATACATGTATACATACACATTTGCAGCAGAATGCAAAGGCTTCCAGTGGCATATGATTCGTAGTACCCATCTCTCACATGCAGGTTTTCTTCATATAAAATAACCCAATTTTAGAGGTGCCCCCTCCCTCTGCATATATAAGCATTCATTATTGCGTATTCACATGCATTATTGCCCTACCCACTCACTGATTTATATTAACCAGATTTATTTTTTTATTTTTTTTTTAATATAAGCCATAAAGTATCTTAGTTGCAACACCTAGCCAGAACACTCCAGTGACCACAGTACTCCTGGGTTTTATGGTAACTAATACCTCCATTGGCAAAACATATTAATAAAATGCCCCAAGTTTTGTTTGCTTCATATTGCTTCATTTTTAAAAAACTTTTATGTACAATCTTCGCTGTTAGTACACTCCAGATTTACTGAAATGCAGTAAACTATGAGAGCTTGTTATTCAGAAGCACCTAGTCTTTTTCTGACATGAAATAGAAGCCATCAGCAACAAACGTTGTATGGAGAATTCATCAGGTGAAGGAACGGTGTACATCAGTAAATATGAGATGAAACTGCTTCCTAAACAGTTAGTAGACTTCACAAAAACTATGTGTGATGTAGTCACTGTCCTGCTGAGACAGCAGAAGGACATAAGAACACAAGCGACTCCAGGGTCAGTGTTTATCCATATTAATGTAGCTTTGGTTCAGAAATTCTTTAAGTGTTGTAGAGTACCTGGTTTAGTGACAAAACATGTGCGTCTCACAGTGCTAACAGTATAATGCTAACAAACTATAAACTGCAGGTTTCAAGTATTAATAGCATTTAATAAAAAAATTTACAGAAATATTCTTGTTGACAAATGTGCAGTACAAATGCAAGGTCCTCGGCCACAAAGTCTAATTTCTGTGCATCAGTTCTGTGCTGGCATAACAGTGCAAGTGCTGGGATTCAAGTATGCTTTTCCATATTTATGTTAAGCAACAGAGATTACATGATGAAGTTTGGGGGATTTTCTGCTCATAAGGCCAGGACATGAGAATCAAGCAAAGCAATGCAGCAACTGAAATGTTTGATTTCCCTCGTCTGGAAGTACCACCTCATCAAGAAGGCAATCTAAAGGAGGGAAAACACATTTCACAAGCAAACCAGCTTCACATACCACCAAGGTACTGCTTCAGCTGGATCAGTTGTACTAAAATACAGGACTACAAGTTGCAATCTAATCTCCACTCACATGAAGAGAAGATGAAATCTACAGTGCAAGTCCTCCATGCAATAGGATCAAATTGCAAGACTAGAGTCCTGTCTCATAGGACAGAATTTATTCATCATTCAGTTTTGTTTATGAATGATATTTTTTTTGTCAGTTAGATCACAGTCAAAAGTACATTGTTTATATTTCTGGGTTTCTAGAGGTACTACTTCATGCCAATTTAGATCTGTTCAGCAACAGAATACAATATGAACATTTGTTTCCAAAGAACTGCAGAAGTTATTGCTGAAATTTTCAGAGCCAAAGTTAAAAACTATTTCACCAAATCAAATCTTTACTCCACTTAAAAAAAAAATCTGACATCCTATTAATTAAAAAAACCAACCAAACAAAAAACTCCCCAAACTTAAAAGTTATTTTCAATTAAATAATAATCTAAGATATTCACATTCAGGCAACTGTCTCCTGACTTTCATCTGGCTGAGTGACAGATGCCACAAAAAAAACAAGAACACTACTCTCACATTCTTCCTGACAGCAGTGATTAGTGCAATTTACCACTGCACTACACAGCTCTAACAGTGCAAGGTGTGCCTGCTGACGTTTCTCACAATCTTCTGCTACATGATTGTTATTCTCAGATGTCTGTAACTGTAATTCTCATTAGAATTTTGGCATTTATGTTAACATTTATGAAAAACAATGGCTTTATCCACAAAATATGTAGCCTGCCTAAGCAAAAATTTTAAACCATTTATTTAAAACAATAAAACGGAATTGGAATGAAAGTTACTTGTTTATGCCATAAGCTGTGTTGCCACTAAACTCAAGATCTCAGGGCTAGCTACAGACCACTAAGGTGTGTACTTGTGCATCTGTTACAGTCTTTAAAAGTATATTTAAAATGTAACACTGATAAAACTTCACTCTTCATTTTACATCTAATTCTAATAATTTATCTTATTTTTTGCAATTTGTTTAATTACTTGTATCCAAAGTGTCATCTGAGTATCGCTGTATTACAACAGGACTGGGACTGTAAGAAACCCATAAATGCATATGTAAGAAGGCACTTGTCTTCCAGTAGTTCAAGTCAGAGAAGGCCTTACCCGGACAGTGGCACCTTACACTTTGAAGAATTAGCAAATGTCCCCAGGCTTTGCCACAGTCTCAAAACCTGTCTTCGTGTCCCTGGACAAGGTGCTGTATGTGGTCTATAATACCATGAAGCTCATGACGAATTCCAGTAGTTTTTGCCTGTTGCGCTGAGGTAGGAATGTCGTGCTTAGTTCCAAAATGGTGTCTTTGCTTTGCTTCGTCTGTTTGAAAACCTAAAGCACAGCATGAACATATGTGAGTATCACCACGTTAAAGGAATCTCCTTCCTTTTGTGATTAAAATTTTACAGCCTATACTAAGTTTTGCCTCATCTACAAGACTTTTTTTTTTTCCTCCCTTGAAGGCTTAGGTGGCAATGCCTTTAGGTGTTCAAGTGGTATGGAAGAAGAGAAACTCAGAAATAAGTACATTGTATGATAAACAGCCAACTCTTAACAGCGAGAGGTAAACCACCCAATTAAAAGACACCTGAATTGAAAGTGTGAGCACTTTGAAAACAAGAATTCAGATGCTATGCTCTACGTGGATGCTCAGCAGATGCTACCTAGTTTCACTTCTTTTAGTTTATCTTGCTGCTGGAAAATGATGGATTTGATACACGCTTTCTTCACAGCTCTTACATTTATAGGAAGATACCTTTACTATAGGCCACCTATTTCTAGATTATTTAACACATCAGAACTTAAACACAGAGGTTTGAAATCCCATATCTAGCAAAATTTTGCCTAAATGATACTTTCAAAATTATAATGCTAAATCACATTCGGAATTCAGGAAGCCATGTCATTCTGATGAAGGAAGAATGCTTCACTTACAAAATCCAGAGAGGTGATTTAAAATTCAAAATGCTACTGGTAATGTGCAAAATTTCATGTTTATTTTAAAGAACGCCTGTATCATCGTGGTGGACACTGGAGGTCTACAAGGATGGTTCTGCTGTAGATCAATCACTGTTAAGCCAAAATTCAGTAACTAATGCTTTTTTTAAGATTTAAGTAGTCTTCAAAATTAAATTTAGATGTTACTAAGCACAGAACATGCTCTCAGCCTTTCAATATTGTTCAATAGGGACATGGAGTAGAGCAGAGGGACTTCATTTTCTGTGAATAAAAATGTCTGGTCACCCAGCCATCAAGACAGGTCTTCCCAGGGGCAAGGAATGCTCTGTTCTGCAACTTGTGCTCTTTCTTTTACAGCCCTGAGCCCGAAGTAACCAAAATGCTCAAAACCCACAATACATTTCCACACATACATTCACAAACTTTAAACTGCCACTGAAGAGATGTCTTTAAATGTCAAAATTGTGCTCATTATTAAAATGAAACTTAATAGTCACCAGATTTGAGCACCAAACACTTACCCCAATGTCCTTGAACACTTTCACTGCATTTTTCACATGACTGTAGGTAGCACTCTCAGCTGCAAGAAAGAAAACCAAGAGATAAACAAACTGCAATTTCATTTGGGCTACCTTGTAGTAGGAAGAATAGAATGACTCAATTCCAGTTCCAAACCCAGTTTAACATACCATACACAGCAACATTCCTCTCCGTCCTGCTTATTAAGTGCTTGTGTAGCTTTTGAATATATTCAGATTCTAAAACAGGACCACTAAAATTGTGCACAAAGATGACAGCAGAGCTATATGCCTCCAGTAAAGGTCCCAGTAACCTCTGCAGGAAAGTGATGTACTGCTGGTGCTCTTGAGACTGGCTCACCTAAGAAAAGGCAACAAAAGGTTCAGTGACAGAGACCAGCAGAAACAACATATAATCTCCAAGACAGAACATGGCAAAATGGCAGCCAAAATAATTCTTTGTACAAAAAGGAGTATGGGGGCACAGAACATTATGGAAGCATAGCAAAAAGGCAATTTACCATGAGGCACAAAACAGGCAATGCACATCACAGATCGATGATGTTTTTTCTCCTCTGAGGTATAACTATTTTTCTAAGTTAAAATTAAAGACATCATACTGTTCTACAGCCAACAGAAGGGTTGCCATGCAATCACAGATATGGACAGATGTTTTCAATTGTTAACAAGATATCCTAAAGAGTGTTTGTCAGCTCTGTGAGAAAACTGGTAACATACCTAAATTCAACATGAGCAATCTATGAAGAGAAATATAGGCTGAATATAAATACCAGCTCAATCTGCCCCTTTTAGAGTGCATGTAGTCAGTAAAGACTAAAACTAAGATTCTTGAGTATTTATCAGTTTTCATGACTCTAATAATTGCTACTTCATGACTCTAATAATTGCATCTCCCTAAAAGATTATTTGATGTTTCTTCAGCTGTTTTCTTCATGTAAAGGACAGAAAGGTATTTTGCTGACTGTACAAAAATACTACAGGCTAACACTGCAAACCAACAACAAAATAATAATAATAAAAACAAACAAACAAAACAAACAAAAAACCCAAAACCAACCAACAAAAAAAAAAAAAAATTATAATTACCAATCCTAAATGAGCACAGTAGTTTGTATCTCTCACAACAGAGTTCAATATTATTAGCCTTATAGAAATAATACCTTCAGGTAGCAATCTCTCTGCTCTTCTCCAAAATCACTGTCTTCATCTTCCTCATCACTTCTCCAAGATAATGGCTCAGGGAGTTTTTTATTCCATTGATGTTCTGTAAGACTGGGGCTAACATCCTCCTGATCATCCTGCTTAAATTTGAAAGACAAGGTGGTAAATAGGTAAAAAGTCCAAATCCAAGCAAGCAATAGGGTTTTTTTATAACCTCATCTGACTAAACCAGTCTGTTTATTAACTAATATTTAATGGAAGCAGGTGAGACTCAATTATAGACAGCATTGAGAAGGGAGAAGAGACATTCGGTGAAAAAAAGGTTTTTCTTTAGTTTCCCTGTCACTTTAAAGTTAAAATCTTTGCAAGTGTTGCTGAATCTTCCTACCAGAGGCCATGCAGTAGCAGCTGCCAAGCAAGTGTTTTCAGCTGTGTTAGGACAGACAGTTGAGAAGCTCTCTGGTTGTGGTGTTGCTAACCTCTGTACTACAGTTGCCTCAGAGTAGTAAACTCTGTGTTATTGTATTACAATAGCTAAAAACTCAATGCAGAATGCTACAAGTTGCTGTTTGAAAGTAGTAACTTATTGCCTCTAATGATGATGCTCTTGCATTTGTCCCCAAGTGAGATATGGGCTGGAACAGAATGAGTCAGTTTAAATCAAGAAGGCCACAAATTATTTAAACCTTGATTATGTTGAGGCAAGTGCGTCAGAAGTTCAGGTCTACAATAAATGAGGTTCCACAGAAATACTCCACCTGACCAATGAATGTTTGATGCAACATTCAATTTTAACAATGCATCTTCAGAAATGAGTTTTAGAGATATTAAACACACACTCAGAAGAACAAGAGAGACCTTAGCATCAGTCATTCACCATTATTTGTTTTGCTCAAAGCAGCAGAATAGGAAGGTTTTTCAAAGTTCAGCATTGCTGAGTCAAAAAGGAAATAGCCCCGCATCTTTATTCCATTTAGAAATGGAAATCAAAAAACATTAAAACTAAATGGATAACAGACACGTTGTTCATGCGATTACTGTGATAATATTCATGGGAAAGAAAAAGGCCTCTGCAGCAATGAAGAATGACATCCTTCCAGTCTTGCACTCTGATAAAATATTTTATTTTGAATGAAGCAAAGGTCATAAAATAACCTTAAAAATAAATCCCAAAGAGATCACTATGTGTTAGGAATATTTTTTTGTTTTTGAAGTAAACATTAAAATCACAGGAGAAGAATATTTTAAAAAAACATGGGTCAGTCAGGCTCAATTTAAGGGGAAATTGATTTATGTGTTAATGTCAGCAGTAAACTGAAATCATTACAAGGGACAAAAGCTATCCACCTTTCCTAAAGAACAGGTTGTAAAACCCCCACAAGCATTGCCAGCTTCTCTGAGGTTGGGAAACAACCATTGCTTACACTGTTTGCATGGATTATGCAAATTTTTAACATTTTAAAAGCAGGTACAGAGGTCTCCCAAGTTTAAAAAATTTAATGAGGGAATATATCTCATTTTTCAGCATTCAGATGTTGCACTGGTGGTTTATGTCAGACATTACAGACAGATATTTCTATACTGCCTAACAGGTACTATGTCACAGCTATAAACAGTGAAGTACCAAACACAACCACCATAACTTATAGAAGAACCCTGAGGACCAATTTCATGCTTGACTACACAGAACTGCACATCTACTGCTGTCCACACCTATTTTCCTCATCTGTCCCCAGGCATGGAACACACAGGTTTCTTCCTAAATTATGATTAGCATTAATTTTTTGATTTATCTAATGATGATTGCAATCTAATGCATGACAACACATGAGTAGTTCAGATAAAAAGGAAGCAGTAGCAACTCCAGAGGAGAATGTTTAATATTCAGGTATAACAAGTAAATAGTACCTATGGTAACAAACATTAAAACCAGAAGCATATATCAAAAGGCATGCACTATGATTAGAGTGAAGCAACGGCCATTAACAAACACAGCAGAAGCAGCTCTAACCTCCTTTGAGACTGGAGGGCTGCAAGAAGAAAGCAGCCAAACATGTAACTCCTTTTCCTCATGATCTTTACATTTACATTACAAGGCAAAGTGGCAGGTCCTGCACTTTGGCCACACCGACCCCCTGCAGTGATACAGGCTGGGCACAGAGTGGTTGGAGGCAGAAAGGGACCTGGGAGTTTGGATTGACAGGAAGCTGAACATGAGCCAGCAGTGTGCCCAGGTGGCCAAAAAGGCCAATGGCATCCTGGCCTGGATCAGGAACAGTGTGGCCAACAGGTCCAGGGAAGTGATTTTTCCACTGTACTCAGCACTGGTGAGGCCACAGCTCGAGTGCTGTGTCCAGTTCTGGGCCCCTCAGTTCAGGAAGGATATTGAGGTCCTGGAGCAGAAGCACCTTAATATGGAGCACCTCAAATGGAGCAGAGCAACAAGGCTGGTGAAGCAACTTGAGCACAAGTCCTATGAGGAGAGGCTGAGGGAGCTGGGGCTGTTCAGCCTGGAGGAGGCTCAGGGGAGACCTCATCACTCTCTACAACTCCCTGACAGGAGGGTGTAGCCAGGTGGGGGTTGGTCTCTTCTCCCAGGCAGCTATCAGTAAGACAAGAGGGCATGGTCTTAAGCTCTGCCAGGGGAGGTTTAGGTTGGATATTAGGAAGAAATTCTTTACAGAGAAGGTAACTAGGCATTGGAATGGGTTGCCCAGGGAAGTGGTGGATTCTCTGTCCCTGGAGGTTTTTAAGATGAGACTGGATGAGGCACTGAGTGCCATGGCCTGGTAACCATGGTAGTGTTGGATCAAGGGTTAGACTTGATGATCTCAGAGGTCCCTTCCAACCTGGCTGATTCTATGATTCTATGATTTTCTTGCTTCTTCCTGGAGGGTGCCAAGGTTTGTTTACAGTGCACAAAAAAAGCCTGGGAAGCAAAGATATGCTGAATTAGCTGCCCCTGCTCCTCAAGTTTTCTTTATGCTGCACACCTCTGACAGATGGCACCACAGAGTGACTCCTCTACAGCCCTGAAACTGCAACCTGTGCCAGCTGAGGAGATTTTACAGTAATTCCAAGATTTATGCAAAGGAATCAAAGAATGACAAAAGATCTGGACTCCTGATTCCTGTAGAGCAGAAAGTAAACATCCATGCAGCTATGCTGCAACCGAAAGAGCTCCAATAATAAATTAAATCCCAATTTTACAAGACAGTACAAAAACGTGAGTCTTCCTTAGTAGGGTTATTGGTACAATGAAATTACACAGTCATTGGCCATCACAGGATGACTATATCCAAATGTCTGACACTTACAGAGAGAGGAATGAAGTAGTCTCAGTCCTGGACTTGTTGTTACAAGTTTTCAGTAAAAACATATATTTAGAACAAGTCTCACAACTAAGAAGCATAAACTATAGTGTACTACTAGTATAGTATCTCTATCACTTTACCTCGGCCACCAGAAGAATGCCATATTGTATCAGCCTTTCCACAGATTCATGGCAAACTTGATAGATCACCTGGCAGGGCTGCACAACATAAAAGAAATGCAATTTTAAAATCACATCGATTATACCCATTATAGCAACACCATTTCTTGTTCAGTATGCATGTTTTAGATACAGCAGTATTTTTCCTTTTATGCAAGTTATTAAACTTTTATCAGCATAATCCCAATGCACCCCTCTTATGTTTATCCTGGTAGACATTAGAAAAATTACAGTGAAATGGGATCTGTCCAAGTTTTTTTAAGAAATGCATTATCACCAGTAGAAAGCCACATTAAATATTCTCCCTTTTTAATCGCCTCTAACCAAATTTTAGTTTGTTAACAATTCTGAAATACAACCATCATAAAACAAATCACTGAGACTCACTACCGTGATTTATTTGAAATTTAAAGGAAAGTGCACTTCAAAGAAATTCCCTTATGTGTTTTGAAACTCTGAATAAAAAAATGCCAACCTCTTTTACATTGTTCGTAATCATGTAGGAAATATTTTCTTAGTTAAAACGAAAATAATTATTAACTCTGAAAGCAAAAGGATAACATTACCAAAGAACCTCACCATCTGACATTACATTACTGCCCAGACAAAAATATTAAATTTGGCTTATGCTTCAGTAAAAAAGGCATTAGTCAAATATGAGTACAGATTTAAGAACTAATTCAAGAATCCCTAGAATTTTAAGTAATTTCTACACATAAGAAAAAAAACACCTAGCACTTAAAGTTCAAAGTACACAGTGTCTGAAAAATGAGATAACATCAGTTCTCTTCAGTGTTTTGTAACACAACAAAAAACGAAGTCAGGCCATGTTTAAAATTGCCACTCAGTACTAGGTGCGGCACACTGTGATTATTGCTCTCCTATGCAAATAAGGAATATCTTCAGAATATGGAGCCTTAGTTCCCAGCATAACTTCAATCATCTATGTAAACTCATAGGAGCTGAGTACTCTCAAAGCCTTGTGTTTGTTTAGGTAAAAAAAAAACAACTAAATAGTTTGGGCAGAATGCAAATATAGCTGTGATGGTCTAATGACGTCAGTGACACAAAATTTGTTAAGTGGCATTAACAAGCCCACCTTGAATTGTGGGAAGCTGAGAGAGCAGCTTTTCCTTCTCAGGAAAGGCAAGCTGCAGGCTCAGCCCAGCATCACCCACTGCAGCACTTGCATGAGCAGCAGGTGGCACTCAATGTGTAACCCTCGATACCATTACTGTGAGACTGTACTTACAGCGAACAGATCAGAGCTGTGACACTACAGAAAAGCATCAATTAATTTTAAAGTAACAAGCACAACAAAAATTTGACACCTGACAATTGATGCAGTTACTTACCAAAGATACATTAAACTCATTAGAAAGCAAGTAACACAGGCTGGCAGCTTTTCGGACCAAGTGTTCTTGACTAATCAAACTGGGAGAAGCACCACTGGTGCCATTTCTGCACCTCCTACTCTGAACTGCATGAAGGCTGCAGGCTAGAGCAGAAACATAAGCAAAGTTTAATTTTCCAAAGAGTTTTATAGTAAAGGAAATGCCAAACTTTTGTTTTGCCTATTTCTAGGCCTAAAAGCAGTCAAACATTACACATGCAATTCAAGAATAAAGACAGAATTCACCACTATTTTGTGTTCAGTAATGTCAGATCAAAACAGAATCTCAATAAAATGCTGCTCATCAAAGTTTTTGCCATGTTGGCAAACAGATTTTGCCATGTTGGTTCAGAATTCTGATAGTGCCTTGCCTATGGCAGTGACCAATACACAGATACTTCCAAGAAAGATAAAGGATGAAGGGAAAAAAGAGTGGAAACGTTCCACAAACAAAATGCAAGTTTACTCTAAGATTGTTTGTTAGTGCAAATGTGGGTTGAAGCAGGGAGCAAAAAAATATATTAAAGTAAATAAAAAACTGATGAAGTTTTTAGTGCAGATACTTTTACTTCATGGGTTTGGTAAACCCCAAAACATACCAATAACAGCCTCTTTAATGAATACATGAACTACTCCATTGCTGTAGAAGTTGAGTTCAAAAACAGCAGGTATCGTTATGCTGGGAGTGACGAAGAACTCGTTGTTTCTGCTAGTGTTCGTGATATTTACACAATTCCCCAACAAGTGGATGGCATGCATAACAACATCATCTGAGTTCCCTGAAAATCCCAAGTCAAAGTCACGGGCTAAGACCTCCTCCTTCATGGAGAAGAAATCTTCTACCAACCTGGAAAGATCAGTTCCCTAGAAATAAAAAGAATCACACAGTGAAACAATTGTTCTGCAGAGGAGTTTATCTGTAAACTACATAAACAGGTATATAGCAAACACATAAACAATACACTAATTATTCATAACTCAAAGCACAACAGTTATATCCAAAAAACTGATTTTCACTGAGGTTTGCTGAAGTAGTCCCATGTGTTTTGAACTACATGCCATTATATTTTTTAAAGCCATGCAACTATTTGGGAATGCAAGATTTTTGTTTGCTTCTTGGTTTATTTCACAGCCTGCAGAGACCTGAGTTGCTCTTCAAGAACATGTCAGAGATATTGTATTCCTATTATCTATGCTATAAAATGAATGCTCAATTATCTGGGAGTATTGTAATGAACAAAACTGTTCAGCTGGCTTGGAACATGAGGAAAAGTCTTTCTTCAAGCACTTCCTTTTCTTGTTTTCTGTCACAACAGCTTCAGATCACATTGTAAAATGTTTCTTTGACTCGACTATTTTAGGAAATTGGGAATACTGCACTGATGGGAATGGTGATACTTCTTCCACAAGGAAGATTACATATCTGATCAATATTTTTCAATTTCTTCTCAATTTATGTGCAATACAAGCTTCAGTCTAGGAGGACAAGGAATTTTAGAAAAAATGTAAAACACATCTGTTGGAGAAAAAAAATTCTTCCAAGCCCCATGCACAAGACTTGCATTAAACATTCATATCATTCTACCATTGAGATATAATATTTTAGTACTGGGAAACAGCAAAATTAATTTGAAAATGAATGGAATAGTTTGTAGCGTATTCAACAGTGAATATGTTTTGAGATCTAAAAAAGTCTTAATGCAATAAATCAAACCCATGTATTCTTTAAAAAAAAACATAATGTTTTGAATTACAAAGAACTACTTCCACATGAGCATTTATTATCATCCCATCAATAATGGCTTGTTTTCAAGCATCCACCAGTAACTAAAATATATGCACTCAGACTACCCGAAATCTATTTTAATTTAAATGCATCTTTCTTCTTTTCAGTATCAAGTAATAGCAAAATGCATTCCTTTTTTTTTTTTGAAGTTAACAAGGCCAAAGTAATGTTTGACTATTTAAGCAACACAGAAGCCTTACCTGCCTGTGTCTGTACAGCAACAAACAGGCAACAATGTGGGTAGACATCACAGCACAGGACTTGTTAGCAGCTAGTGGTAAACAAGATAAACTTGTTAAGCACCTGAAACACTCAGAACATCATTACAAGTGAAAGAGTGCCTATTATTTAAAAAACAATAACAGTGATGTTGGCACCGAACTGTACCCACTGAATGAAACACAAAGTATGTTGTTTCTATATAGTAACAATATTTAAATAATCAAAGTAACTTGAACTAAGAAGGTCGAATAAAGCTTAAACATTTACTAAGCTAAGTACTGTTTTGTATGCATTTCTTATACCACAAATCACAGGTCTATTGACTAAAGCATACACCATATAACCTATAAAACCTAGCAACACTGGTCCATGTAGCTAGGTGAGTTCATGAGAGTATGATCTTAAAATAATGCCATTCAGACACTCCAATAACTTCTTACATGAAGAGGTAAGAAATTAGTGTACCAGTATGACTATCAAACACTTCAGAGTACAGCAAGTTTAGTATACTAGTCCAAGCAATACAATAGTTAGCAAAACAGACAGAACAAAAAGCTTAATCAGAAATCTAAATCAGGAAAAGAGTTCATTAAACTTTGAAGAGGAGAGAGGGAGGCAAGGGGTAGAGAATTGTCAAGAGAGCATTTGAAGTCATGAAACAATCACCTGAATGGAGTGACTTAGGAAGTATGACATTACCAAACAACAAATTCATTCAGTCAGCAAAACAAACCAGGTAGTTGATAGCAACCCGGTCTAGTGGAAAGTGTCCGTGCCCATGGCAACGGGTGTTGGAACTGGATGACCTTTAAGGTCCTTTCCTACCCAAACCATTCTATGATTCTGTGGTAGTGATACTCTTAACACTTACTGAACAAAATATGCTCAGCCAAGTTGGATATCAGCTCTCTTCTGAAGGGTTCACAGGTGATATCCCTGGAGTTGGGCAGCAAGGCCTCTGCACTTTCATCCACAGTATCATTAGGTCTAAATACAGAATAAAAATTAACATGATGACATTTAGGTTTAGATTAAAATGTAAAATAACCTAGACTGATATTTTTTCATATATACTAACCAAAACACCACTGTAGTCTGGTAAGGGCAGAAAAATGTTCCCTGTAAGTAGCTCTACCGACTTTTACAGATTCTTTCTTCACACTAAACAACAATCTAAGAGAAGACTACCAAAAGAAAAATTGCAACCTTGTTCTATGGTTATTCATGACTTTGCTGTAACACCAATTACACCCCACAGCTCTTTTCCCTTCAGTGAATACGGACAACAGTAGAATAAGCAAATCTGCCTAAAAGGTGCATAGAACCCAGTCTCTCCACAAGCTAGAAATGGTCTTTTGTATCGACCTACAACTTTCTAAAGGTAAATGACTGACTTTGTCTCTACCAGGAGGACACAGGTTTGTACAGTTACAGCAGAGACCTCAAGTAAAATGTGTATCTATGTAACAAATGCAGATCTAGCCCTTGACCACAGCTTTGAAGTTCTGAGTGACAGTCACCTCCTTGAGAGCAAGGGGTACTCACTCACAGATCCTATTTGTTTTGTAATTATTCCAAAAATCTTGTGCAAGCTTAGTGAGGTTTAAAACAAATCCTTCACTTTTCATTAAGCATGTCATTTTTTCCCCAAGTTATTCCATAAAATTTATAATTAAACCAAGAGAGGTCACTAAAATAAAAACCAAACAAACAAAAAACAAAACCCAAACACAAAACAAAACAAAAACCCACAAACAAACAAACAAAAACAAAACCCAAAAACCTTTTAAAAGCCTCCTTGAATTTATTTAAACAGAGCTCATCAGAAAGAATGCAATTCTTATAAAAAACTGCTGTTATAATTGTCTAAGCTTTTCAATTTTCTATAAACAATTAGATTACCCTTGAGGAGCTCAAGTACAGCTTGGAATGTAATGCAGAACATTAAAAAGACAAACAAACAAACAAATCCCAACCTGTCCTCCCTCTCAACAACACACACAAAAAAAATCTCTACCTTGATGGAAGTATAGCTGGTAACAAAGCTTGTTCCAAAGAAAGAGGAGCAGGCACAAGTTTTTGGCTTTGGTTGTTTACATATTCCTGTTAAAATAAGAATTGTTATTTTTTGTACTTTTCCCACTTTACTCTTGCATTCAACTGATGATATTACTATAGGAAAAAAGGCAATTATTCAAACTGCAACTGTGATTAAAAATAGCTCACACTAAAAAAGCAGTAATAAGGTCAGAGATATTAAAAGTTTTCAACAGCTTATTCATTTTTTACTTTATTTTATGCAAAAGCAAACTTCCCACATCAAGGAATCTGTACTTCATGCAAAACAATGCAATGAACACAATACAAAACCCCTGTCAGCACCATGCTGGGAACAACTCCTTTGAGACTAGCTTCTCCACAATTAAATTAATGAGAACTGCCTCATTAACATGAGTGAGAGCAAAGCCTAATACCCATTCAGAACCAACACGAAGTAATTATTGCTTGCTGCTGCTTTCCTCAAATGCCAGAATGGGGAACTTCTCCGTAGGTAAACACTGGGGCACAAACTCCAGTTGCAAGACCCCTCACAGTGACATAAGCACCTAGGAAGCAGGTAGGGCACTGCATGCTTGGAATTTTTGAATCCCAAATTTCTCAAAAGCCTCTCCTTACAGGTTAAGCATTTACACTACTCAGTTCTCAGGACTCTGTGTTCCTTCAGTTTCTGTAAAGAATGGGAAACTAAAGAGTCACTTAACCTGCTGCTCAGAAAAACAGTTCCCTCCCAGGAAAGCTGCTTAAAAGACTTTCACAGCCAGCTCACTCTCTCCTGCTTCCAAGCCTGTGCTCACAGAACTGCAGAGGCCCAAAATTAACCCCCAAAGCTCATCTACTTTAGAAAAACGTGCAGTGACATAACCACAGTTACACTTCTGCAAATCTTAGTTAAGGTATGCTTAAATGATTTATGCCATTTATCACCCTTCTGAGGTATAATAAGGAATACACATACAAATGAGACCTGACAGAGGTTGCTGATTAGCATTTCTCTAGATTAAGAGGGCAGATAACCTTCTTTTCCTTACACTGATCCAAGAAGAATTGTTAACTCCCTACCAAGAATAGCCCAAACCTCCTCCTTGAAGTGCATTAGTATCTTTCCCTACTATGCTAATTATAATGCAGTGCAGATGGTCACAATAATTTCATGCTGTGGTAACTGAACCCTCCAAAGCTCTCCAACCTACTGCTTTTCTGAGAGAAGTAGGGCAGAAAAAAGAACACCTAATTAATTTGAATAATGTTCTAGTAGGTTGCTGTTGCAGTAGTTAATCTTATTAAAGTCACACTAAAAATAAGGCATACTGTGGCAGAATACAGATTAGTGAAATGCAGATAAGTATAGTACCAGCAGATTTTGCAGAGATCAGGGAAGATTTAAAGAGTGAAGGCAGATACTACCACACCACTACGTTCCCTGAGAAGCTACGAAACACCTGTATACACAATACACTAATCATAATACTTTTATAGCTACTAATTTACTTAGCAATTTCAAAAATCTAGGGAGATAAATGCCCTTCCTCAATAATACCATATGCCATTAAATTACTTAAACTGGAAAACAGCATTCAGGCTCCTTCAACTCCTAATGTTTCTACTACATAAATGATTACTGCATGGTACAAGGATCATTTTAAAGATTGTTTGCTAAACAAACAAAGAACCCCAGTAAGAACACTTAAACCATTTTGAAACTAACATAACCCTTTTCATCAGCTTTGAGTCTATTTCAGCTTAACACAAATGTGCCCAAAGACTCACACATTCATCAAAACAGGGGTACTTTGTCCTACCAGAATGGACTTCAGCAGATAATGCTACTGATGATAACCCACAAAGAAAAAAAGCGAAATAAATGTGTCCCATTATTGAAATATCAAAAATGTCAAAACTTCAAATGGATTTTCAAGAAGTCAAACTTACTTTTAAGGAAAATGGTTGTGCAAAATCTACTCTGACACACCCATAATTCTTCCGCAGCATTCTGAAGACTCCTCTAGCTATACTCCAAAGACTTTCATTCTTCTTAGGCTTGCCCTAGAAAACAGAGGTGGTTGTTTTGGGTTTTCTTCCACTTCACAATTAAAAGGTTATGTTTAAAATTAAAATGCATGCAACAGCAGACAAAACAAGGTCGAAGCTTTTGACACACCTTATAACTTAAAAGTAGATCTGGAGAACTACTTTTCTCCATAGAGATCCACTTGAACATATTATTTGTTATGTCATGAGTTTGCATGTGGAAGTATGTCACCTGTCCCTCAGCACTTCCTGTCAGAGAGGTTTTGTGATTAATGGCTCTTTGCTCTTCAACACTAATCCCGAGTACCTGTGACAGGACTACTAGCACGTCATTTAACTCTAACACATTTTCCTGCACATAAGCAGAAAATCCCCTAGGCAAAACAAGTTGTTCAATTGCTCTTACCAGCTGTTCACTGTTATAGTGACCTTCAATTATGCGATCATAGGAGATTCCCACGGGTATAATTAGGACATCAGGAGTAGCATTTGAGAAGAGAGCATCCACCACCACAGATAAAAGACCTGCTCTAGCTCCAGATGCCTTCCCACTTCGAGACCGTGTGCCTTCCAAGAATATTTCTAAAAACTGTTGCTGTCTCAACAGTTCTTCTATGTGCTGAATACAAAAAGATTGGAAAAGAGAAAAAATAAATATCTAATTATATTGGCAAATTCACATTTGAAATACATTGTCAGCAACCATTTCCTTTTAAAAGTATCAGAAGATCATGAGTTGGCACGAACACTTGTGAAAAAAAAGCAATAATTAATGCTTGACACAAACCCAGACGAATCTGTAACTGAATTTGCATGAATATACAAGCAGTATAATGACTTTTGTTCAAAGAGCATCTTTAGCAACAGTTGATCTAGTCAATTCACATTCATCTCTTCTTCTGGTTCCCCAGCATATCCCATCTTCCAAGATGCAAATACAGCTATTATACTGAATGGCACAAAGGATTACATCAACCCATCATAAACAGAGAATTCCATTATGTTAACAGAATCAGTGTAGATATGCCTCAGAACAAAAGACATCAGAGAAACAAGGCCTAACATTAATTCAGGGAGCATCGATTCCACATTCTTTAGCAGCGATTATGCAAGGTGGAAATCTGCTCATCCTCAAAGGGGCTGAGCATTCAATTTTCTGTAATTCTATAAATTCAAGAGTTCATACAAAAATGAATCCCCTTTTTGCAGCATGAAACCAAAGACAAATTCAAAGCGGTAAAATAGATCTCCAGACAGATGGAACTCACTTTCCCACTTGAACCCAACTGAAATGCTACCTACAGAAACAACAAGAAATGCGTACCACATAGAGCAAAGCTCTGTAGAGGAAGTCCTTACGACCAGGACTCGGATCCAACTTCCGACGAATGAAAAACCCTCCTAGCTTGCGGATCAACGTGCTGCAGAATAAAGAAGGATTATACTCATTGAACTTAGTTGCAGGAAGCTACTACACATCCAGCACAAAATTCCTAGCACACAACAAGAACTGAAATAATTGACATTCCCAAAGACTAAACTGTACTATACTACTTGCACAGGACAGGACCATACAATTATTTCTCCATTTAACTTATGAAACAGGCTTCTCTATCCTGTCCTGCTCCATTTCTCTCCCTTGACAGGCCACTTTCTGGGAGACTTGTACACTGAGATGCTGGTGATCCACCTAACAGTTAACCTGAGCTGTCCTGAGTCTGTGCTGTGCTGCACAAACAGTATCTTCATGCCCATGTTGCACATACACCTCAGCTGTAGGATCAGCTCAGCCAGCTCATTTTAACGGAGCAATCGGCAGGCAGCTCCCACGTCACACAAGCAATTACAACACCTGCACGGTCTTGCCTTTATCTTACAGTGCAGCAAGAAGCTCTCACAAGAACATCCTTTCTGCTTGGCAGAAGAAATGATGAATAGAGTTGTTTTCTTGCAAGCAAATCCTACACCACCTCAAAGGACCAAATTGGGGTAACCCTTTCTGCAGACAGGGTCCACAGGCTGGCTGTGGATCAGAGGCCTGTTGAATTCTGCAGAACACAGGGTTCCCAGTGCCTAAAGGGATGCTGGATTATCTATGCTAATCTCTCATTCCTTATACTGCTGGCCCTAATAAATAGCATTTTAATTAATAATTTATAGAGCCTGAATGCCTTTCTCATTATGATTATTACAGACCAGCACCTACTGGTGCAAATACCCTTGAAGTCAAGGTATCCTCCTTTTTTCCTCATCACTTCCTGCAATATCCAGTCTTTTTAGAAATCGGTTATGGCCAAATTCTGTCTCAATGGCAAAATGTTGCATAAAAGACCTTAGGTTCTTCAGCCACCAGAAAAATAATTTAAACACAGGCTAAAGTGGAGTACTTTCCCACAAAGTATTATTCACCCAGTAGTGTTGCTGCCCATTAGCCAGCTCACCAAATTTCATGAAGTGTTGTCCGTTCACTACACTTTTTCACAGTTATCTTTTCCTAGTCACCTATCCACTTTGAGACTCTTAGGACGAAGGAATACCCTTCCTTACCCTACTTGGGTTATGACAGAGCTTCTCTCTCTGAGCATGTTATACATGATGGCCCAGCAATACTCAGATATTTTTGTACTTGGGCATAAGACATATTGCACAACAGGTCAGATCCCGCCACCTCAGTCTTTTTCAAATAAGAAGAGGTTATTACCTGAAGATGGGGATGTTGAGATTGTTCCCTGCAGCAATGTAGGGTGCTTTGATGTTGTGGCAGAAAAGAATGAATGTGAGAAGCAGGTAGTCAATGTGGGATTTGTGAACAGGCAAAAAGATAAGAGGCAAATTCATCTATGGTGGGGAGAGAAGGAAAAAAGAGAGAAGGCAGTTGGTAAGAAATGTGGAATATTACTCCTTTTTTAAAATCCTTCACTGAGATTGCTAGCATCATCTTCTCTGAACTGATGGTATTTTTCCAGTTACCATCATTGAGTTTTTTTACTTCTGGTTTTCCTTCAGCTATGACAACGAGATTTTTTTAGTCAACCGTACTTAATTTTCATGGACTGCAGTTTTCAGTTGCATGCATTACATTAGCACTAATTAATACTCCCAGTTTCTTCAGACAATAATGAAACAGTTAAAGGGATATGGACAAATCTTCAGTGTCACCAAAAGTACTGGTATTTCCATTAGATATTAGCAAGGATCTATGAATAGTGGGGTTCCCTAATACTATAATCAAAAAACAACAGAAAATAATAGGAACCTTTTTTGTTTGTTTGTTTCATTTATCTAATCAATATTTTTAAGGTAAATCTTGCAAAAAGAATCAATTCGAATGTAAAGAAAATGGTAGAATTTAGGAATTTGTTTGACCAATTTCAATGAGTATCAAAGAACTGGGAATGTACTGCTAGTAAGAAATAGGAAGAGTTTATTTCCTAAAGATTTTTATTCCAAATCAAGGTAAAAGTAAAAAATCCTAAATATATCTACTAGTTTATTATTGGCTACTTCAGCTTAAAAAAAGAAGAAAAATGTTGGATGCAGGTTATCTGAGATAATCATGCAGTCTGATATTTAAAATTTGATACTGAAGCAAAGGTAAAATCAGAATTCCCATCATATTTTAGGTTACACAACTCGAAGAGCATTATATTTAATTAAGAACCCTATTTCACAGATACAAGACAGTTCTATCTACAATCTCACTTCATACAGACTTAGCAAAACTCTCATAACAACAGAAAGTGTTGTAAATATTCACAGACACTACATCAGAAATCTACCTTATTAGATTTTTTCCCACCCTTCCTTACCTCTGTTGCTGCTTTGACCATTTCTATTTGACCTCTGTGGATCTGGATATTCCAGAAAAAGCTGTTAAACAACTTCAGTAACACCCAGCCAGTCAACCTAATGGAAGAGCAAACAAAACCCAAAAAGCTTCATTCAGTTCTGCCTCTTTTTTATATTGCTTCTCTATGACTAAAGGCAAAGCCATAAAATCTGATTACTTTATATTCAAACAAAAATACTGTAAAATCCAATTGCCAAACAAGTTTTCATCCATGGTTAGTAACCACATTTCAGTCTCCTGTAGTTATGACACTGATCAGCCTCAGTGAAGCCTGTTCAAAGGGTAGGACCACCATCTGTGGGGAAAGTTAACTGAGGTCCTATGATCAACTGTAATAACTAAGTTATTACAGCTAATAAGGTGATATGTTAGGTGACTGCAAGTTATCTAGGAGAACTTACAATAGTTACAAAAAATCTAGAACTTGCAACAAAAAGTTGATGAACTAGGAACACAACAAATTCATGCTTAGTTGTAAAGGTACAGTAGAAGATTTTATCTAAAATAAGACTCTCTCTGAGGTATTTATAACTACAGATTAGAATATTGAATAGGCTACTGGAAAAATGATCTTTCACAGTCCATGGTGCTGCAGATAACTGCTCTTGCCCATATGAGACTGAAATTATGCCAATATTGGTCTAAGCATTAGTACCAAACCTAGTTTTGAGAGGAAAAAAAAGTTTGTATTTAATCTTGTGAGATTCATCCCTTGTAAAGGCAGATGGTTTCTGCTGCATCTGAAAATAAAGAATAACTACTATTTTGTTAGCTAATAATAAAAAAGAGATTTTTATGAATAATTTATTATTTTTAGAATAATTATTCACTTTTTATGCATTATGTGTTACAAGCTCTGTTGTTATTATAAAAAGCTTTTCCATTCTTCCACCCACTTAAAACACCAATGAGACATTTTTCTCACCTGATTAAAGCAGGTGACACATTTGCTGCCATTTCTTGGAGTATTTTCCTCGCTTTCTTCTTCACTTTGTTGATAGCTTTAGGATCCGTTGGAGTAAAACTACCTGGAGTATTTGGTTCAGAAGCTTCATCTACTATGGCCTTCTGGACTCTAACATTGAAAAAGAAAATGTATGACACAGAAGAGTCAAAGACACAACTGCTGAGAATGTGCTCTGCATTACTACAGGAGTAAACATTAAAAAAACATTTACACTGAAGTACTGTATACTCCACATGCATTCAATCTAATTCAGTAGTTTTCTAAGCTCTGATTTAACATGCAGTTGATGGTTGAGTACACTCAAAGTTGACCATATAAAACAGTATATATGCAAATCACAGGTACTAATATTAAGTGACTGCCAATTTTCAGAAATGGTCAATAAGGTTAAAAATTCATGAAGAACAGATGAAATCTCATTTTTTTTAATATTTTCTTTTTCCTGTCATAGCACTTTCACTTACCTCATTAGATAGATTACTGCAGTTGCTATTTTGAACTTCTACAGTATTGTTCCCCTTGAATTCTCAGTTTTACAAAGTGTAACAAAATCTATAAGGCCTATTTTTCCCATTTGAAACAAATCTAAGTGAGATTAAGTGGTTTAACACACTATAACTATGGCACAACGCAGTCTGCTTTACTTTTCAAAAGCAACACTATCATCTTCAGACGGACTCAAACATTAAAAATTCAGGAGAATTAGGAATGTTAATGTAGGCAGTGCATGCCTTCTAACAAAAAAGTAGGCTCAAGGAGGGGGCATGCGGTTGAATTTCTTTATGTACAGGGGAAACTGATCCCTTAATAGCTAATCAAGGGCTCAACATGCCATTTAAAATGTGATCTATGAAACTGAAAACAGGTTCCTCAAAGTAAAGGGTGGGAATTTCACTCTACAGCCTTTTTCTATTTTTGACTCGTGCTCCAGGTGTACACTCAGGGTACTTCAGAATGCTGCTTTCCTGTTACTTCTGAAACACTGACAATTTCTGATGACTGCAGTATGACTTTGGTGGTAATGATTTACATGAATTAGATAAACAAAAGTTTAAAGAGCTCCTGTGTAGCAATTTATTTTTCTGTGTATTGGCTGGTGTTCCCCCACTAGGCATCACTTGTATGGAGACTTGTACTTCTTTAATCCCCTCTTTTACTATTCAAACAGAAATTGCCAACTACAGCCCTGAAAGGTTGTGCTAAAGACACTCTATTTTCTGGTATTTTAAACAGTCTGATTTCTAAAACTTGCAGTTTCCAAATTCTTATATCATAAATACTAATTTAAAAAACAGTTTATTTTGCATTATCTTACCTGTTGTTATTCAGCACATTTTCTGTCAGATTCTTGGCAAACATACCCTTATGAACATCCCTTTCTTGCACAAAAAGGACATAACAAAACCGTCTTGCAAGCCACCCCCTGTACCTACAAAAATAAAATGGGTATTTCAGTGTGATTATCAAAATATTTGACTGCCAAAAAAAATAGTATGAAAAATACCTAAAATACAATTAAGTAGCAAAAGTAAGTAAAGTTTTATGAAGGGCTGCCTAAAAGCTTCTTTATCTGCTAGTAAATTGCCAATATGTCCATGTTATAGATGAAGTAACTCATATACAGCACGAAATATCTGAAACAACTGGGGTCTGCATCACTTCAGTCCAGGGTGACACTGGCCTTAAAACACCCATGGTATCACAGGAAAGTAGTAAACAAACCAGCATATACATTTTGTGCCTCTGCTGGAACCAACTCCCCAGCTCAATAAGGTCAAAAGAAGAGGTAGTGGTGATTTCCAATTTGTTGACTTTCCACCAAGGAAAGTAAATGCCCAGCTAAGAGGTTTGTCAACTTCTTGAAGGCACACTGGGTCCTCTTGGGAAAGTTGCTCACGTAAGCACAAGGTAAACTCTCACAGATACTTCTGAAAAGGAGTTTGCATTAGCCACGAAAACTAAAAACACTTTTTTAATAACTTTTTCTTCCCTCCTAGTGTTTTTAAACATCCAGTTTTATGTGCCTCCTACACACCTTCTCCTTGCAAAGTTTTAGCAGGAGCAGAATCCCTGAATAACAGTAAATCTCTATAAATTCAAGTGTTTAACGCAATTTCTCTTATGTGGACAGTCTCTTCTTTCCAAATTAACCCTGTCCTTTACTGTCTAGATCATATAAGCAGCAATCACCTGAGAAAACACTACTTTGAACACCAAACATCACAGAACATGCAAGTGAAACAGGAAGGGCTAAAAATCCCCAGCAGTGAATATGCACTAGTATTTTCCTCCTCACCCCCCTTACCAGGCCAGGACTGGACAAGCCACCACTTACATGGGTCACCCCACAAAACAAACAGCTGGGACGCCGGAACAGCAGAGCTGATGCCACCAGTCAGAACAAAGAGTTGGACAAAAAAATAAACTGGCCATTCCTGAGACCAGAGCACTGAATATTACGTAAAACCCTTGTCCTGAGGTCTGCTGGTGCAATGCATGGCTGATTTTCTAGTGAGTGTCCCAAACTGAACCGTGGGTGGTTTCCATGCTGGAGCGCCGCCAAGGTCTCACTGCTTGTCATCACCTGAGTTACTGATCTTGGCTGTTAAAACTCCCTACCACATTTCAGTAAATTTATACATGTGTTATAAACAGCTAGGAAAGATGAGAAGGAACTCTTACACTGCAAAAGGCCAAACTACCTGAGCACACAGGCCACTTGCACTGTAATTAAGATGAGTGAACATGCACAAGCCAGTGGCACAGTCTTGACACATAATGGTTACACAAATATTCAGACCGCCTCAAAGGACAAAGAATTTTACTATTCATGCTGTCAGAGAAGCAGACTGGTAACTGTTTTAATTGCTTTTTTCCTTTTCCCCTTCTCTTTGGAGTTTGAGAGCCTTATTAACTTTTCTAGAAAGCAAAGATAAGGATATGCTTCTTTCTGACAATGATTTTGGTAATTACAAACATATCATCACAGCAGCATACAGATATTGCAGGTATCTGTCAAGGTATGAAGACCTCTACATTCGTTTTACAGCTTAGACATGATGTCGTTTAATTAGAAAAATCTGTTTGCTGATCATGTAGCAATGAGAAAAGACAAAAACCACACCGAATGGACTCAGTCAAGATACATTAAAAAACTGGCAGTCATACCTCAGCCAAAGGCTGTGATAACGTCTCAATACAGTTACAGTACTCCAGCAGTTAAAGAGAATCCCTCTTGCTGTCTAAGGCTGGGAAACTGTGACTTTGTAACCACATGGGACCACAGAACTTCATTAAAACTGTCATTTTTCACACCATAATGACATTCTGAGCTAAAGGCATTTATTTCAGAATAGTTCATTAACCCATATCTTTTGCCCTTTTATTTCCAATTTAAGTAACTTTGACCATTCAAAACGATTCAATCATCAGACTTCTGAAACTAATTTTAAAAAAACCAGTTAAAATTAAACACTATTTCTGTTATTATTCTGTATCCTAAACTACAAGCTCAACTCTTAAAAAAACCATAATTAATTCAAGTGTAATAAGGAACAGTCTCTAACATTAGCTTCCTCCCTCTCAAGCATAGCACAATACTGCCTTTCTTCCACTCAGACACTTTGGCTCATTTCTTTTAGGCTGCTGGCCTCTCTTTGTTTGCTCTGACTCTATGACAAACACTGCAGGACCTGCTTACGGTAATGATTATTGAAAAAAAACTTAGCAAGCATTATTAACTTTCCAAAGAACAGAATATTTGTGCTTAATTCCAGTATCTTTGTCCCAGAACTTAAGATATGCTTCCATTAGTGCAAAGATACATCATCATTTTTAGGTTATATACACCATTTTTCAGGAGCTGCACTCTGCCACTGAGGCAGAAAAAGTATCTTAAGACGTATTCAGATTTAATTGCCATTACTGGTAATAGTCAATGCCTAAATTGTGAGCCAGATCTGCTCAGTAAATTAAAATGAAGCCTGAATTCATTCTGCACATAGGAATAAATCAGCTTTTCTCAGCATTATGCCACAGATGTTACCATTTGCACTAAAGGATCTAGAGGTGCTCTGGTTTTTGTGAAACAAGTTTGACGCTTATGCTCCTTGTCTATAACCCCAATGGACTTTGCCCAGCTCCCAGATACACACAGTCAGATTTAACAAGTACATTACTTTCCTGAAGGCAGCACCACTTCCTGCATTTTAGGACCACAACATATACTCACTCAGTCTGGACTACCCTAGAGATTTCTCTGTCATAAAATCAGAACACATTGGATTTAAAAGTAAAAGAAAGACTTGCTTACATTACCTTGTATGTGTTTCATTGATATATATGACATTACGTAGACCCAAAGAAGGAATACTAGAATTGAAAAAGTTATCCTGTAAAACCAAGAAAAGAAAAGACTGGTGAATTATTTCATTACATAAGAATAGCTGTATCTATTACACTCACCATAACATTTAAGACAATGCAATGTTTTCCATTTGTACTATAAAAAAACCCCAAACCAGAGAAGCACTGAACCTGCTCATACAGTACACACAAACTGTTCCAAAATGAAAATGAAATTCAAGTCACTATTCCGAACTCCAATACTTTCACAGAATTCTCTAGGCTTTACTGCGTGGTTGCATTGGCTGTATTCTTCAAGTCACAATATTTCATTGTATTCTGACGCAATATAAACCAGGACTTGTCATAATACAGAACTCATCTTTAGACAGAACTTTATTAAGCCACATTCAGCATTAGTATAACCACAAGCAGTTGATCCCCAGCCTGTGATATCCAGTTTGCCAGCAGATCAGGCATCATGTAACAACAGCCCAAGGGTCAGGATATCCATCCACAGTTTGGTGGCAAATCTCCACATTCTTGCTCTGCCTGAACAACAAACTCAATCCAGCCTTCTAGATCCTTGTTACAGACTCCACATTCCAAGCTATTGACTAGGGAGAGTTTAGGAGCAGTTCCACTCTGGATAAACAAATATTCCTTGGCAGAAAGACCTAAACTTTAATCTTCCATATTCTGAGGAAATATCTTGACCGAGAGGCTAATTTCTTTCTATCCAGATAATACGCAATTATAAAACTGGTACCATGCCAGCAGTGAATTACAGCTAAAACTACTGGAACTGTACATGTCAAAGAAGACAAAAACAGGACAGTGAAGGAGAAAGATGGTTACCAGTAGCAGAGCTGCAGAACAGCCTCACCACCAATTCTGCAATGCGAGTCAGATAAGAGTCATTTGCTTGTATTTTGTTTAGGACACACTATTCGCCACGAATTAAAATATACAAGTGTCCTATGTAATTTGCAAATCAGGTAAAAATTATGGGCTACAGTGGGAGCACAGAGTCTTCTACCCCCCTGGTAAAGCATAACTGTGCCATACATTCAATCAACCAATTGTTGCTTTAAGCTCTTAAGAGGAAACTTCAAGGTAATGCTAATTTCTTTGACTATTCACTGGTGATTTTTTGTGGATCTTAAAAGTTGATGAAATGTTCTGGCAAAGAGAAGAGAAGTGACTTGTTCTTGTTCTCCCACAAAAAAAACCAGCAACAAAGTACCACGGAATGCCCAAATCCATTCCAGTGCTCTAATCGTTAAGTTATAACCTCGCTCTGCGAAGCTCATCCTCCAGCTGTAACGTCATACTTTAGCTTTTCCTTATTTAACTCTTCCTAAATCCTGTGTCAGGCAGAGGATCTGGTTCTGTGAGACCAACTGAGCCGATACAGGATCTCTCTACTGCTGCAAGAAGCCCAGCTCCCACCACCACATCCTACCCTTTCCTGCTGAACACTATCCCTCACCTCTTAACTAAGAGCATGTCTAGCATTCACCACATCCCTTAATGAGCCACCTTCATTCAGACAAGACTGAAAACTAAGAACTAGACTAAAAACTAAGACTAAATGAATAAAGCAGGTAGTTTTCTGCTTGATTAGTGAACTTGATCAGCGCCTAGGAGAGCAAGAAGGAAAATGAGAGGGAGACTCAAGACTCTCAGAACTACCAAGCTGTTAGTTTGGCCGACACACTTAAGGAAAGCTGTCTCACTCATTCACTTCTTTTCCTTAAGAGAAATAATTAAAAAGGCAGATCAAAAAAAAAAAAATAAATCTGGAGTCTAAAGAGAGGATCTTCTTTGTTACTGTCTGTTCAAGGATGGTATTTTCTCCTTATAGCAGAAGGCAATAAAGGGCTCGATAGGTCATGCCCCTACCTTAAGAGGGATCTCAGGATAGTTAATTAGTCTCCTATTAAACGGACAAAATACAGAACAAGATTTTTATTTTTAAAGTGTAATTCCCAGCTTGAGATGAATAGCCTAATTACTAACAGGCAAGTTACTAAATGTATAAAGTCCTAAACTGAGGATTCATACACAACTTTTCACACGTCAAAGCACTTGACTTGTCTGTTAGAAGTAGTCTCTCAGTTTATCTAATTGCTTGTCTTGTTTCCCAAATCATATGTAGCCTTCACAGTACATCTGGATTTCTACACCACATTTGTGTAACACTGCTGGAATGTTCTGCTCTGGCAGAGGAATCGAGTGAAATAATAACTTCTCCTTGGTCAAAGAGACAAGCAAATTTTCACTCTAGTTCAGCCAATGATGGAGCTCAATGCAGTTGTAACTGTGCAATTTAAAGCCTGGGCTGTACACACAGTCAAATTACAGGATGAACTTATTGCAAACTATATTATGTCATTTATCAGCATTTTGCATCTTCAGCTTACAGAAAGCCTGCCCACTGCAGTTCAATGAACTTCACATTTTAAATCAGCTTGCGCAACCTCTTTAGAGCCACCATCTTGACACTGTTCCCAGCAGACAAATATTTCCACTATGGCAACTGGCACTCCTTGTTTCCAGGCTGGGTAGAGAAGCAAGGAATCAGCCAGGTGTAGAAAACTGACTTGTTCTCTCATGTACAGGGATTGACCAAGTTTGAAGGGAGGCACACTGCTTAGTTTTGAAACTGCATTTATTCTGTGGATAGAGAAATAAAGTGTCCTAAAAGCAAGCTTTAACACTTTCATGTGCACCAAATTCCCGTTATTAATTTAACAGAGCAGATAATTTTGCCATACCATTTCCTAGAGATAATTCTGCGGAGCTGGAGAGTTTTGTGTAAGGAGTAAATCCACACTGAAAGGTGGGAGACTAAGTATCACAGCAAGTCTGTGTCATCCATTAATTCCACAACAAAGAAATATAACCACAAACAATGGTGCAAAACTTTATGAAGTAAAAACACTGTGACCTTAATTCTGAAAGTAAGGAAACTACTGAAAATTCATTATGTTGCAACTATGCATTATTGTCAAACATAATCCAGTCTATAATCTTCTTACCCGGCTCTGGGGAGTGCATACATAGCAACATCGTCCCACAAACGGCCTTTTTCTGCTCAGCAGAGCCTCCTTCCATTTTAAAGTGGCAGATCGGAAAAGAGTGGGACGAGAGTTATACTCTCCCTGCAGAACAAAAGACCACTGTGTAAATATGTGGAAATATATGTTTTACTGTGTACGGGAAAACTTTGAGTAAGAGGAGTTGTCAGACGCACATACACACAAAAAATTACTCCTCAATTACATAAAGCACAAATTTTTCCAAGATTTTTCTAAAATAAACTATGTTATCTCCAGATGATGTGATTTTAAAAAATAAAAGCAAAATCTCAGTGTTGTACTGATGTATCTAAGCACTGCAGCACATGCTGACACACAAAATTTTAAAAGAAACAATAACTAATTAAGAAACACCAAGGAAACTGCCAGCTGAGAAAAGTGAAAGAAATTAACAGTAAACTACGTTCTCAATAGTGTAAACATGCTTGTAATATGAGCAATATATTTGAAGCTTCAACTGAACATCACATCTGTAAAATTGCAACAAGACTCAGTGTATCCAAAAAATTAACTCAGCAGACTCTGAAGGCACTTTCCAGCAGTTTCGTGTGGAGTGATACGAAAAAGGAACCCCTGTGCCTTCTCCAAGGTTACACTGTCTATCTGAAGGTTACAAAACCAAATAATCCAAAGTAGCTGGATTCACAGAACTCATTCTCCATGTTAGAACACTATGTAAAAACTGTTGTTAAGTATGTTTTCAAAGATTGTTTCAATTAAATTCTACTGAATTATTGCTTGCCTTAGAATGAGCACTGGGTTGCCATTTCTAAACCATACATTTTATTCAAAGGGAAGTTACTTTCAGTATTAAAAGGGAAGTTACAGAAACAAACCAAAACAAAACCAAAATGATGTTTAAAATTGCACATTAACGTGGAAGAGCAGCAGGGTAGAACCAATATCTTAAACCAGCATAAGGGTTGTAAAACACAAATACATCATCATATACTCAGCCCAGTGAGAAACAACCAGAAAGTCAAAAGCAATGCTGCAGATGCCTAAAAACTGAATTGTGCATATATCACACTTGGCAGGAGTATTGAAGTCACTTGGGAAATATTCCAAGGGTAAATCTTCCATCTGAAATAAAGAAGCATCAAGACCTAAGCCTGACATAATCCCTTTCTCTCCAACTTTCTGTAATGCTAACACCAAATTAAACCAACTTTGTAATAGTGTTCTTCTTCTGCTTGCCTCCAACCCTTTACTGAACTCACCACTACTTAGAAAATCTCCTTCCTATCTCTTCTCTCCTGCCTGCCCTTATCCCACTTTCTCACAGATCTCTTGGTTACTGCAGCTTGTTGTCTGATGTCATTTAGTTCTAGCTAGATAGAAAACCCAGCTGCCAGGACATCTGTCTTTCCCCCTCAACTCTAAACATGTCCTCAGTTCTTCTTCCAGATCAAGTTCAAAGCCCTCCTCTCCAAATCCATGTCTAATTTCTCCTGACCTATGCTGCTAAACCAACCAGCATCAACCCAGTCCCCATGTGGCTCTTTTGGCTCCACCCAGCCCAGTCCGCTCACTGGCACTTTGTCTCCTCCAAATCCCAGGACTCACTCAACAGAGGACACAGACTTTTAATAGGTTCCTTATTTATATCCACCAATTTTTTCTGCCTTCTGTATTGCATGAAAAGCTCCAGCTTCAATGGCTACGCGACTTTGCATCTTCAGCTTCATGCTCCTTTTTACCTGCGCATTTTAAACTACATAATGCAGAAGAGCAACAAGTTTTCTATTTGACTTTCTGCTTCACTTTGAGCTACTCCTGAACGGTATTCTGTACGTTTACTGCTACATAAAATGATTAGCAACATTACACCAGAGGACTGTAAGACTATCAATAGGGTTTGATAGGGTTTTTCTTTTCTAGCAACATTAGTCTTTGGCACAGAAATGAACTGTTGGATCCTCCTTACATTTCAAGTTAAATTAAAATCAAACTGTACCATGCACAAGAGAAGTAATGCCTTATCTTTGTTCTTCACAACAATAAAAATGTCCACCTTCAACTTGAAGAAACAGTAAAATAAATATGGCCAGTAACATTCACAATTTTTACTTACCCATTCTTCACTGGAATGCTTACATCTACTGATGCTGCAGTCTGCTGAGGCGGACAAATAGGAAACATCTATTGTTCCAAGGGACAAAGCAGTTTCATCCATGACACAGGAGTGGAACTGAAGATCAGAAACTGCAAAATAATAACACACATATGTGTGTATATATATATATATATGTATATAAACCTATACAGAAGCACACACAATTTCAGTGATGGGCATCTAGCAATAAATTAGCAAACTGGTATTTTTTCACCTTTTGATAAAAGTTCAGTTCTAAAGATGTTTCATTACAGTTAAAAATCAGCAAGATTTTAATATGTTAAAAAAACCAGCACATTCAAGTTCCACAGCACACCAATCAGCTTCCAGCATGCTTCTCTCTCTCTGCTCTTCTTCCCCTTACAGGTCACTATGCTCCCTTGATAATTTTCCACTGTTCTTCACTGCATGGCTTAAACCATGCAGCCACAAGGATACACATTTCAGCCACTTTCCAAGGCTTACTATTCTCTTGCACTCCATGACTTCATTCTTTTATTACTTGCTTCTCAAGGGCACCTATGATCTACAAAAAATGTCATTAATGTTCTCTCCCAATCCTATCTCACAGTATATTTTATATGTCTGGTCCAGCTGCAGTCAAACCAGTTTGCAAACTCCTCAGAAGGAGTGCTCTATAAAAAAGCACACCCCTAAATCTGAACATGCTGCTGACATAAGTGACATTACAGGCTTATCGGATTAAAAAGCAGTAAAGAAGTCTAAACTTGCATTATTATTTTGAAATGGAAGTTTTATAGTTTATATAATAAGCATAGCAAATAATTCTCCCTTCACCAAAGAAAAAAGAAAGGGTAAACATATTAAAACAACATAGTGATGTAAAATACACGTGCAAAACACTACAAATTAAACTGCTCTGTTATGGAGAGATACTGAAATAGGAATTCCAGCATTTTCACCTAGAGAAACTGTAAAGTGGCAATACCTTCCTCTTCTATGACTGCAAAGAAACTTCAGTCGTGGCCAAGCTACGAGCCATAAGGAATAAGACTGATCCCATGTTGTACGTTCTATGCTAAGATCTGCAACAGCAAGGCCTAAAACTTTAATCCAACGTTTTTGCCTTTCTTAGTGCCCCCTCCAAGCTGCCACAAAGCCCATCTGCTGATACCCAAGCACAGAGTTCTCAATACAAACTGGAGTTCGAACCAATATAACCGTGCAGTCATCCTTTTGTCTCTGCTAGCTCTTACATTCAATTTGCCTTTTTCTGTAATCAGCGCTCAGGCAATTTAGTATATAAACCGCCCAATAAACACCAAAAACCCCCCAGTAAACCTCTGAACAGTGGAAGCGAAACGCGTCCTTCTCGTGCTCAAGGTGACCTTGGCTGCGCCGGCACACATAAAACACGAACTTCAAAAAATAATACAGAATTAAAAGCTCGTGTGAGCAGCAGCAGCCCCCGTACACATACCTGTGAGACACCCGCAACCCGAGCTCCCGCTCTCGCTCCCCCTCCGCCGCTGTCGCTGTTCACCTGCCGGCCACCGCCATCCCGCGGGATCCACAGCGCTCCGGGATAGCAGGGATGGCAGGGCTCACTGGGAAGCAATAGGGCTCCAAGAGGGCTCCGGGCTCAGTAGGATTAA